>NC_136633.1:18721231-18903403 GCF_933228915.1 Telmatherina bonti | reverse complement strand
CTGCAGTGCACTCCTGACTTCATTTTCCCCTCATTATCTCAGTTTTTCCTTCTTAGTGTTGAAAATCAGCTGCAATGGAGAGAAAATGACATATTTAGTGCATTACTGTGGTCGATCATGAAGCTGCTGGTTTATGTGAGGAAATGTTCAAATGGGTTCGGTATGAACACCAAATGCAGCCAATAGGGAAGCATGTGAAGGGACGCTGCTGTGGAGTGTTTGTTGTATTCTCATGCACATCTCTGTAACCTGAACACAAAGATATTACAGTCTACATTAAGCTAGCTACTCATGATGATGAGTGACTAGTGAAGTCATTTTTAATCCTCATTCTGCATTAGCATCTAATACTGAGAGAAGCACCAGTGATCATGGCTCTCATCTATTTCAATCAGTTTCCTCAGTTGTGAACAGGATGTTGATGACTTGATTCAGCCAAACTACAACGTGGACACGACCCCACACAACCTTCTTCAACTCTGGCTTTAACACCTAATTTTGACATGAAATGCTACCATTATGCAGACAATACACAACTTTATGTGTCTTTGTCATCAAACAACAGTCAGACAGTCTTACTGTGTCAGTGTTTGGAGCAAATAAACACCTGGATGAGAGAGAATTTTCTACAATTAATGAAGAAAAAACAGAATATTCTGTTTGGTAGCAAAGAGAAGAGGGTCAGCGTTGGTAAACCCCTGCGGACTTAAGCTCCTACAAATAACAGACCAAGTGTGTAACGGAGTTACATAGTAAATAACAGCAGAATTGAAAGCTTAGTTTCCTAGTAAGACCAGCAAAAACTCCTCCATTCATTTATCGCCAGCAGACTGGATTACTAGAATGGCCTTTTAACAAACTGCATTAACGAATCGAAAAATTGAATATTGTGAGTTTTTGCTTCACAAGTTTAAAATGAGAATATTTTTATCAAATAATTAAAAATAATCTATTATGAAATTTTCATCATTTTTATTGATCTTATTACTTGTCTTCTTGGGCATTATAGCAGCAGAATGATGGTCTGGCTACTGAGATTGTTTTTTCACAATTTAAATCCAATCGGCACCCAAAAAAATCAGAATTGAATCGAATCGGGACAAAAGCATATTGTCACAGCCCTAGTATTTAGAAGACCAAAGTTATTTTATTACGATCAGCCACTTTGAATCTTAGTGTGTGGCCATGAATTTTGGAATACCTCAGGGGTCAGCCCTTGGGCTGCTTCCATTCAACTTGTATGTGCCCCCTTTACATCAAATATTACAGGACCTGAACAAGAATTATCACCGTTATGCAGACGATACACAACTTTATGTCGTCATCAGACGACTGAAGTCCAACAGACTTACTGTGTCAGTGTTTGGAGCAAATAAACACCTGGATGAGAGAGAGTTTTCTATAATTAAATGAAAGAAATAAAAGAACTGTTATGGTGTCGCTTACATAATACTACTCGATTCAAATTTATTTTTCACTTCACAAGTTTTTCTAAATCCAGTGATAGTTGACTGTAAAGCTGTAAAACACAATAGTGGTTTGTATATCAAACAGTCTGCATTTCTCTGACTTTCTTCAAAAAAATAAACATTTCACAATAAACTCTAAACCAGGACAAAAAACATAACCATCTGGAGATTGTTGCAGATCATCACTTTAGCTGGACTTTAATTTCTCATGCTCCACTATTCAACCATCTATCTATATTACACACAGACAGCTTGGAGGGGGTTAACCTGAGTCTCTGATGTCATACAAGCAATAGCACAGGTTGAGGGGGTTGCAGGTGATTTATTGAGGGACTTCTGTGCTGCCATAATGAGCCAGTTGTCAATACAATTACCGCTTCTGCCAGAACATGCAGCTGCTAAGCTATTCATGGCTCAGTCTCCTTCCATTGGCCTATTTGCCTGCTTGGAGACATTAATCCATTGAGTTACTACTCCTCTATTCCCCAATCTGGACATCTCTGCCCATTAAACACATGGCGGCTATCAGTCCAAGATTCAGTCGTGATAAAGAACTACATAGCAGGAACCAACATCAAACAACTAGAATTGGTGGAACAATATAATTACAGACACATTAACGCTGAGAATTTAAATCAGTTTTGTTTTGTTTTTTTTGGTTTTTTAATTAAGTTTAGATTCATTTAGCAAAACACAATACTGAAATGTCTCGCCTTAAAGGTTACAGGGCTAAACAACTCATCATAGCCACAGTTACTGTAGTAACTTTGGTGAGGAGAAGCTATAAGGACTGTTTTGCTCCTAGCTACAGTGATAGAGGGTTAAGGATCACCACTGACACTTGGCTGAAATGCTGTAAATACAGACCAAGAGGTTTTCTGGGCAGACTTTTCCTCCTCCCACTAATGTCCACAAAGTTCAGGACATCAAAAAGCCTATATAGCTGTGTTTCCATCACCCAGCTGAATAGAGAAAAATTTCTCTTTTTTTTTCTCAGTTTCATCCTCCTTTTTCCTCAAGTTTCTCCAACGCAGCCAATTATCTTTGGGGTTTTTTCTACATATATTTTTTCATCTTGTATTTCCATATAGTACTCAATTCACACCAGCCCTCCTGATTCAAACCCCAGGTCATTTGTTGGGATAGTACAGTATGTTTGGGGATGTGTTGATGCGCCAACTCTGATGCGGATCAAAGAACTGGTTCTCTTCAAGTCAACCAAACACAGGAAATAGACTACAAAGCAAAAATGATGCAGGGCATTGTGAGTCAGGAGAAATGTCTCGTGATCAGACATGGGGGAAGGTGGAAGAAATATGGTCAACCAGTATCTGATGCAGCTTGCTGATGCATGTTTTACTCTGGAAGACTTTCACCTGCTTGGACTAATAATAAACCAGTTTTCTTTTTATTTTTCTGTCCTGTCTTCTCATTCAGCAATTACTGACAGAGTGTCATCTCTGGTGAAGACAGGAATGAGTGATTTAAACAATCTGCTTCGTTTGACCATAATGACCAGATGAAACTCAGACTAAGAAATGTTAAACATTGCCAACATAAAATGGGTCCCAGTCGCACTGTCCAGTGGACTCATTTAGATTTTTCTGCACTGTAGAGTCTGATCATTTGCCTGTTGGAAAACACAGACTTGATTGGTCTCACATGGGATGTCCACTAAACTACAAAAGCTCCGATTGTTACCATAGAAATGCTCCACCAAGTTGTAAATCATAACATCATGTTTCGGCTACAGGAGGTCTGGGGTCTGTCCATATGGACAGCAACTTGTGTGTGTCAAAAGCGATGGTCGCTTGGGTTACTACATAATGAAAAACCTACTTGTCAGGCGACAGGTGGCTGCCGCTAGTCCCTTCAGCAACCCATGGCATACAGGAACTCCGTCCAAATCCCTAGCCTCCAAATGGTGCAATTGAACAATATGGAAAGTGGGGTAAACTGCCAGTTAATCTAAAGATCATATTGGAAAAACTGCTGCATGTCAGTGCAGCATCAATGAAAACTGACCTAAGTCAAGACAGATCAGAGTACCAGTCTACAGCAAAAGCCCCCACAGGGTACGCAGACTGACACAGAATGGAACTAGTCATATAATCATGGAAAAAATGTGATCTGCTTTGTTAAACCATGATTAAGGGTGTTGACTTTCCTCAAAATCTGCAGAGCTCAGTCCAGTTTAGTAAACAGATCAGCTCCATGGAGGCCTTCTTAAACTGGTCAAAATAAAAGCTGTCATTGCCTTCTAACATCCAGCCTTTGATCATATTGTGAAAGTAAACACTCCATCTCTGCAGGGCACTGACAGAAGTACAGCGCCCCGGTGAACATGCTGATTTTCACAGAGGATGCTGTGACTGAAACTACTAGACAGGATACAGCTCTCCTTGTCTTTAACATTTCACATGGAGACTCAAAATCTGACACCAACAACTGGCAAAAAGAAAAGACTGATCAGTTTTACCAACTCAAAGACAGCTGGCAGCTTACTCTGTGTGAGTGTGGGATTTACCTCCTTCGTGAATTGTGATTATTAGAAACGGTGGTCTACAGGACACAGTAATGCTATACTTTTACAGGCCTACCTGCTGGAAGGTAATGACCAGTTGTAGTAAGACCACTGACAGTAAACACACTATTAAAGAGAAAAGATTTGATCAACTTTCCTGTGTTAAAAAACATTTAAACATGTTACTGTTGTTGCACTTAGAGCCCAAAGATGTGTTAATGACTGATCAGCATGAAACTAGAAAGTGAGAGTAATGTTGAGGTTGGTGTTTACTAGGGCTGTGACAATATTCTTTTGTCCCAAATGATTTGATTCCGAGTTTTTTCTGGTGCCGATTGTATTTAAATTGCGGTTATCCCGATTTTTCGATATTGCCAACTTTTGTCAACTAAAGCCAAAAAAGGCACAAAAATTTTTTTTGCTAGTTATTTTTCTTAAGACAAGTAAAAAGATCAATAGAAAAGATAGAAATCAAAAATTTTTATAATCGATTATTTTTATTATTAAAATAAAATATGTTTAACAAAAATATCAATTTTAGATTTGTGGAGCCAAAAATCCTAATTTTCGATTTTTTCCATCCGATTCCCCACCCCTATTGTTTACTGTATTAGGGATAGCCATTTCCAAAAAGATTTGGATTTTTGGATCTATTTGAAATTATCAATAATTACTTGGCCCTTGTTTGAACACCATCGCTAGGTGTTCGGTGTTAGCAAACATCAGGGGTGCTGAGGGGAGCTCGGTGCCCCTGAAAAGCAGAAGAGCTCCCCGAAAGACATTCATCTGAATCGCACAAGACCCATTTCTGCTCCTTTACATATGTAAACAGGGGAATCCATGTCAAATGTTGTCATACGTCACTGCCCTCATACCTCCATGTGTCTTTTACGTTGCTGTAAGCAGTAATAAATTTATCCACTAGTAGGAAGTGTTGAGTTCAGAGTTCATTTCCATGTTTTGACACCAACTAGAAGTGGAAATGCAACACTGTGAAGTTGTTCCCAAACAACCGAAAACACTACCAGAGGTAAAAGATTAAAACTAGCCTCTTCTTCAGGTTTATTTCTCTGTTGTCTTCTCCTCTGATTTGTTTTTTTTTTTTTAACTGTTTACGTGTGGGCTAAAAAAACCTCGGCCCCTGTGATTTCAGGTGCTATTGCTTCATTTTCTGTGTCACGGATAGTTAAGCGCTTTAAAAACGGACTAAAAGACATGATAACCAAAGCAGGAGATGGATGAAATTGCCCATCAGTCTGCTTATCTGCCTTCTATGTCCAGCAGAATTGGGCATTAAAAAGTTATTCAATATTTCCGTGAGTTTCCCGATGTTTCTTAAAAAATATGTCAGACTGAGTAAAAGTAAGCAAACCTTAGTTATGCAGCATATATCAAGTTAAAAAATAAAAAGATTCTTTACTAAATCAAAAACAAACATGGACAAAAACATAAAAACAAAAATTCGGACAAAAGCATAATTAAAATACAAGTCCTTAGCTGCTTTTTAAATGATGTCACAGTCCACAGATCTCAGGTCTGAAGGAAAGCAGTTTCAGAAAGCAATCAAAGCTCTGCCATCTTTGCTTTTTAACCTGGATGCTGCAGAGCTAACAGGTTGTGATCACATGACCTCATGGATCTGCTTGGGGCATACGCCTGCAGAAGTTCACTGATAATGTGGTGTTTGACCATGCAGAGCTCTATATGTCACAACCAGAATGTTCCAGTGTTCTCGTAGTGGATTAACAGCCGGTGTGGCTGAGCTAGCTTCAGGGTGGGTTAGTGGGTCAACAGCAGACTTCTGCAGTGCTTGTAAGAGACTCATTTAATTTGGATAAGGTGTGTTGTAGCAAGGAAACATCTCATACCTGCAGGATAGTGGACTCCGTGGATTGAAGATCACTGCATTTTCTGATCAACACAAGTTCAATTTATAACTGAGTCAATAAATACGCTAAATTTCAGATGAAATGAAATCTAATACATAGGTTATAATATATACTCTATAAAAGGGTTCATATACCTCATGCTTTTGGACTCTTGAGCTTATAAGTCGCAGGGAATGAGATGTTTATGATGCCCAAGAAGTCAGAACAGCAATGTCTTTGTCTTTTTTCATCAGCCATTTCTTTCCCAGCGTACCTGCTGGTTTCCAGATTTGTTTGCTCAATGGTGGTAGGTCCTTCAGGACATGACAGGGCAGATTATAGAGAGAAAGGCAAACCGTCGAGGGTGTCAGAAAGGAATTGCGCTGAAGTTTAACAGATGGCCAGATGGCGATGTTTTTCCTTTCATAACCCACCACCAGCCCGACTCGACACGTTACCACGAGCTAGCCTGGGACAACAAGCCAAGTGTGACAGTAGGCTGTCTTTCCAGGAGCAGACTGATCAAATCAGTTCAGACGGCAAGCAGAGAAACTATGCATGACAGAGGCAGAAAATGAAAGGAAAGGTGGGAGAAGGTAAAACAAGATACAAGTACACTGGGAGATGCTGCAGGTGAGGCGAGAGAAATGATGCAAGAGAGAGACAGAAGGGGGGGGAAAGGGGGGTGGGGAATTATGTCCGTCCTTGTCCAAAGAGGATAATGAGGTGAGTGGAGCTCAGCCGACCCAGTATGGCAAATCCCACTCTGCACCTGGTGCCTGGGAGGCTTCATACAGGGAGGAAGAGAAAAAACAAAAAACCTAAACACACTTTAGTTTTGTATGATTTGTGAGGACCATCATCTCCAGTTCACCTTAACATGAACATGATCACCGCAATGAGAAGTTCCAGTGATACAAAAGGTTAGAGGCCAACTACAGCATAACCAGAGGGACGAGAGGGTGACTTTAGAGGGACTCTGCCTCATGGCTGCAGGTCTGATTGAAAGTAATACTCAGGAGGAAGTTTAGAAGCATAAGAGATAAAGGATCTGATTGCAGATTACAAAGAATCCACCATACAACCAACCAGGCCCAAAGGATTTAAAACCAAGATCCTGGTACCAGACACTCCAGATACTGCTATCATGATACGCTGCATCAACCTGATCACAACTACGTCACAACCACTTAGCCAGCAACGCAGGAAGTCACATATAGGAGTTATAGTAATGGTAAAGTATGCAGAAATAAGTGCACATGCACAAACAGCAAAGGTCAACAGATCAATTCATCAATGCCACATGCGCCAAAACCAAATTTATGTCTTCTCCAACACTGTAGAGAAACTATAAGTCCATTTATATTTGGACTCGTTCAAGCCCCCAACATTTTAAAATGCAATGTCTTCAAAAGTCTCACATACAAACAAATGAAAACCCTTTCTTATCTAAAACACACAAACATGCACACGTACGGAAATATGGCATTCTGAAGCGTGGAAGGGCTTATTTATGGACTTCAAAGACTTCCCACTCAGATAAGCATACACAACTTTATGGTCTATAGGAGGGGAGATGAAAAGATTGAAATAGAGAGTTTTATCTTGAATTACACTTATTGCCGTAAATCTACTACTGGTGCCATAAATCCAGTCCAACTATGCCTGCAGAAAGCTGTAGGAGGCTTCTAAAATAGACAGTAAATCTAAAAAGAAAAAATAACAAAAAACAAGTCTGAGTAACACAGGAAGAAATCTGTGTTCTGAGGGATGAATAATGAATGATGTTCTGAACATGGATCATTTAAACATTCATCATTTACAAATCAGAATGTCAAAAAAAGCTGATTTTTGCCAAACAACTAGATTGACACATTTCAGTTCCAAGTAAAGACTCAGGATAAACAGCTCTGGTCACTTTAACCTCGAGTTCCTCAATTCCAGTTCTCAGGCCCCCCTGCCCTGCATGTTTTATAGGCAACCCTACTTTAAACACACCTGAATGAAATAAAGAGCTCATTAACAGGCTGCAAAGAACTTGATGAGGAAGTTCAATAATCTGACTCAGGTGCTTCTGAAGAGGATCATGTCTAAAACATGCAGGGCAGGGGGCCCTGAGGACCAGAATTCAGAAACACTGCTTTAACCTCACTAGTTCTGCTGGTGTGTTGCCAGATCTCTGGTGTTTCCACATTTCAGCTTCACAAAATGAATCCAGCTTTGTTTCATCAAAACTACCCTGAGTCATGAATTTGTGATTTTTAGACCAACCCTGAAATTCCTGGAGAGAAAACTGGAGGAAAACCCTCCAACAGTCTTTCTGCAGTTCAGGAAAACACAGTTCCGACCTTCATAACATGCTTTAAACCAGCAAACCATTGACAAACTGTCTGTAACCATCATTTACATCTTTTCTTTTGTTGCCCTAAACTATTCCAAGTTGTCTTTTAATCTCATGTTCTTGTATATGGCTGGTTTTACCAATAAGTGGAACTGTTTATATACTTGCCTTTGTATTACTCTTACTGGAGAACACGTTACCACTAGGGGGTGCATTACAGAACTCCAACGAGATAAGAACTGCTGGATTTCTATGACTTGGGGGGGGGATATGTATCATTTTGTTCTTTTTATTGGTCGATTGAACGCACCGGTGTTGTACAACAAAATATTTACTAGGACTGAATAAAATAACAATTATAAATGAAAACGTGTATAGAATCATCACAGAACAACATACTTTACAGACCTTTGCTTTAAAAAAAGTGAACATAAATCAAGTCTTAACACAAACTTGATGCACATTTTTGAAATGCTACACTAATATTGTTTTGAAAATAATCAAACGTTTTTGGCTAATCAATCCACAGTAACTGGCTTTCAAGCTGCCTGTTGCGGGGCAGAATATTGCCACTTGTACAACAGGCTGGAGCTGAACTGGTGGCAGGGATGAACAGGTCGCATCTCACTACTTGATGACAGAGGTTGGTTGTGTTTCCCGTCTTCATAACGACACAATGTCAGCATATTTTGTAGGAGAACTTATCTGGTCCTCTTATGTTTTCAGAAATCCAAACCATTTCCACACAACTGGTGTCATTTGTCTCTTTCAATTAACAATGTTGCCAGCTTGAGAGGCTAACATATAACAATATGCAACAATCGTTGACTGTCCCTGGCACCAAGTTTACATTTGTCTTTAACCCCCTGGGAACAGTGTCTTCACTGAAATGGAAATGTAACACATGCTAAACATAATTACCGTCATTAACGTCTTCCATATTGGACCAGCAGCATTATAAAGGGTTTTGTAAGGTCGCTAAACCAAGAACACCGTGACAACGGTGAGTACATTTAGCTTGGTTTGCCAGTGCGAGAAATTTTTAATTATTTCGTTGTGTAACTTTGGAACTGGTCAAAAAGCATTTTGCTGAAGCTTTTTGTATTTTTCCTGCTGTCAACCCTCTGTCCTTACATCTGGGCAAACTGATCCCTAAACTGCCCCCTGCTGGTTACTCTCATACTACAGTTTGTGTTCATCATGGCTTCTTTGTGTATTTTGTGTTTGTTTGAAGGAATATTTGTGCGCCACCTCAGAAATGGATGTAAAGCCCAGAAAAATGCTCACTTTAATATTTAACTTTTTTAAGCAAAACTATTGCTTGTGTACGACAATTTCCAGAGAAATCCACCAGGGGGCATGCTGGAGCAGTGTTTTATAATCTTGGTCCTCAGGACTTCCTGTCTTGTGTGTTTGAGATGTTTCTGTATTTTAACACACATGAATGGTACATCAGCAGGCTTCGGAATTTGTAGGGTATAAACAATGAAAATGGCGACAGCAGAGGAGGCGAGCATTGCTTTACTTCTGAAATTAAGGCAGAAAAAAAAATAGCAGCTAGATGGGATGTATAAATCCTAAAACAAGCACGCCATATTTTATCTTTTAAAACTTTGCTCATTTTTATTCCCTGTTGACCCGGTGATCTTACATCTGATCTATCTGATCATCTGGTTACTCTCCTATTTAAGCATTCATTTCTGAGGATATCCACAAGCAGAGCTTCAAACAGACTCCTCAGATGAATTTGAACCTTTTTTAACTGTAACTCAAAAACCAAGTTCTCACTGCCAAACATCACTTCATGTAGACATGTCAGATGTGAACGTGTACTTTTCAAGATGTCGCCTTAGTCCTCGCACATAATATCATCAGTGTTGCCCTCAGCAACTTTCAGTGACGAGCACCAACCTCTGCTGACCCTTTCATCCCAACACACTTGATCCATGGCCAAACACAACTCGCGGGTGTTTATGGGAGTGTGAAATGGATCCCACATCTTAAAGCCCTGATAGCTAATAAGTCTCACCTAAAATGACCAGGCTCAGCTGGTGTCGCTGAACCCTCCACCGATCTGTGTTCCAGTTCCACGAACGGCTCAGGGGGAGAGGCACACAAACAGACGGGATGTTTGTGTTGGTTTTCTGGTCACGTTTGGCTCACAGCCTCCGAGGCTGCCAACAGACTCTCAGCTGCCTCAACTGCCAGGCAGCCACACCAGTCACCGCAAACGGATGGATACGCTCAGCGCTGAATAGAAACCACTTTTATTACTTCATACCTAACAGATATACTGCTGGGAAACCATGCGAATTAACTTTAAAAACATTTTAATAAATAAATCAAACTCGGTGATTAGATTCACTGAACTGAACACATAGTTGCTTTATTTTCCACACACATTCACTAATCTATTTACTCTATTATTCATTTAAGTCCTGGATCTGGTTTGTTTTGGCTTAAATTAGGAAGTTAGTTATCGGATATTTGATTTAATTTGGTTGGTTTTCATTTATGCGTCACATATTTAGTAAGTTTACATTTATTATATTTTGGGGATGTTTATTTTTTTTAATGGTTCATGTAAAGCCTGCATGCTTTGTTGAAATTTGAATGGATGTTTTTAGCTCTTTGGCTGCAAAAAGAAACTGGATGTGGGTTCAAATGAATGTACTTGAGCTCTAAAAGCAGATGATATGAAGCAGGAGGGAACATTTTGAAGCTGTACAAGATTTAAACAAAAACCGCATGTCAGGTCTTACTGGGCACTTCCATACAAACACCTCTTTATCCCAACACCCCCCTGTACACTGAGCTGCCAGAGTATACAGTGATAAACCAGTGAAATTTAATTAGTTTTCTGTATGGTAACACAGAAAGGTCAAATGCAAACATGCTGCCAAAATGTGTCCAACTGGGACATCAGGTGGTTCCGCCTGGAGGAAGATGTGTCGAAACATCTGTAAAAATCGCTTGGATGACTTTTTTTTTTTTTTTTTTTTAACTGCTACTTCTGCACAGTTCCTAATCAGACATTACTTTTTTTCCAGGTGAACTGGGATGCTATCCTCTGATTAAAAGGTGGGTTTCACTCAGATTTACAAGTAGAAAATGAACTTTTTATTACTATATATTGATTCTGACACCCATGTAGTAGCCTCACATGTCTCAGTTTTCTTTTAAGAATAAAATTGTAATTCCAGTTCCTAAAAAGCTGTGATGCTGTGTAAAACGTAAATACTCAACCCATATTTTATCTCCAGTAGAACATAAACTGATACATTTTGTTGTTTCATGGCAAATATGAGCTGATTGTGAATCTGATGCGGTAACATGTCGGTAAAAAGTAGTTCCAGGAAGATGTCTAGCATCGTTAGCATCTCCTCTTCTTCAGTAGACATGACTAGTTCATTATGGAACAAAAAAATGAGTTTTAAAAATGAAAAGAGGGAGAAAACCTTTGAAAAGCCATAGATATTGACTGCAGGAAGTAGAAATCCCCCCAAAAACGCTGTGTGGCTACCTTGCATAATTTAATTTGGTTGGTTTTGGTTGGCATAAGTCGCAGTTCATATAAAGTCTTGTCCAGTTGACGAGATTTTACAGGAACTGAGGCTTAGGTGCTACACATTACTCAATAGAAACACCTGTAAATCTAATTTATTTTTGCTTGAAACTTAAAAATATCGCTTTTATTTTGTGTAAAAATGTAATGTAAACGCAACTACTGATATCTGGAAATCTTCCTGAGTCCATGGAGTGATTTCCAGCAGAGAAGCATGCCTGTTGTTACTGCAGTGCTGCCTTAAGGACCCCAAGATCACCAGTATCCTGTTTGACCTTCAGTCTTGTCCCCAGCACTCAGCGATTCCTCCTGATTCTCTGAATCTTTTGTTATTATGCACTGTTGATGGAATCTTTCAAGTCTACCACAATTTTAAGACAAAGTTTGTCTCTGTCCATCTGAGACTCTGCCTCTCTGAAATGCTCCTTTTATTCCCAGTCATGTTACTGACCTGTTGATCATTAACCTGATCAAATGTTCCTGCAGTTGTTTATAGCTATTTTACCAGCTTTTTGTTGCTCCTGTTCCAACTTTTTACATGTTGCAGCATCAGATTCACAATCAGCTCATATTTTCATCAAATGATAAAACGTCTCAGTTTCATCACCATGATATGATGTTTATCTTCTGCTGGCAATAAAATATGGGATGATGAGATTCTTAAATCACCGTATTCTGTATTTATTTACATTTTATGCAGGATTTTAACTTTTGGGGGTTGTAAATAAAGCCCTTGTGGTTGTGATGTTCTCCATTATTATGAGCAATAACTCCGCAGGAAATGAACTTATTATTCTGTTATTTATCGTTGAAGCAAATCCACGCTGGGAACATTTAGATTTTTCTGCCATTATTCTACCTGTACAGATGAAACACGTGGAGACACCGCGCGTCACAGACAGATGGGAGCTTACGCTTCCATTTAATCACACCTAATTACACTTGGAACCTGTATGAATACACCTCACAACAAAACAATTTGCACACAGTTTGTCAACATTAAAAGATAAGTTTCCATGTAGGCACGCGCGCAGACTGCTTGGAGATGTGATGAGTTAGTTTTTATTCCTGCACATGCAGACAATGAAGTCTGCGCAGCGACAATCCTCTCCACAGCAGCTAACTGCAGATCAACTTGTTTCACCAGGATGAATGTGGGAAGGTTGGAGGACTTCCCCAGCCCCCTCGCCGCCTCCTGCCCACCGTGTCTTACCTGAAGTACGGCCACCACCGCAGCTCCGCGTCGGCAGCCTGGAAGTCCGCTGATCCGGGCGGGCTGAGCCGCTCTGCAGCGGCGGCAGCTGAACAGGTGAACACACAGCTTTCCTCCAGATTCCCAAATCCTACAGCGACTTTCCAGCTCCGCAGGTAACCGAGCCTGGTAGGGCTAAAGCTGGGCACAGTGTGGATCCGCACGCGTCGACAGATGTCGGTCAGAAATACTCCCAGTAACGTCTCGGTGCTGGAGGAACTGGATGAGACTCCTCCTCCAGCGGCGGCGCTCTCAGCCTGGCGTGGTCCGTCTTATCCTCTGGTCTCCCTGCGTGGGGAGAGGGTTCCCCTCAGGTCAAGTGCTCTCCGACGAGCTGAGAAACTTCAGATCCTGGATGAGAGTCTGAAACTGCGCCGTGAAGACTGACACACGACAGTAACACTGGATTATAACAAATGAATAAATAAAATAAAGGGGAAAAAAACTCATTTCCCACTCTCATCATCACGACTCAACACACAATCTCAGTTTGCTTCCATTAGACACTGCATGGGTTTTTTTCTAAGCATCATAGTCTAGAAATAAAATAAAATCATTTGAAATGTTAGTAAAGCCATTTAATCCGATTTAAAAGACAAAGAAAAAAAATCCTCAACTTAAAAGTCCGTTGCTGGACTTTGGACATTTTTCTTGCTGTGGCACCCGTAAATAAGAATCCGAATCAGTCAGAATCAGAGAGATGGCAATGGGGGCAGTCTGGTATATATTTCTGTATGTACGACTTAGAAGAGGAGCGAGATCTTTAAACACTTTTGAAATCTGAGTTCATCAAAATGAAGGTACAGTAACACATACTGATGGCTGCTGGAGGGAAGCATGGGTTGAATTGGTTCCCAAACTGGATGTGCAACTGGTCGCTGTGGATGGGCCCTATTAGTCAAGTGAGGTATAGAGGTATGTGGATGGCGACATATGACAATGTTCAAAATGGATGTTCACATTTAGGTACACAAGGGAGTAGAAAGAGCAGTAGTAGAAAGAGGTCCAGTCAAAAAGAAAAATAAATAAAAATGATGTATTTTTCTTGTCGAGGTTGGAAACTATTCTGTTTTTCTTTTTGGTTCATGTAATTTTCCACAAATATCTACATCCCATAAAATGCATCTAATCTTATTGTGCTTAAGTTAAATGATCTATAGTTAGATAAAATAATAAAAGACAAGTCCGCTCTCAGCTTCTTTACATTTTAAAGGTTTGGTAAATGCTTCATGCAAATATATAATCCATAATCTGGTGATAAAATGAGGACTTTTCATGTGAACGGCAGATTTAAGGCTGCATGTTTCACATACGTTTGCATTTAAAAATAAATGCCAGGCATAATATTTCTCCATACAAAGATCTTGTTTGCAGAGACGTTACAGCAATGCCCTCGCTTTGATAACGTTTCATGCTCTGGATCTTATCAGTCAAACATTTAAAGTATAAGGAGGGTGAGAACTTTGCAGACAAGCCAGGAACATGTTCCCGTCAAGCAGCAACCTCCGGCGGTTAAAAGTGAAGCCTATGCGGAAGTGCATAAAACTGCAGTTCCCCCTTCATCCACTAGGGGCTGACTCCAAAACAGAGCAAAACCCCATAGACTCCCATGTTAAAAAGGCCAACTTCACTGCAGAAATAAACTTGTTTACAGCCTGGTTCAAAAATCCATTTTCAGTTTAATAGGTCAGGTTTACCTTCATGACAACTGCGGGGGGAGTAATTTTTTTTCTAACTCGCCTGTTTAAAAGTAATTTAATCTCAAAGTTCAGCAAATTTAGGGGCGTGTCCTTTTGATTGACAGGTACCAATCTCTGGCTTAAGTAAGAAGAACGTAGAACAACCATGGTTTTTAGCCCGTTAAAAATGTGACTTAGCTTTAGCCAGCTTACCTCTATTAGCTGGTTAGCTTCCCTTATCTCGGGGTTAGCACGGTTAGTTGTTAGCTACAGAAAGCTCGGAGTTTGCTCGATGTCAATCAACCACCATGACGCTCACTGCTCCCCTCTCAGCTCCACCTCTTTGCCCATATTTGTATTTTCCAGGCGAGATGACACGCATGACGCTGCCAAGATGGTGACGGTAGGGTGACGTCACAGAGGCTCTGTCCATCTCTTTATTTGCAGTCTATGGTTCCCGTTCTGTTAGCTTAATGCTTGCTAGCATGTTTAGCTACAGGCTCAGTCAGCCATGTTGGTGAGTTGGTTGGGATATCTCATCTCATTTTAAAGTTTTCCTGTGTTTTATGTCAACGTGGCAGCAGGTTTAGACAGCTCCAGAAAGTCAATTATTCCCAACATTAAATTCCCTGGTGTGTGTGAAGTCTGTTAGCTAGGATCTATACTTCACTGTCTTACAGTGAACATTCATCGATCCCACCAAGTCCGGGGATGTTTGACTTTTGAATTGTCCACATGTGATGAAACTTAAATGAAGGTGCAGGACAATCTGCAGCAGGGTGACTTGATATCTGCTCAGCTCTGCAAAGTGTGTTTTTCTTCTCATGAATAGAATATCAGCTGATTTCCTGTAACGGTCATGTCACACAGTCTGACCTCCAGACGGAGATGGAGGACACACAGAAGGATGGATGGAAAAATGTCATGTTGGTTCTGAATCTGGATGTTGGAGGTCCAGGCTGCACCGCCGACAGTAAAAACCACCTTTGTTCTGCTTTTCAGTGTTTCTCTTGCAGAAACGGAACGTTCAGTGTTTCATGTTGTTCATAGTTTAATAAATGCAACTACAGAACATGCAGAAGACTAAATGTCTTGACTGAAACTGTATTTTACAGTTTCCTGTCAACTGAAATGATAAACACATTATATATAATCCCTTCAAGGCTCGACACATCGAAAAATGCTTTTGAAAAAATATTTATTTGAACCTTTAACAAAATATAACCAAAAAAATAACAAAATTGTTCATGTGATATGTAACAATTATAGTATAATTTTCTGCTTGCTGGTTTCTATTCAGGGCCAGAAATGAATGTGTATATATATATATATATATATATATATATATATATATATATATATATATATATATATATATATATATATATGTGTGTGTGTGTATATGTGTGTGTGTGTGTGTGTGTTTGGCCTTATACAAATAGAAACATGTATCATTTTCATTACTTTCAGGTTATTATGCTGGTATTTTACCGGTCTGGCCTATTGGAGGTCAGACTGCTCTGGACGTGTCTCGTGAGCTAAAATCCTGGTTTAGGGGAAAATAGGCTGAAAAATTACTTTGCAACGTTGAAAAAATATAGAGAACAAGAGATGGAGCACGGAGAGTTAAATAATTCCATTCTGTATTTATTTTACTAACTTATAAGTGAATAAGATCAGATTTTCTGCTCCAGCCTTGTGGCAGTAAAGGTCCTTTCTGTCATAAATAACGCTCATCAGTATTTATTCGTGTATTATTTATTCATTTATTTGTTTTTGCTGCAATCATGTTGTAATTAGAAACTATTTGATAAAAACAGACAGTCATGTCATCCAGGGTACATTCTCATTTCGATATGAAGGAAGTCAGGAGGATTTCTGACAGTTTAATTGTCAGTTGGGATGACGTGTGAATATTCATATGAACATCACTGATAATCACAATCAGATGACTACATTCGCATTTGTCAGTCATGAGGAGTTAGCACACATCCCGGCTATGTTGAGGCGGACAGTGATGAAGGTCAGGAGGCTGAAACAGGCCATCTCCAACGAGAGAAAAGTGATCCGTCATATAAAACTAGTTCTGTCAAGTGCAGCCTTATCTGTTGGACATTAAACTGACAGGATAATGCACTGGCTGGTGCTGTGTGAGACAACGACGTCCCTGGTGAGTAAAGAAGTCTCCAGACTTGGTGCACTCAGAGTGAGAAGGACTCCTTACCCATGATATAGACCTGATTGGAACTTTTAGCTGTGACAAGAAAAAATTGAATTCATACATGAGAGCTTCCCAGTTTAACCACAGTTTGGGTCAGCTGGCCTCTGAGAACTACATGGCCTGCTTGTTTAGGTCAAAGTTTAGATTTTTGCTGTTAGCAGTCGGCCCTTTCTGGCAGACGTCATGTGTTGATGATCCAGTAAAGTCTTTCAGACATTAAAGTAATACCACCAAACATTCAGACCTAGAAAATATGTTTCGGACTTGTTCTGATGGCACAGTGGCATTTATTATGTACGTTCCTGGAGTAGAAACCATACCTAATAAATTTTTTCAGAAAGCTGCATCATTGAGTTTTACTTTATGGCACCGCATCATATGCTAGCAACTGGATATCAACATGCTGGGCATTTTAAAAATGCAAAATGGGTGATTTATCAAACACAGACAAGAAAACATTATTGGAAGGTGAGAGGAAGCAAAAGAGAGAAAGGGACAGAGCAACAGACGAGTGTCAACATTAGACTGACTTCTGAGAAGAGATCTCAGAGAGAGGCCGTGGTGGCTAGCAGCCATTGTGGCTAGCGGCCGTGGTGGCTAGCAACAGTTTCAAGGAGAAGATGACCCAGATTTACTGTACTAAAAAGAACCAAACTGTTATCTTAAAGGGGTGCTATTATGGTATTTCCAGTTTTCTGAGCTTTCTACAGTGTTTGTGTTGAATCCTCATCAGACATGTGAACGACACCGTTTTTTATCACCTAAATGCATGTTTGAGTTTAAGTTTGAGTTCCAGTACACTCTCCGTTCGGTTTCCATGGCGACGAAAAACGCGTCGTTTTAGAGAGTTTTTTCTACTTGGAAATCCTTGTGACGTCCCGGGGGATAAGGTTCGGTGATTGGTTACCTTCTACTGGTTAACAAGGGCATGTACAAATACATCAGGCGGGTGGAAAACGTCGGATAAAGTTATTTCCAACGATGGCTGGTGAGTTTACCAAAGAGAGACATCCTGCTGCATTCGTTGCTGTGCTCCACTTCGTTTTCAGGGTCTGATTCAGGTTCCAACATGTAGGGCTGTATGTTATGTGTTGACATTGTATTTTTTTTTTAATTTTTTTTTTTTTATTGAGTTTATATTCGCCTAATCCTTCTGTTTATGAGATGTTACAATGACGGCGAAGGCAGGTGCGGTGCGCACTCCCGATGTAGCGCGGTGGCGGGGCTTAATGCGGAAGAGTCTCAATCCACTCGTTTTGCCCTCAGGCTGATCTGACAGCCTACGGAGAGAGTCGGTCTGAAGTAAATAAAGCGATTTGTTACAATAACTCGATCAATCCCAGCCCTTCTGGTCTCAGAAATGAAAATAAATTAGCCTGAAATGCACATAATAGTTCCACTTTAAAAGACACACTACAGAACTTTTGCCATTTTCCCCGTCAACTGTCCCCTAATTCAGCATTCATCTTGCATCCTACCTGATCTGTTAGCTCTCTCCAGCCAGCAGAAGATGATCTCACGATGACTCTTGTTTTGACTCTCTCTCTTTTAATCTTCTCGCATTTCACACAATCCGTAACATTGCATGTTCAAAAGAGCCAGTTTCTTATTTTACCGTAAAGCAAAACATCATATCGCGTCTCGGACGTAAAAGTTCTACAGTGTCGGTTTCTCAGTCTCCAGAAATACACATGATAGATATCATTGTGTAATCAACAAGTCTGGGACGCAAAGTTTTAAGGTCAGAAAATTACATAATGCGTCTTTAAATCAAGGTTTGCACCGAACTGTGACTGTGGTGTAACGTTAAACTCCTGCTGCACGCTGTGCATCAAAACCTCGAGCAGTCACATGATTTTGTCAATAAATTCAAGACAACAAAATTTGTAAGATACTATTCTATCTCATGTATTTACAGAATAAAATAGAATAGAATAGAATAAAAATACTTTCTTGTCATTGTAGTGTAGTGTGGTACAACGATACTTTAGCAGCAACCTCCTGCAGCATCCACATGTGCATACATACATATATGTGGAGAAGTGATGCTCTGCACCAGACAGCAGCAGTGTGTATCAGCACCAGTCATCCCATCACCACTTTCAGAGGACTGACTTCAGTTCAGTGTGAATTAAAGAGCTGAATGACATAATGAAGATCATTAAGTGGGTGTTCGTTGTAACCGGACTCCTGGAGATGATGACTAACTGCAGATGCTCTGCCAACTTAAACCTCTGCACATTTATTAAAAATGATGAAAAATAAAGTGTGTTTTGAACAGACTGATCATTTCCAGGGGAAACAATATGAATCATGTTAGGTGTCAGGAGGGATGGCAGCAGAGGTGAAGTGGGTGGTTTTTTGTTTATCAGCTTTTTAATTCTATTAAAATCCTTCCATCCATCTTCTATTTTTTCTTAGGCCCCTGTAGGACCAGAGGTGGGGTCTATCCCAGTGTATCCCAGCAGCTACCAGGTGAGGAGCAGGGTATATTCTGGACAGGTCAGCAGTCCATCACATGGCTTCTAATGACATCTTCTAGTTACATTTACACTGGTGTTGTTGGGATTCTTGCTGTCATCTGTGTTTAGTTAGTTTCTGCATGTTGATCCTGATCATCTGGACCGTTTTAGTATTTCCTGTTTATCCCTGTTAGTTCTGCTTCCTGCTCTCCATTAATGTGTTGTTTCCTGAGGTAGGGCTGCACAATTAATCAGATTTTGATCGTGATCACGATTTTGGTGGCCACACTTAAATAAACCTGACCGTCAACAATATTTACATTAAAAACATGAATGCTGCATGCGTCTCTGATCACTCCGGTTCTCAGCTAGTAGTCTGCCAACCACCAGGGGGCGAACATGTGGTTAAGGCTTCATTAAGCTGCCTTAACACTAAGCATGCACATTGCACACCTTTTACCAGCAGCCAGTTAAGTATCATTGGATTGGTTGGACATTTGAGGTGGGGGAAAAGCAAGAAGCGGTAAGATGCCACTAAGATGATTTTTTATTGTGAGTAAAATGGATTTTGATTGAAGAGCTGATTGGGGTGGTAAAAAATACGAACATTTTTACAACATTTGTCGTTAAAATTCACGAACCCTGTTGCCTGCACAACCTGCCCTTCTGCGTGCACAACCTGCCCTGCCATGGACAACGTTAAACTTGTTAAATATCAAATAAGCAGCTTCATTGCACAAAAGCAAACATCGCCGCCCGCATTGATCCCTCCCAGCTTCAGACGAAGCTTCTCGTGGAGGATGTAACAAGCTTTAGACTGATGAGAGCAAGTAATTTCAAGAATGGAAAATACAGCTGCATCAAAACACTGGATGAGAAATATGAGATCCCTTTTGTAATTACTTTTCCAAAGGAACGTTGCCTGTGCTGTGTGAAAATTGTCGAGGGAAGAGAGAGGGAGCGCTATATACTGTGTTTTTGTCCAAAAACATTCAGTGCTTCATACACTAACATCATGATGTGAATTCACTTCTATGATGGACAGTGTAAAGACCTCAGAAACTGGATTGATGTGGTCCACTGTAAAGACCTGAGGACTGGACTTATATGATTCACTTTTCTGGTGTGAGTGAGAACTGGATCAGCAGTATTCTGGACTAACTGCAGCTCTCACTTTAGGGAGACCTGTACAGTAGTGTAGTCTACTAAATTCTGCTGAGTCATCAGTCCTTTCATCCTCCAGATGTTGTTTAAGTGACAAAAGGAAACTTCACAACTGTCTTAATGGCTTCGGTTACATGATGTTTTTTAATACGGAATTAATAATTCAGAATTAAATAATTTAGAATTAACGTATTCTCCTACGAGTTTACATGAAAATAATCATTCCGAATGAAGGTTTACAGGAAACACATTGTCACTTAATTCCTCTTTAGAGCGGTGGGTTGGGAAGGGTTCTGATTAGACAAAGGGTGCACATGATGTACATGCTTCTTGTCTTTTCAGTCAGAACTTGTAAAAACTACATACAAAATAAAGTACTAGTTTTGCTGCTATTTTTATTATAAATTTGAAGTAGCAGCTCAACACGAGCATACTACTTCACTTTTCGCAGCAACTGAGAAGGAGAAGAAAGATAGACCACCGAACACAGAAGGGAAAACAACGCGCGTCATCGAACTTCAGGTCTGAGTCCAGGTCTACACCAAGATCTCTGTCTAAAGCTGACTGAAGCAAACGTGTGTGTGTTTCCTCTTTAAACAGATTTACAAATCTGTAAGAGTCAACAAAACGTTGCAACACAGTTCGTCGCCGCAGCTGCAGAGTGAACCTGATATTACGCAGCAACCCTCGTACCGGCTTCCCCTCAGCCAACAAACATATGTCTTTATTTACAGAGACGGCGAGCATCATTAAGCACAGCCATTAGTCAGCTGGTGGAGGAGATGACGGAGAACCCGCTTGATGATTGGCCCAGAGATTTCCTCTGGAAGCTGCGATTGGCTTGTTGATGTGTGAAAGTAGGTGTGAGGCTGAGAAGATGTTGTTTGTGTGTGTGCTGGCAGGGTTGACAGATCTGGAAACAGCCGGACCAGCTGGCTGGAATCACCTCAATCTGCTGCTTAGTTTGGCTGGCTCAAGCACACACACATAAATTAGTCTGCAGACACACACACACACACATACAGAATGTAGACGTACACCGGCTAAATACTTAATTACACTCAATTATTTCCCACATATCAAACATAAAGAGCAGCAATGAAGTGTTTAAAGTGGGTGTAAAATAAACAGAAAACAGCAGAAAAGATTAATGTTTGGTATAAAAATGACCAAAAATGGTTAGATTTTTTTACTTTGACAGTTTACTTTGTCGTCCCTGTTCCCTGGTGAATCCACCGGTGTGTGTTCGCTCGTTTTCTTCCACCGGGGAGAAAAATCATTAGCAGCTCATTAAAATAAGTTATTACGATTCTCAATATCATTTTAATTAAAATTCACTTATCGCAGTTTGGGACTTGAGGACAGTGCCATTAAGGAGACGGTTCTGTCGAGGATTTGTCCAGAACATCCACGTTAAAGCTCCTGTGTGTGCGTGAGTGTGTGTATAGGTGTGAATGTGTGTGTGTGTGTGTGTGTGTGTGTGTGTGTGTGTGTGTGTGTGTGTGTGTGTCTGCTCATTCATGTCTTTGTGACCTCATTAAAACCGCTTTTGGCATAATCACTGACCTTGTTGGGACCAGTCATCCTTTTGGCGACCAGATCCTGGTCCTAATGAGGCAGAAAATCATTTCTGGGGTCTAAGTTAGGGTTAGGGTGGTGGGGCTGGGAGGGGAGACTAACTGCACTCACTGCTGAGTCTGTTGAGGTAGAGTCTGAGACAAACTGGGCCTAAAACTGTGTAACAAATTCAGAAAATGTTCCTCAGACTTTGAAGATTCCACAATCTACAGTGTTTAATATCATCAAAAGATTCACAGAATCAGAAGGAATCTCTGTATGAGACCCTCGTGTCATCTGCCCTGGACCCTTTACAGTTTGCATATCAGGCTCAACTTAGTGTGGATGATGCTGTCATCTATCTTCTGCAGCGTGCTCACTCACACCTGGATAGTGTTAAAGGCTCGGTGAGAATCATGTTTTTTGATTTCTCGAGTGCCTTTAACACTATTCAGCCTGTTTTGATGAGTGACAAGCTGCTCGGGATGGGTGTCAGCTCCTCCACTGTCTCCTGGATTGCTGACTACCTGTCTGGCAGACCTCAGCATGTGCGGCTGGGGAACACCCTGTCTGATACTGTGGTCAGTAATGTAGGAGCTCCGCAGGGCACTGTCCTGTCTCCTTTCCTGTTCACTCTGTACACCTCTGATTTCCAGTACAGCTCCGGGTCCTGCCACCTGCAGAAGTTCTCTGATGACTCTGCGGTGGTGGGGTGTATCGGGGATGGACAGGAGATGGAGTACAGGACACTGATTGCAGACTTTGTGAAGTGGTCCCAGGCTAACCATCTGCTCCTGAATGTGGACAAGACAAAGGAGCTGGTCATCGACTTCAGGAGAAAGAGGACACCAGTGGAGCCCATCACCATCCAGGGCTCAGAGGTGGAGATAGTGGACTGCTACAAATATCTCGGAGTCCATGTGAACAGCAGAGTAGACTGGAGGGACAACTGTAATGCTGTTTACAAGAAGGGCATGAGCAGACTGTACTTCCTGAGGAAGCTCAGGTCTTTCAATGTGTGCAGTAAACTGCTGGAGATCTTTTACCAGTCTGTGGTCTCCAGCGTCCTGTACTTCGCTGTGGCTTGCTGGGGCAGCAGTACATCCAAAAGGGACATCTCTCGGATTGACAAACTGATCCGCAAAGCTGGACAGGTGGTTGGCTGTCAACTGGAGACATTTGTGACAGTGAGGGACAGGGGGACTCTGGACAAACTGCTCTCTATTATGGACAATCCTGCTCATCCACTCCACCGGACTGTAGAGGGGCAAAGGAGCTCCTTCTCCAATAGACTTTTACAGCTGCGCTGTCACAGTGAGCGCTACAAGAACACATTCTTACCATTCTCTATACAGATGTACAATAACTCCCCACTTTGTGACAGATAACTAACATTCATTTCAAAGCCTCTGTGTAAACTGGCACTGCATTTAGTCACATGTTGTATATATTGTAAATTTCTAAATTTCCATATTCTATATTGCCAATTTTACTTGATAGTTTTATTTATCTTTGTAAAAGTGTACATATTCCAGATTGCTTTATGGATAGTACCTATTCTATTTTATTATTATTATTTACTTTTTTTTTCTCTTACCTACTATTGCTGTTTCTATTTCTTCCTCTATTGCTGTTCTGAGCTACTGTGACAACAGAATTTCCCTTGTGGATGAATAAAGTCTGTCTAAGTCTAAGTCTAAGTCTGTATGCTTGTGATCTGTTGCATTAAAAACAGACATGATTCTCTACTGGAAACCAGTGCATGGACTCAGGAAGATTCCAGAAATCACTGTCTGTGAACACAGTCCACCCTAAAAGCCACACATGCAGGTTAAAGCTCAGTCATATGTGAACAGGCTCCAGAAACACCTCCGTCTTCTCTGGACCAATGCTCATTTAAAATGTTCTGAGGCAAAGTGGAAACCTGGATGAAGATGTGGAATTGTTTGTGGACAGCATGGACGGCGTGTCCTGCAGACTAAAGAGGAGATGGAGCATCCAGCTTGTTATCAGCCTGCATCTATGATGGGATGGGGTTGTATTAGTGCCAACGGCGTGGGCAGCTTCCACATCTGTGAAGCTCCATCAATGCCGAAACATCTGCTCCCATCCAGACAACGTCTCTTTCAGGGAAAACCTTGCAGATTTCAGCAGGACCATGCTGAACCACATCCTTTATCCATCACAGAAGCATGACTCCGCATCTGATGTGTCGTTTATCTTCTACTGGGATTAAAGTTTGTTAGATTTATAAAATCACAGTTCTGGTTTTATTATTTACACAACATCCAGACTTGTTGGGAACTGGGATGGCAAACAAATGTAAGCTTACAAATCAGCTCTGTGTTTCTATGACTGTAAGGCAGCTGATATTCGTTGTCATGGCAACCTCTGAATCTGGCTGGTGGATACCAGGTGAAATGAGCTGTCAAGCTGGAGAAGTCCAACCTAGCTGTGCTAGCTTGTGGGACTACAGAGGCAGGTGACAGCAGAGCCCAGCTGAGGAGGCAGAAACTCTGGTGTAGGAGGACTGTTGCTGAGACAAGTAATTATGACTTAGAGTCAGACTGGAAGAAATTCTGACACGATGTCAAGACACATCTGGTTTGGGAGGAGTTGTTTCACTTTTTATAGGGCGAATAAAGGTTCATGTGCAAATACACTCAGGTAATAGAGGCCATATCCGACATGGTTCTACTGTCTTCATGTTTGTGTTAGTTCTGTACAAATAAGCTAAACTGAGGTGAAGTGAGTGCCAAGCCAACTTTATTTATAAAGCACTTTCCGACAGCTATGTGCTGATCATAAAATAATTAAATTATTAAAACATAAAACAATAAAACAATAAAATACAAAACAATGGAATGGCTCCATCCAGTATGCAGCCAGGAGGACAATTTGTGTGTTCATCTTCACTTTGCCTGGCAGTCTCATCATGACCCCCGCTCTTCTTTACAGCAAATGTTATTCCAGCTGTATTTTGGTTAAACTCAAAGCAACATTTTATTTGTTTGTGTAGTTTCAACTATTATTCAGAGATGGGCAGATGAGGCCTTGTGAAGCTTTGAAGCTTCAAAAGATTTAAAGCTTAAAATCCTCAAAGAAAGAGCAGTGACATCTAGTGGTCCGCTGCAGGCACAGCAGCCACAACTGCTAACACAAAAGCCATAAATTCAGTCTTAAACAGGCTGTAGCTGCATTTCCATCACCCCTAAAATTGTGCAAAACCTAAATATCGCAATAAAAAGCTGGGATAGAAAATATCAAGATTTAGAAAACCTCTCAATTATCAATAAAACGTTTTTACTCTCTTATAAGGAGGACTTTCCAGACCTGTTGATGTATAGAAGTATATCGTAAAAGTGTAATGGGAACACGTTTTTTACATTAACAGGAACCAAGACGTGAAGTAGGGGTTCAAGTGACCAGTTCATTCTAGGTTGATGGAAGGTTTGTAGGGACGGAGGAAGACAGATAATTTTAAAGATTGTTAAAAAGAAAAATATAAACTCCATTCTTGACAGCAAACAACTGAGCTTACTGGGAGATGCTTACTGGGCTAAGAATTCAGCCCAGGAAGCATACGAGAAATTAAATAGGGAAACAATGGAGAAGAATATGGAAAGTCATGGTAAGCCTCTGGAGCAAGTGGAAAAACCCTGAAACCAAGCTTAAACCAGGTAGCAGTTTAATGGAAATGCCTGAAAATTGAAGAAACTTCAGAAATATCCCCTTTATTTAGTGAAAAACTGTAATGGAAACACAGCATACGATCTGGGATAAATAGCCATATCTGGCAGAAACTAAAAATTATAATAATTTTATATTTAGCAATTTATTCTTTTTCTGCAGCCATTTAATCCTCACTACAGTTGGAGGAAGGCAAAACCATAAAACACATACCTTTGTGGATGACGTGAGGTCAAAATGTTTACTACATATGATTGTTTTATTTCTTTTCTCAGTCATTATAGTTCTGTCTCAATTAAAAGTCTCTCACAATGACCAAAACGGCACCAAAGACTTAAACCAGTAATCTTATTTCTGATGTTTCATTAAGTTGTATAAAGCCTCCATTGCTTTTGGTCACATGATCACAGAGATGAAATTGAAGCCTCGACACAGTGATTCAAACCAGCCTGCTTCATCAGCATAAAATAGGCTTCAGTTCAGCATGTTGAGTCACATGAGGAGATGACGAGGAGTTTGGTTGTGCAAACTCATTGCACATGCAAAAAAAAAAAAAAAAGGAAAAGTACAAGCTGTTTCACTAACAATGCACTGAGGGTTTCATCTTTCAAAGGTGCAAAATAGCACATCTGTACCCAGTTAGTAAGTCTGCCACAATGAATATGCAATATGGGGTGTCTACATGTAATTTTGCGTGTGTTGGGAGGAGAAAATGTAAATATAATAATTTAGCACCAACAATGCGATCAATCAAACCTGAGATCAATGTTGCTGATAAAAACTGCTTCTATATTTACAGTACCAAGTCTGAAAAGATTGTGCATCTGTGTGTGTAATTTTGCACAAGGCTGCAGTTATTGTCACAAGAAAGAGACATTGAAACAAAGCAAACAGAGGCAGAGAGTATGTTTTCCATGAGCTTATGAAATGCTTAGCAAAACTAAATGAGGCTTTTTTTTTTTCTTTTTAGAAATGAGAACCTATATCATATGTTTTCTTTCTCTTTTTTTTTAAAAAAAGTGACAGTCCATACACCCTATGCCACCGCCTGTTTTATTTTCAGAGGTTTTCTCATATCCCAAATTTAATTTGTTTGCCTCTAATGTCTTTATACCGCCTCTTTATTTCATACCCTGTTCACATTGTTTTAACATTAACCTTTTTATAAATTTGCTCCCATACAGTGTTTATTTTTGTGGCACTCAGATCTCTTTACAGAAGATCATTTAAGTGTTGGTTTCGTCAACCGACACCTCCAATTTCATCAGGTTGAATTTCCTTTTGCGCTTCCTTCCCGTAATTGCCATGCTGCAAACCATATCATTGCAAAACCCTCAAACAGAGAGTCTCAAAAACAGCCACAACCTCTGCTGCCCATTTACACAATCACTCTGTTAGTAAAACCATTGTTCACCCCCACATGCGAAATTCTAGATTGTACACACAAATTACTACTCGGTGATAAGTGGTAAGGTGAGATCTTATTGATCTGGTCCTCAGTGGGCCTGATATTTAATCTTTATCTTTCTTTTTATCATCTTTGCAGGTCAGTCAGCTACTGGTTTTGTGTTGTTGCTATGGATGGATGGATGGATGGATGGATGAATGGATGGATAAACCTTTTGACTCCTTCAACTTTTCAGTGCTAACGAGGTGCTGCCTTTGGTGAAGGTTTGTTTAAATGGGGGATATTGTTGGGGCTCATCCCCTCTTTTCTATTGGTATATTTTTTGTGGTTTAACATCACCATGGGGCTTGTGTGTGTGTGTGTGTGTGTGTGTGTGTGTGTGTGTGTGTGTGTGTGTGTGTGTGTGTGTCTGAGTGCAGAGCATGTGCTAGTGTTAGTGCTGGCCGTGTATTTTTCCATTTCTTTAAGCTGTTTTTCTTTCGACCCTTTCTTCAGAAAACCCAGAGACGGCAGCAAGTTTAGGGTCTCTTTTAGGATTTTAAAAGTGTTTTTCTATTAAACCTCGTCCAAATAAAACTACTTTTGTTGGACAATACACAACTGCTTGTATTTACCAGCAAATGTTTGGATTTTCTGGGGTCACATCTGCAATACACAGCTGGAGTAGTCCAAATTGGAAATAAGCATCTTCTCGTGGATCATGGGGTGTTGTTTCGCTACTGGGACATTCACAGAACTTACATAAAGGATTTCTTCTCCCAGCTGGAGCAGAAATGCTGTTTGTATTTCCTCTCAAACTTTTTCTTTCTAAAAGATTTGAGTTGAGCTGGAATCTCAGGGGAATATTCATTCTCATCTAAACAAGATCAGTCTCATTCAGTCGAGTCTCAAGAGATCCGAAACGTGTTCGGCAAAATATTCAAGAGGGTCCGGCTGCAGAGCTCCACTGTGAGGCCGGTACCGGTGCAGGTTCTACTCTCAGACCACCTCCGCCGCAGAGCAGAAAGAAACCAACTTTCCCTTCTCCACCCAATGCAGCCTGGGAGGAGATTACACAAAGAAGAAGGCTTGTCGACCGCCAATAAAACACAAAAAGAAGAAGAAAAAGACAAGAATAAAGACAAACATTTGGAATTGAGGAGAATGAAAAGTAAACTGGGATAAGCCAAACTTCACTATGGTAACAAACTAAACAAAACAATTCTGAATGCAACTTGAAAAGTCTTTGTGTCTTCCTGTGTGGAGTGGAGTTCTGCAGCTCCACTGGCGGAAACATTCAGCTAAGCATTCCATTTAGGATTAATGGCCCTGCGTTCAACACATAAACCTTATAACTATCCAACAGTATCAAGTGAATCCTTAAAGCAACTCCTGTTACCATGTCTGGCTTTACTGTTTCTCGCTGACATTATTGGTAAATAGCTAAGTTTTAGTAAATATATTCTAATATAATTTTAATAAAATTCCAAATAAAGGATGCAAATGAATACTTATTTCCACCTACTTCCACAGTGGTGGTGCTAGCTCTCCTGTCAGGGTCATTAAACTGCTGCATAGAAACAACGAAGCAATAAAATGTGTGTCAGTGGTCCGTATCCCAAAGTCAAAGTTTGTATAAGTTTGGCTTTACGTTTTACTGTTCGTGCATTTATTACTGCAGTAAAATCTTTAATGGCAGATTCAAACGCTGGTGAAATATTGGCAAAGATTTCCTTCCTGCATCATTATCCAGTGCAGCAAAGGAACTAAATCATGCTGTGTGTTTTAAAACTGACCAGATTTTCCCCTAAACCTAAACGCTCATGTCTGAGCTGAAAAAGAAAACTAGCGCTGACAATGTAACCTAACCTGTAGCCACTGAAACACATGGAGCAGGGATAAATACACAAATACACAGCATGAACAATATTATTATTATTATTATTATTAATAATAATGAATAGAAAAAACACCAAACATTTGAGAAAATCAAGCTCTTCTATTGACTCATTTGCTCTTAATAAATCAGAAATGTCTATGACTGATCAGGCCCATATAAATGCAGCAGCTGCGGTCCATCATCATTTACGTCTTATACCCTTTAATATCCCTGTGAGGTGAAACCAGGAGAGGAGAAGGTCTAGCAAAAGTGAACTAGCAGGAAGCAGGAGAAGCTAAAGGGCAAATAAAACGAAAGGCAGAACTGAACATGACAAGTCTACAAAACCCAAATATATCAGATTTCTGTGGATACTCATCTTCCTTCTTTCACATGGTAGTTAAAAAGGATTTATGAGCCTGTTTGTTAAATTTAAGCTACTGAAACAGCCATGTTTTGGTTTTTCCAAATCAATTTCTCACACGTTCAGTGTGAACTCCAAGCAGCATCAGTAAACTGTCACATTTTCTTTCAGCTGCTTCAGGAATCCATTTTAAGACTTTTTTGCAGATGTGCTCATTGTGCATGCTGAATATGTGGCTGCTTATGCGAGGTTTGTTTAATCATTTTTTCCAGGGTCTGCTGTGCTTACACACATGATCTCAGGCTTGTTGTGAGATTTGATCGCTCACATCCACATGGATAAAAGCCGAGCCGTGCGAGGAAAGGGTTTCTGTTGTCTATTCATTTGATAAATGAGGCCATTCTGTTTGTATTTTTATGATAAATTAACTTCCTAAAAGGCCTGAATAAATTAGATAGGCCCAATTCCTAAAATACATGCAGGGAGAAGACATTTCTGACATGTTTTAGGTCCCCCACTGGGATGACTGGTCTCTGTCAAGCTTTAATCGGTCTCATTGTTTCCTCTGATGTTGTGTCAGCTCATCCCTTATTTCTCTGCGTGACAAGAGGAGATGCCACAGGCAAACATTCAGCTGCAATTTTAATCATAAAAGGCAGAAACTGGGTTTGTTAGATACAATAACTCAACACTGGGAGCAGAAGCGCTAACACACTGATGCGCATGAAGGCATAAAAACATGTGTGATTCCTTTCTAAATGCCTACAGCACTTGCAGGGCATGTACCTCTGCATCTGTGTGGCAGCTGTGTTCAGGCTTGCGGGGAGATTTTTGGGAGACATATGGGTTTCCAAGGACCTCAGTGCCTCCTGTATAATATCACAGCTACTGTTGCTATGGCATCTGTACTATTGAGCTGCCAGCAACGATAAATGAATCCATGTTTCCCGCTGAGAGTAATCCCACAGAGGGTGGAGTCATTAGCTTAACGAGTACTCCTCAAATGACGCCGCGCAAATGCTTACGTAATCACAGAGAAAGATGCATGCGTTCAAGTGCTTGCAGAAACTTATCAGGATAAATTGAAGTTTGATTGAAAGTCTTGATCGTTCAATCTTTTACTCCATCCTGCTTCTATTCCAGGTCAGAGCAACATGTTTAGATACCATCCATCCATTTCCTTAACCGCTTGTTCCAGTTAGGGGTCGCGGGAAAGCTGGAGCCTATCCCAGCAATAGTGAGAGGCAGGTACACCCTGGACAGGTCATGGTCACATGACAGATAAATTAATTTATGGTGACCTTTTAGGTCATTTAACATTAGTGAGTATGCATCTGAAGGACCCTTTTCGTCAGTTATGCGTACACCACTTGGACATCCTCATAATGCCAAAGGCCACTTTGTTGGCTAAACCAGTAGTAAACATGGTGGGCGCCAATGCTTTTACCGGCGATAGCCTTGCTTCAGCCTCAAAATAGGACCACCATCTTTCCTCTCATGTCCACAGGGGGGAAATCGTCAGTCCTTGGAGTCATCAGACAACCAGCTAAAGACGGAATGAGCACTGCATAACTGGTGCCAGGAACTAGACCAACCACACCAATTCAGGCAGCTCGCTGGATTCTTACTCCTCGTTTACGTAACTTCTCTCTGCTCTGACTGGAGCACACAACAACTCTCTGGCATTACTCTCATTTTCCTGGTAAAGACTACTCTCTATGGAGATTTCAATGTACATCCAAGCTTTCTGACATTCTTGGGTAGTTATGAGTATGCATGAGTAACGTTTTGTATAAATGACAAAAATCTTCTGTTATTCAATGAGATTTTTCCTTTTTATTGATAGGTAGTAAATCATACTTCTCATCTCCTTCCATGACTCAGGCTGAATGACTGGAGAAATCCTCAGATTTCCTGGTAACCCACCTCACTTCATAAATAAACATTTCACACTCTCCATTGTCTTGTGGTGTCTCATTGGCATTACACCAGCGGCACTAGCTGTGACAGATTAGTTTAATATTTTCGACACTGAGACAGAGACAGCATTCATCCAAACGGTTAGAAAAGTCCTGTAGAGTTGATCCTGTGCATTTATTGCTCTGAAAATGGGTTGTTTTGTTATGATGACACCACAGAGGACACACTGGGAATATGTGGAGGATTAGTCGAACAGTCCCACCTGCTTCAGCGTTCAAAAGCCCCATAAGCAAAACAGTTTTATAGTTATTAGTGCGATTATAGAGGAAAAAGTGCTGCAAATATAATGCAACATGTTTAATAGAAATAACTACATGAGGATTTATTGATAATTTAGAAACACACTGTTAAATCAAACGGCTTCAAAGTGCTACGCAGGTGCAATCAATTTATCGTTTATTAAAGACATTAAAACTCCTGAATAGAGCTGAGGAAAAATGTATTGGATGGTTCAGAGCTGGATTTCTTTTACTTACTCTGTCAGAAAATCTACATCTGTTCCACATGAGGTACACATCTATATACATGTGTGATCCGGATATGCAAATGTGTGTGTGTGTGTGTGTGTGTGTGGTGGATTTATATGGTTGTGGTACATTTATTCTTCGCAGGGGCGGGGGATTTGTCTCCTCACATTGGTGTATTTGCTCCCTATATCAAAACACAGGAGATTTACGGAAAAATAACAATCCGGGAAAGACAAGACTTTTCCGGCCAAAACAGGATACTTGACAGTTATACATGTGGAAGACAAATGAAGTACATATAATTCACAGGAAAAACATTTCAATCACATGTGAATCACATGAAAATGTACACATGCACACGTACATGTGAAAGACGTACATGTGAAAGACACATGAAGAGGATGTAATCCACAATAGAAGAACATTTAAATAATGTGGAAAACATAAGAATCGCATGTGAATCAAACTGGATGAATGTGAATCACATGAAGAACATGTTAATAACATGAAAATGTTTGCAGATATGAAGAACATAAAAAAGATGTAAAGAACATGTGAATCACATGAGAAGGAGATGTGAATTACTTACCTAAAACAAAAAACTTCATGTATGCATGTACATGTGGAGCACATTTCAAGTATATGTGATTTACATGTGATGCACATGTGAATTAATGTTTAAAAATGACATGTTTGCATATGTGGTACACGTGCACATCTACTCTTGGAAGACACATGAAGATCATGCAGTTCACATAGAGAACATGTGAATCACATGAATCAAATGTGATGTATTTGAATTATGTAAGAACATGTGAACCATATGGATATGTTTGCACATGTGGTACATGTGCAGTTCGTCTACATGTGGAAGACAAATGAAGAACATGTAATTCACACGTTAAGAATATTTCAACCAGATGTAAAGAACATATGATTGCATGTAAATCAAATGTGAAGAATGTGAATCATGTGAAGAACATGTGAATCACATGAGAATGTTATCACATGTCATGTTGTTTCCAGATTAGGAAAGAATTGCAGTCTAATATTCATCTGAAAGCTTCAAGTTGAGCAAAATGAAATAAACTCTGTATCGACTGATTGGGAAGCCATTACTTCTCTACATCAGCTCAGTTAAATGGATCGTTTTAATTTGTGGTCTACCTATTTCTATCATTTCATTATTTATGAAAGAAATAAAATTAGGTTTGTAACAAGGCATCATTTGATTATAAGGTTTATTATATACCATATTCAACCAGTCATTCATAAAAAACAACCCTTGTTCACACCCAACCTCCCCTTCACACAACTGGAGGGAAATAAGATCCATCTGACACCTTTAGTGGGACCATCAATCGCAACTGTTTCTCTAAAATCATGCAGCTAACATCCACTGCTGTTGCTTCTGGTTGCTACTTTTTAAGTTTTTGTTTTTTAATTATTAAATTTGGAATTGGTTAAGTCTAGAGAAAGATCCTGATTAAGGCTAACATACTTGCAGAAGGCTTTAATGGTAGCTATGGCAACAATATGAGTATACAATCCATTACAGTGGTTTTATTGTGGCGCTGTGTAGCTGGATGCACCATGGAAAAAACAAGTTAAAACAACAGATTCAGGCAGATACCATATAGTGCTGTGGAACCTTACATGTAGTGATGAGTTCAACTACTATCAAGTTGACAGAGTTTTCCAAGGTCTTAAAATGTTCAGATCCTCAATCTGCTGCTGTACTGCATGTTTTAGAAGTTTCCTGCTCCAACAGGTCTTGGGGGTTGGAAAGAGAAAAGAAAAGAAAAGGACAGAGCAGGAGAAAAGACAAGCGTCCACATGAGACAGACTTTTACTGGCTGGAGAGGTCTCAGAGAACAGACAGGAAGAAGATGATGCTGTATTAGCCATCGTTATGAGGCGCATCCCTGACTGAGTCTACTGAAGTTCAGAAGTGCTGCTTTATATTCAAACAGAATACAATATGTTGTAATTTTTGCATTAATGTGGCATAGATTAGGGCCATCCTGCAGGTTTTCTATGTATCTCTGCTCCAACAGACCTGACTCAAAATAATCACTCATTGTGGTGAGCTTCATTAGCTGTTGGATCCATTTAGTGCACAGGTTTCAAACTCCAGTCTTTAAGGGACAGTATCCTACAGGTTTTTGTTGTCTTCATGCCCCTAAAGGCCTGATTGAAATGTATGAACAGGCTGACAAGAAGCTGTTGGATCCATTTGATTTGAATCAGGTCTGTTTGTGCAGGGAAATAACTAAAACCTGTCGGATAACGGCCCCCCAAGTACTGGAGTTTGACACCTCTGATTGAAAGGAAGCCAGTTGTGTTGAAACAGGGATACATCAAAAACCTGCAGGACAGCGGTCCTCAAGGACCGACTTTGGACATCCCTATAGATACCTTATACCCTACAATGTGTCCTAAGGGGGGTTTCTTTTTTCAAAAGAGCTGAAGTCGATGGTGTCCAGGCTTTTAAGCCTGTTTGAGAACTGATCCTTCCGAGAACTGCACAACGGGTGTGGGCTGAAAAAAAGAACTGGAAACTAAGTAAAATCCAAAATAGCAAGGGATCAATTTAAGAATAATAATAAAGATAAAAAATTAGTGAAAGGGCTGACATGCAGATGAAAGAACACGGGATGAGAGACTCGGGGAGAGATGGTGGGAGGGCTGGGAGGAATGGGACAGAGCTCTGATTGCAGTTAATTGCTGTTCACAGCCAGGGCAGGTCTAATCACTATGAGGCTCTGTGTGTGTGTGTGTGTGCCTGTGTGTGTGTGTGTGTGTGTGTGCCTGTGTGTGTGTGTGTGTGTATGTGTAATTTATGCTAATGCCCCCCCAGCCTCTGGATACTGCCCTGAGCTCAGTGGAACGGCTGCCTGCTCATACTTAGCCTTGGTTTATAATTAGGAAACAGATTATATTCCACAACCTCCGCTGCACCCTCCACACCTCCAAATCCGACAGGGACTCTTCTTCAACTTACATAAGACTGAGAAGAGACAGAAAGCCGGGACCAAACATAACTCTCATTCTTCTCTTTTATTACAAGCACTCATGTGGTCTCTTTGCCCTCTACAGAAATAATACTTAGAAATAAAACTGGCTTCAAATCCATTCTTTCCCCTTAATTTTCCATTTATTCTTAATATAATCAAATTTTACCTGAGGCGTAATAGACTGCAATGTGAACAGAGACATTATAGCAATATTAAAAAAAAAAAAAAAAAAAGCTGAAGAAGAAGCAAATCACCCTAAAACGGTCTCAACATGAACTAAAATGAAGCCAAACTAATGACACCAGCTATAAATCAACTCCAACAATCAAACTCTATCAATGTGCAAACAGAGCCTGATTTGGGTCAGTAGCTTCAACTTAAACAAAGTTTACATGGACAATGGAGGAAACCAGAAGTACCGACTTCCTGCAGCCCTACTGTAATCACAGTGGGCCTAGCATGATCATTTCCACCCACTCTGAACATCAAGCTTAACTCCAAACAGGTTGGGATCAAAACCAAAGTATACCAAAAATGTTTGAGACAAAATCGGATCCAGAGCATGAAGAATAACCAGATTCATGAAGATGTCTGTGTTCTAGTAGGTAAACGTTCTTAAATGCTGCAAATGTGCAAAATTACGGATTATATGGTCGATCAGTTCTTAAGCAGACAGATCTTAGTTAGGTATGCTCTGATAAATGCAGATTAGGGAGGTTTAGTGAAATACAAACCTGGTTTCCACATCTAGAAAGGTAAGGATGATTCCACACTCCCCCACTTTCATTTGCTGACAGTTTTCACACTGTGCAGGATGTGCAGAGCTTTTTGATCAGCTTTAGAAGTAACAAATAGAAACTTTCTGTTGGCCAGATTACAAATCTAGCAGCCCAATGTGCTGCTAGCTTCCTTAGTTGCTGCTCTACAGTCTGATTTACCCGTCAGCATGAAGTGAGAGGTTACAACAGGCTGTGGCGAGAATTTGGCTCGGCTTTCCCTGGCTGAGGCTGGGTGCTGGTTTTCCAGCTGTTTCACAGCTCCCTGGGAAACAGTAATGGCTTTGTGGGACAGGGCCAGGTGGATGAGTAGCCAGTCTAGCTAACGCCACTGGCCACTGTCCACTTTAGTGACCTGGTCCTGGTGACCAGCAGCTAACAGCAAGGATCTGCAAATACCTGGATACAGGACTTAGTGAATGAGAGGCTGATGGTAGCAGGTTGTAACTCGGTGCAGTTGACTGCTCATCTACACACATCCATCCTGTCTGGTTGGGTTTAAGGTACCGCTTGCTCACTTAGCAAGACCCAGTCTTAGTGAGAAACTGCTGATGTCTGATCAGTCGGCCTAGAAAGTGGCACCCGGCTGCTAATGCTCCTTGTTACTAAGAGCCTTGTAACTAAGTCATCCCCATCTACCATCCACTCATCCCAACGCAGTTATGTGAAGTTTTTCAACCTGTATTCCTGATATCTTTTTCTCTTACAGTCCATCTTTGCTGTACATTACGGCTGCAATAGCGTTTCTGTGAGCAGAAAAACTACGAGGATTTTTTTGCTTCTTTTAGGACTGAAACCAGGTAATGAGGAACAGAGGTGAAGGAAGTATGGATCTGTTGCTCCATCGCTTGCTCGTGTGTGAAACTTAGAAAATGGAGTTAGGACTGGGCGAATAATCGGATTTTAATCTCAATTACGGTCTAGGTTTTCAATGACCATAAAAATAAAAGGGTGCGATTATTTTTCTCTTAGCATTTTCCCCACTTGCTGCCTTTCAGCTGCTAATCAAGCGTCACTGTCATTGCAGCACTGTGCTGTAAACTCCTCCCACAGTCGCTTTGGTTTTATTCAGCCACTGTAGACAACTTGGCAACTTTCTCGCTAAATCTGGTGACTTTTTTTGTTAAAAGCGACTAGCGACAAATCTAGCAACTTTTACTGGAGTTATTAGAGACTTTTCTGGTGTTTTGGCGATTGACTTGAAGGCACATATTGTTCTGCAGTTACTGTAAGGAACGAGCAGCGGGAGCCTCTCCCATCCTAAAGCACTCCCAGGCGGCCAGTCTCAGTTGGCTCCGGCTGCAGGTCAATGTAGAATAACTGGAGTAGGTTGTGGAAGTTCACTACAACATAGTTTATACCACGGTCAGTGAGAACTCGCTGCATTATTTTTATCAACATAGTTTGGCAAGTTAAACACTGAAATATCCTTCCGTACTGAGGCGTTAAAATAGCAACGCGTTAATCAGCTGGTTCAGATCAGCTGTCTTTTAACAGGTGAATGAGAAAGTACTGGATAATTGTGTTAAATAATCAAGATCTCAATTTCTGTCAAAATAATCATGATTATATTTTTTGTCATAATTGAGCAGCCCTAAATGGAGTGCAACAACACAATTGAGAATACAATAAAGAACAATGGAGAGACAGGCAGCAACAGCAGACGGAATAAATCCGAAGCCAGAGATGCAGAAGAAGTGAGAGCAAACATGAGAGGAGCGCAAATAGCAGAGAGCAAAGGTCTGATTAAAAAGCACCCATCTGAAACTGAATCAGAGCAGATGTACATCTCTGACCTGCTGAACTGGGAGAGCAGGAACAAGTCTGCTCCTCAGCTGGTTTGAGTCTGGTTTTAGTCCTTTAAAGCCAACCCAATAAAAAGGAAGAAAATTTTCATTTTTAAACATGAAGTCTTTATTTGGCCCAATAACAAAATATAAAATATAACTAGTAAAATAATTTTTTTTTTATGTTTACCATTTATTACCATCGAATGTGTCAAAATGATTGCAGTGCTTTACTGTATCTACCAGGGGGCAGAAGACAAGTATCAGATTGTGTACAACAGGGTCTTGAGTCGGGCTGGACCATAGACCGTATATAAAGAGATGGACGGAGTCTCCGTGACGTCACCAGTAGGTTTCTGAAGAGCTGAATTGAAGCTCGGTGGGCGGTTCCTACCATCACCATGTTGGCAGTGTCATGTGCGTCGTCTCGCCCGGAAAATACAAATATGGGCAAAGAAGTGGAGCTGAGAGGGCAGCCGTGAGCGTCATGGCGGATGATTGACATCGAGCGAACTCCAAGCTTTCTGTCGCCAAAACCTAACCGAGCTAACCCCAAGATAACGGGAGATAACCAGCTAACAGAGGTAAGCAGGCTAAAGCTAAGTCACATTGTTAACCGGCTAAAAACCGCGGTTGTTCTACGTTCTTCTTACTTGAAGCGAGATTGGTACCTGTCAATCAAAAGGACATGCCCCTAAATTTGCCAAACTTCGAGATTAAATTACTTTAAAACGGGCGAGTTAGAAAAAAATTCACTCCCCCCTCAGTTGTCATGAAGGTAAACCTGACCTATGAACCGAAAATGGATTTTTGAACCAGGCTGTAAACTGCCGTGAAGTTGGCCTTTTTAACATGGGAGTCTATGGGGATTTGCTCTGTTTTGCAGCCCCTAGTGGATGAAGGGGGAACTGCAGTTATATGCACTTCCGCATAGGCTTCATTTTTAACCGCCGGAGGTTGCCGCTTGGGCTGGACAGTATCATTCCAATATGATATCACAATACTTTTCTAAAATATCTTGATCATGATATTACAGACCATATTTATCTCTTTACCCAAACAAGAAGCCACAGCCTCAGTAAAATCCTTCCACGGTTTTCCAGACTAACAGCTAAATAAAGCATCTGCGATCCCACGCCGTTTTAGTTTGGTTTGGGTTTTATTGTAGTTCTGAAGTCACTTCAGTCAGACAAACGGTGGAAGGATTTTACCGAAGCTCTGACTTCTTGTGTGCGTATACAAAATAAAATAAAATTCTATGTGACACATTTACTGCACCTATTGTTTCTACCAACTGCTTAGTAAAGTTTTTGGGACTTTTTGGGCACATTTATGATGTGCTTTATTGCTGCGACACTCAAAATGCTTTCTATGTGAACTAATCTATTCCAATCTGGTGTGTACACGTGCTAACATTTAAGCAGAATGGTCCTGTCTGACAGTCAGAGAAAGATTTATCGAAGATGGAGAGGTCTACAAAGTGATTGTCACAGTTGTAGTGTTTGCAGTTGTAGTGTTAAGCAGCAGCTTGATACTCGTGCACACCTGCTGCAAACAATGAAGAGGAAAAGGCGTAGAGACAGAGTCTGACTGTCAAACAAACTTTCTGCTGCTGTCCGGTGTGGAAACATCAGTCATTGCACGTTTACATCTACTCAGAGCATCGCTGTAAGAACGCAACCTGACAACCTTCTAATTCAGTGTTTACATGATACCACCATCGGTTTGAGAAAAAGAATATTCTAACTCTGTTAAACCCAATGAAAACCCTCCCAGTTTGACACTTTTCATTCAGAACGGATCATTTTGATTCCGATGGAGCTTTCAACCCCATTGCAATCAGTGTATTGGCTTCATGTAAACATAGCCAATGAATGATTGGGAAGTAGGACTAACCACCCACTCTCCAGTCATTGGACGACCTGCTCAAACGCCTGAGTCACTGCCACCTGTATTACAATAAGCACTCCTGCAGAAAGGTGTTTCTATGGTTCCACGTGTTTCATTGGGCAGCTGATGAGGAGCTCAGTAATGACCAGACATGCAGCCGTATGTGTGCAGAACATGTACATGCAGGATCTAAACACACATTTTGTATTTCAGTATAGGTGCACATGGTTTTTTTTTTTTTTTTTTTTTACAACCCTCTTTTATGCTGAAACTGCCTCACTGACATCAGCATTCACACAGCAGCATCCACTCGCCGGCTGAACTCAATTTAAACTGATTTTAGCTGATTTATTTGTGCTCCACATTGTTCATCTCAGATTCTCATCGTATTGATTATTAAGCTTTCTGGTTCATGTGGAGTAAATCCTGACTCCCAGCAGGGACCCTGATGTGACATCACGCTGAAGAAGATGTTGGAGGCATGGATCACCAGGAGAAACCATGTTCTGTCTAGACACCAAGCTGAAAAAGTCCAGGCATATTTGTGCAGATGTGTGTCTGAATGCAGAGGGAGGGGGCTCCTCAGGGACTTCCAACTGGCAGACTCATTATCAGGCCCCCCGTCGCCTCTCTCTGCATCTTTTCTGGTCTGTAATGACCTAAAAACTCCATGTGGGTCAGATAATACGGTGAACCCTCCTTTCCAAAGCAGCAGACGAAGAGTGTGTGTTCATGTCCATCACCTTCTCCAGCCAGCAGCTGTGTTTCCTCTCCTCCATCATTGCTGTTTTCTGTTTGTCCCCCTCTCAGCCTGTCCGAACCCACCAGCATGCCTTTCTTTCATGCAGAGCCAGACCCAGTGGATCACTTCCCACACTCGTCCTGGTTGCCAGCATGTCACACGTCTCCGAGGGCGACTCAGCAGCTGTCTTTGCTGCCATCTTCTGTCCACAGTCATCATCACTTTCCTCCATTTATCCCACCAGAGTCTCCCACGTTAGTCTGGTGGTTGCTCAGTTCACCAGCTGTGTGTTTTACTTTGTATCAGTTTAAGCTGATAAAGTTTCTCAATGAAAAACAAACCTTGCTCCGATTTTAGTCCCCGTATTCAGGCCTGCAGCCAGTCCTGGTTAATCCGGTGCTAAAATGAGTAAAAGGAAGAGCAAAGACGTCCAATGCGATGTTTTGTACCAAACAGAATTAAATGAAATGTATATTTTCTGCAGGTAGGCTGATGTTTGCAGGCAGGAGGAGCGAAGCAGAGAACAAGAAGTGATGAATTGTGAAAAGAAAGCGTTAAAAAACGAAAAAGCAGAAAGAAACAGCAGAATTCACCATTAAATCATCAATTCAAACAGAAGTCAGAAACCAGAACATGAAAAAGTGGAAACAAAGGAAAAAGAAAACATACATAATGATTAAAATCACTTGTCCTGTTTCTCACTGCTGATTGGTTTTAATTAAAATGTGAATAACCACGAAAAGATGTTATAAAACATATTGTAAATGTTATACATGATAAAAACTCATATCAGTGCTTTGTCGTGCTGTTTTCCGAATGACAACCAGTTTATTTTTATAAATTTATACATCAAAAAATCAGAAAAAAATGTCCCAAAAAAAGCACAACAAGTAAGCAAATAAGTGTTCAGTTGATTTTATTTTCTTTATTGTAACAAAACTTAAATTTGCTGCTGGCAAGTTTGTTTATTTCCCTTTAAAAGTAGCCACAGCTGGATAGAAGAGGATTGATTAATCTATCAAATTGCTTATTTCAAGCATAATAAAAAACAAATGTACACTTTTTTCTCAGACGAGACAGGTGTTATATAAAATAACAATACAAACCAAATAATGTAAAAAATTAAATTTAAGAAAAGAACAAAAAATAAAAAGACAGATTATATAGTTTGAAAAGGAGCAGCATGAAGCAGAAACTTATAAACCATCCAATCTGTTCACACACTGTCACATGTCACCCTTTTTCATCTGATTTGCTTTGATTCAAACGATTCCGTTCGAATATGAACAAAATAAATAAATTAAAAGAAAAATAAACAAAACATAATGACAATCTCATGGACGTGTTACAACCGGGTTTTCGTTTAAGGCATGAGAAGAATTTCAAGGTTCTGAGACTTCAGAGTTTACTGAACTGAACCAGACCTGATGGTGGCTCGATCACCTGACTGAAAAAAAGACAACCCAAGTGTTAACAAACATGACGAATAACCACCATGACGACCTGGCAAAGAAGACGCCGAGCTACATGCTGAGAGACTAAAATACAGACATGACATGGGGTCCCGGTTTTGAGGTCCCAGACTGACGCCCCTGAGCAAGACCCCCCCAACCCCCAGTCCCCCTTGCTCCCCAAGGTGACATGGCAACCCGCTGGTCTCTAATGTAAATACAGATTAGATTTATCTATATTTTCCACACATCCATCGTTTTTAGAATCAGGATGAGTAATACAATCAGAAGTTATCGCTCAGGATCTTCTTCTGTTGGGGGGTGATGTGATGGGGAGGGGGGGTATAAACATAGAGGATGGAAAGTGGAAAAAATGGAGAATGAGTTGGAGGGGACGCAGTGGAGCCATCTGACACCACTCATCCAGCTCCGTCAAGCCAGCTGAAGGCTATTTCCAGCATGAGGTGACCCACCAGCTGTACCGGGGGTGAATGGGGGGGCAAGACAGAGGCCCACAGACAAGGGAAAGTGTCTAAGGAGAAAACAGAGTTTGATAAATTTGTTGAGACCCTATTTAAGGAGAATAATCTCGAAAATACTTCTTATTTAAGAAGTATTAAAGAAGGAGGGAAGGTCGGGGGGGCGTGGTGGTACCTTTCCCCCACTGCTGGACTGTCTCAATCTCCATCTCTGGCTGCTGACCAGTCCAGGTAAAGTCTAACAGGAAAAAACACTTTTTCAGCCTCCAACAGCTTCCGCTTGTTCCAGGCATCATAGAGACACAGGAGCACCCCCCTCCCCCCCACACCCTGAACGCCGTTGAGCGGCCATGTTGGCTTGCACATGATCCCAGGACTGAAGTCTCTACAGGTGTGAAGGCAAGTGGCGACAGAGAGACATGTTTGTCCTCAGGAAAATGAGCAACGACAAACCAATCCAAAAGAACACCTTTGCTGCTGCCAGAGTACGGCTAGAAGCTGCCATGCAGGAAGAAAACAAACATGAGGGCAAGCTGAAGAGACGTCAATATCATCACAACCAGGCCGGCCTGATGTTTGTGATGTTTGTGTGCACTTCATCAAAACGACTTCATCATCGTAGATCTTCATCAGTCTCAAAGTGATCCAGTTGGCTTTAGATTCACTTTGTTTTGTGTCTTTTCAGGCTGAATTATCTTCCTGTTGCCAACGTAGTCAGGACACTGTGTAGAATGTAATTAAACCAGAATGTTGTGATTAATAAATTTAATCTTTTCTCCCAGTAGAACACTAAGAATGGGAAAGTTGGAAAAACAATCAATCTAGTTGGTTAAACAAATATTGTTCCAATATATTGTTCAGAAACTGACCAAGCAATTGGTTTTGGGACAACAAACTTAACTGGTTCACCAAACAATCAATGAAAATGATTACTGACAGTAGTTTGTAAATCCAATTGTGTGGCTATAGTCAAGTGTTGTGTGTATTAGATACAGAAAAAGTACATTTGTACATGTACAACATGCAAAAATTCACATGATTTTTGGTTTTTGGCTCTAAAAGAATATTGGACCAAACAGAAAATCAGCTCTTAGCTTAAGTCCCAAGGAACTCTGGTGCGTACTAGCCTGGCAAGCAAGACTCTCTCGCTGTACCACCATAGAGCAGGGGTGCCCATGTTCAGTCCTCGAGATCTACCATCCTGCAACCTTTAGATGCAACCCCTGTCCAGCACAGCTGAGTCAAATAGCTGAATTCCTCTTCTGCATGTCGTTCAGCTCTGCAGAGACCTGCTAACGAGACACTTATTTGATTCAGGTGTGTTGGAGAAGGGTTGCATCTAAAAACGGCAGGATGGTCGATCTCGAGGACTGGATTTGGGCATCCCTGCTATAGAGTCTGGGGACTCATTTGCATCAACGGATTTCTAGGGTGGGAAAAAACCAATCATAAAAATGGCGGACGTGACGTTAGTCAAGCGGCAGCCTACAATGTCCGGAAGTGTGCGAAGACATGGTGTGCAGTACAGAAGACATAAATGACTTGACATTTTTGCTGTAAAAACCTGAGGCTATCAGTTGTTGAGGTTTTAAGGATTTGATATGTTCTCTGTCATCTAAAGCAGCATTTATGGCAAAAAGAAACTAACTCTCACTATGTCCGTGCGCCATCTTGAATGTTTTGAAGAATACGTGGTGACACAAGGCACGAGGCAAGAATCTTCCCAGATCAACCAATCAGAGTGGTCGGTTTGTTTAAGACCGATGTGAATCTCTGTGAAGGGGGGGGGACTCCAGACTGAGTCACTCTGTACTGAATATATAGTCTGGCGTGCCAGGCTAGGTGCACACTGGCTGCTGGGAAACTGATTCCAGGCTTCGTCAAGACGGAGATACTACATGCCAAAGTGTCCTTGGGCAAAACATTGAACCCCAAGTTGCCCCCAATGCCTATCTGGGTGTGTGTGTGAAAGGGTAAAAAAATATTTAAATGAATAACTACTGTAGTAGTTTTGACAGATTGTTCATTCACCAACATAGATTAGTTGAGAAGAGGAGAAACAAAAGGCTGGAAAAGTAACATCTGAAGGATCCTTTGACAACTAATCAGGTTACCTGGCAGCAGGTCAGTAATCGCTAGAACAGAAGAATTTCAGAGAGGCAAAGTCTCTCAGATGGAAAGCAGGACAGAGCTTCACCAGTCTGAAACAAACTGGCTCATGAAAAATGACAGAATTACAGAAAAAAGTTCCTCAGATTTCAGAAACTTTGAAGATCCACCATTTGCAGATTCAGAGCTGCATGTCCACCTGAGCAGAGACGCCAACATCTTTTCCTTTCTGTGCTATAACTAACCATCAACATACTCCATGACTGTAGCAGCAGATAAAGCCAGTTACTGGCAGCGAAGGAGAGAATTGCTGAAGAAAGCAGAGACCTTCCAGCCGATTGGTTGTGTAGCCTGGATGGTTTATAGCCCGGTGGAGGTAAGTCTGCTTACCATGGCTGTGGTTCTGCAACCGACACCAGAACATGCATCTGTGGGGTGTGTGCACACACAATTTAGTATGACATTGAAATGAACCCTTTGGTTAAAAGAAGATTTTGTCCCTGAGCAGCACAGATTTTGCTAAACATCAGTCCAGTCTTCCCAGTGGAAGCGATTAGCAAACAGCTCTGAGGGCATCAGCAGACCACCACGCGGTGCTGGAGTCCACCATGGTCCAGTACTGAGTCTCTTCCTGTTCATACAGTACAAATCAACTGTAAAAGTTCCCACAGAGCCGAGAACATGAAGTTACAAAATAATCCGAAACCAATGTGGCAATCACTGTCTTTAACCCCGCCCTGCTTAGCATCCTGGAGACAGGAATCTCACATGGGCCAGACATCGTGCGGCGGTGCTTCCTCACCGCTGCATTCACAGTAAAAAAAAAAAAAAAAAGTTGTTTTGGAACTTGAAAACTTAATAAATAGTTCTTCAAGAACCAATATGTTGATAGTGGTTCAAGGCTGGATTGACCTGAACAACGGTGCAAGTCATCAAGGTGCATCAGAGAGTAAAGAAGGAACACATTTCATGTTGGTCGTTCCCACCTCTGGATGCCATGATAAGCCAACGAGCAGCCAACCAGAGAACAGGAAGCAGATCATCCAGTTCCGCATGACGATAAACCACCAAAAGTTCAGATGGACGCTCGAATCGTTCACTTGCAGTAAAACCTGCGGTGCGCTGTTTGTTGCCTGGAAACCAGTTTAAATTTGAGGTGATTTAAGTCACCTGGTTCTGACGTCCTAATGCAGCCTGATTACTTCCACATAGCAAAGTTCTCCCATTTTGGTTCTGGTTAAACTGGTGTGAACTGGGTACATTTGCCAGAATACACAGAGGTTCTGAGGCTGTAGAACCAGAACCAGAAATGTGTCTGTCTGAGAGCAACAACAGTGAACCTGAAGCTGGATGTGGAGTGGCGTCTAGGTGCGGTGATGCACGGCGTAGCTGAGTCTGGTGAAATTTGTTGTTGTGCTGGATCACCTGCAGTTATTGCACAGCAAGAAGCTCCACAAACCACAAACCATTCAATCACAGCAGAGGACTGCTGCAGGGGTGCACACTGGGCCTGGAGAAGGCATGCATCAAGCCTTCCCAGGCCTACGTGGAGCACACAGCGGTGACGCCATAACCTCATGGTTTAAGCTGCTGGTACCAGACGTCCTGATGGCGTCTAACCTATAAATATGTTTTAATCAGAAATGTTCCACAGGAAAGCTTAGATTCACAACATGTGAACAACAATATCAGTCCAGGCTCCAACTACAACCAGTCACAGTGCTGTTTACCATTCTGTGCCCCAGTAGCAGATGATACTGGAACACAAACACTCCAGTCAAACCAGCAAGGGTCCAGTAAAACAGTTGGTCCCCAACAAATCTTTTATCCAGAAAAAACTGAAGGATTTTAAAGGCCAAACAGCTAAAATTAGTCGACTTTCAGGGTTCACGCGAGCACAAAGTGAAACCAAACAAGACTCCGAACAGTTGTGACAAATTTTCCATCCCAACATGATCCAGACTTACTCAAAACAGTCTGAAAACATTAAGTAATATAAATAAAAAAAATAAAAAAAATATATTTAAACACAGATGATGATGATGATGTGAAACTGGGAGAAGTTGGGGATGGCTGACTTCAGTGGTGGAAGAGGAAGAGCAGCAGGCTTTTACCATTTGGCCCAAAAGACCTCTGTACTCGCGCACACGCGCGCGCGCGAACATACACGCTTTGATCTTACCAGATCGACACTTGATGATTTCTCCAAACTCGTCCTCCACCGGCTCGTCGCAGTAATCCTCGGGGCGCATACCCTCCGCCATCATGCCAGGTGTGAAAAGTTTGCTGGGGAGGAAGGAGATAACGGACCAGACTGGGCGGGAAAAACTAGATCCAGATCAGACTTTCAGAGCCAGAACGCGCCGAACAGCTGAGAGGAGGATGGCAGGAGGAAGAGGAGGACCTTTAGGTCTGTCACTGGGGCGCAGACGAAGAAGAGCAGGTGGTGGCGTTGGGTGGGGGGTGGTGGAGCATTCCCACCTCTAAATAGCAACTTGTTGTGAGGTGGCGAGCCGCTGGGGCCCGTGACGTGAGGCGGACGCCGTGCGTAAAACCCGACACCCGGCGGGTCTGCGGCGGGATACTCAGCCTGTTTCCTCAAAGGGAGGATGATGTAGGGCCGCCTACACGCCTACCTCTTCTGGCTTTATACACACTCCACAACATTCTGGAAGGACTTCAGCAGCTTCATCACCCAGGATCTCTACAAGGACTTCTCCCTGAAATGGGATGATGTTGTTTTTTGCTTTTTTAGAACGCAAAGAAAAGAGGATATATTTTCTTTATAAATCTGTTAATAATATTAAAATTTTACATTCACAAATGTAAATATAATAAGCAAAGACCTGTTTATACATTTTGATTTATACATTTCTATTATGACACTCTGACACATAAAAAACTTATCAGGAACTCTCAACAAAAAGGCCTTAAAAACTGTAAATATTTATCTCACAAACTTTTTGAATGTATCTAACCTTCTTGCACAATCCCCCCCCCCTCGGCATAATGTTTCTTTAGATTGTATAATGAACGTATACTGGTATGTTCTATCCTTTGTTACAATAAAGGAAAATTTTATTTTATTTTTTTTAAAAGAGAGAGAGAGAGAGCAGAGAGGAGCCCAGTGCATCATGGGTCATCTCCAAGTGCATCATGGGACATTTCTCAATTTGTGCTGGACAAAGGAACACTTTGGCTACGTGATGGAGGATTTACTCAGTTTGGGTTTAAAAGCAGCCACTAATGCCAGATTTAAATTTATTTCAACTTGACCTACAAGGTGATTTTAAGATATTTGAAAAGAATTTCATTTTTCTTTTCAATTTAAATTCTCGGGTAAACAAAATATTTGCCATTAAATGGTCAAAAGTCTCCGTCTGATATGTTCTTTAGACGTTGTTTATTTGTTGTTCAGATGCGGGTTAATGAGGTTTGGATCCTGTTATTTATTATACTGTTTTACCGTTTTAAAAACTGGAGTTGATCAAAGTACTTGATGTTCACATAAAAGTAAAAACATAAAAATGTGAAAGAAGAGTTCATTTCCTCCTGACATCAACAAGAGGAAGGAAGGCTGCTGAGTGACAGCTCACCCTGGCAGTCCATCCCACCATTCACAGCTTCTCCTTACAGACTGGGCTCCATGCTGCCTGCCTCCTGGCATGCCATCATTTCTTTTTTTGGTGTGCTTCATTCAGATACCCACCCATGGCCCCCCACAGAAGCTCCTGGTCCCATCATATCATATCTAATAATAACAGCTCTATTTCGGCTCAAGAATGCTAATGCGCTGCAGTGTGTGATGGACCAGAACAGGAAACCAGTCTCTCTGAACAATCTGGCCACCCGCAGCCTACTGTGCATGACAGTGGCACTGCAATTCTTTACACATAGGGGGCCGGAGGTTAGATTTAGTAGGGGGTTATTTACTAAAAAAAAGGGACATCGTATATATATTTGTTTTATAATTTAATGTAAAGTAGTTCAAGTTCCATTTCATGGATGATAAAGATCTCTGTAAATAAAGTTTGATTGATTGATGATTGAGCTGCACGGCTGTGTAGAGGTTAGCACTGCAGCCTCAGAGCCAAGAAGGTCTTGCTATGAGACCTTGACTTTGAGCCTTGGCTGGTTCAAGCCTTGACTCGGGGGAAGTTCCACCTTCCAAATGTTGACTGGTTACTCTAAAAATTGTCCCTATAGGGGTGAATGTGAGCCTAAACGGTTGTTTGTCTCTCTGTAATGGACTGGTGACCTGTCCAGGTTCTCTCATCTGGTGATTGCTGGGATAGACTCCACCTTCCCTCTGACCCTTAACTGGAGCAAGTGGTTAAGAAAATGGGTGGATGATATGATATGATATGATTATTTATTTTAAGATTATCTGTTAGCAGTTATCTGTAATAACTGTGGTCACATTAGAGAGACAAAAGAAATAAAACATCTTTACACAAAAATCTGCATCACATGGTGAAAATATGTGGAAGGAGTACAAAAAGGTCCATAGCAAGGTAAGCTGTTTTTTTATGGGAGTGTGTGGAGCTTGCTGTGATGGTAGGGGGTTTGACCACGATGACTTGAGTGCAGTTTTGCCAACTTAAAGACTTTCTCACTATTTTTAGCAAGTTATCAGACCTCTCTAGCGAGCAACTCGCAACTACCTGGTGTTGTAGGAGATTTTGGAGAGTGACATCAAACAACAAATCACTTTTCTCAATGAGCTACAGGTGCTGCAGGCCCCTCCCCCATCCAAAAGCACAAGGGGGTTGTGGTGCATTAAAGTTGTCTCAGAATTCCTAACAGGTTGACATCATTTGTCATGAGATGTTTTTGTGTTGTCTCTTTAGTTCCTGGTTTCCTTTTTTATTTTGAAGTTGTGATTTCTGCCTAGATTCCCGTTCATTAAGTTCACCTGGACTCCATTAGTCTATTCAACACACCTGTGTCTTGTTTTGTTTCTGTCTGCATATATAGCCCATAGTTTCTGTTCTTTGTGTTGGTTTATTGTGTTTCCTTGTCTGTAGTCACCTGTGATTTCACTGTCCTTTATTCTGTTGAGTTAAAGTTCATAGATTAAATCCTGTTTTTTTGCAACTAGTCTGCTTCCTGCCTCTCTGCTCCTGCAATTGGATCTCCACACTTCCTCCATCCTTAACTATCATTGTTAGGTAGTTGTAATTCCAACCTGGAAGTAAAATGTAGATGACTCCAAAACAGCTAATATGTGAGCATTGACAAATATCGCATCAAAGAAGAGATTCAAATCACATGATGTGATTTATAACAAACAAGCCCTCCACAATAACGTAATTATCCATGATAACCCACTGCTGTATATGCAAGAAACTTAAACACTAAATTTATGCAAATTAATTTAATAAAGACAACGATGCACACTGTGTACTGGTACTGGACCAGCTGTGTTAAAATCTGGGCTTTTGGGGTCCTCTAAAATGTAAAAGTTTAAGAATTCCAAGATTTTTTTTGGTCATTTCTGGCAAAAATGTTCTGGAATTTGAAGAAAACTCGAATGATAATGCGGTCAGATATTAAATGTGTGGACAAAAACATTTTAAAAGTTAAATGTAATGTAACGCATAGACTCCAAATTAAAAGCCAAACAACACTTAGTAAAACTAAGATGTTTGCCTTTACCCAAAACAATATTTCTATTCTCAGCAGCATTCAGCATAATTATTTGTAGTAGGTTGATTATGCAAATTAAATCATAAAATTTAGCAACTTCTGACATTTTGAAACATCCAATAACTACTTTCCTTCCTGAGGAGTTGACTATGGTGCTTGTGTGTTTATCTCAATGTTGGAAGCCATAAGACTGCTAATAGGTCTGGAGTCTGTCTCAGGATCTTTGACCTTCCTCTTTACTAAAAAGTAAAAATAGCTCAGTTTTTCTAAGAAGTTATATCTTATAAGACTGATTACAGGACATATGGCTCCATAACATTAAAACCAAGTAAAAGCCTTGTTAGCTTCCTGTTTAAATGGAACTGGACCATATGCGCTAGTTTAGTCAACGGTAAGCTGATGTTTGCGCATATTTTTTCAGATCCAAGGTAGAACTCTTGATTAACCAAGCTAATGTGTAATTCCTAAACACACTCACTTAAAATTACACGACTCATTTCTGTAAATTAGCTTAAAACTAACTTAGTGCTAACATGGATCTAGATTAGCACTATTATGTAGCTTCATGCTAACATCAGTGTCATGACCTTATGAAACATTAGTAGTTGTACTTGTACAGGGACAATATCTCTTCTAGAAATGTGCAGCCAGGTATCAGTATTTTCAGAGGAATAATTAGGAAATTATTTTATGGTTGGTACAAACAGGTGTACTGATACTGGTTTCTGAAAGGGTATTTGCAAAGGATTTTGGTTTGGTCCAATCATCCAAGTCTTTTCCAGTAAAACAAGAAATATCTTGTTCAGTCTCTGATGTTTCTCGGTTGTTGTCATGATTTACACCTCTGGGCAGGTCATCCATCATGGCTTTGCATGGATGGATGACAGTGGAGGATCAACTGCAGCTTACTGGCCTTCTCTTAAATGGTTGATCTGTTTTTATCTTTGGGATGTCTCCAGTTTCTCTCTGACTTGCTCTGTTCTGACTAATGTGTCAGTATGATTGATATGGCGGGCTTTTTAATGCTTTGCCAAAGTGACATATAAAGCAAGATTCTGGAACAATGACCTTATGGATGCTCAACCCACCCAGGTAGATGCCGAGGAAGACTTTTCTGAAATATATAAATGCATATGTAATACTCACTATGTATTATTATTATAAGACAAAGAATTTGTGTTATAACATTACAGAATAATGACACCCCCTTAGTTTGGTTTCATATGCAACATGGCAGGAATGTTGTGGTAAACAGGATTTTGAAATACTTCTCGTACTTACTTGTTCTGATAGTTTGACACACATTTCCTTAATACGCTGATTTAACCTTCATGACACTATTTAACAGTCGGCATAATCCATCATTCCTGATCATCTTTACACGAGGCCTGGAGAGTCAAACTCTGATTTATGAAATATTGTTCCAGGAAACACAAATAGCTAAACTGCCGATCTAGTGGGATTTTCACACACAACCATCTCTGGTGTTTACAGAGAAGGTCTGAAAGAGAGAAAATATCCAGCTGTAGAGGTCAGAGGAGAATGGACAGACTGGTTGGAGATGATAGTCAGACAACAAAAAGTCCAATAAGCACTGGTTCCAACCAAGATATGCAGAACATAATCCCTGAACACTTAAACCTTTAGTGCTTAAAGTTCAGGGATATTTACCATTTTTTACCATGTGATATGTCAACACTTTTTATAGTTTAAACTTCTGCAAGAAGACAAAGAAGACAAAAATCAGGTTGTTTCCACTTGATTTTAGCAAAGTTGGTACCACAAAATCATGCCAAATGTCTGATAAATGTCATGCTGGCTTCTTGTGGGTTATGTGCAAACTAAGAGTTAAGACTGATGTCATTTAACAAAAGCAGAAGTTACAAAGATGTTTCTGTCACTTTTAGTTTTTCCTTTTGGGATCAAGAACTATTTTTCCATTTTTTTTGTCCTGAAAAACATTTTTTTTCATCATCAACATATAAAGCAAGAAACATGGAAAAAGAAACCAAAAGATGAGACAACATTTAAGTTCTAATGAAAATTAAAACCGCAAGCGGTGATATAGGCCCTCGCACCATGGCGCCACTCGGCATATTGCCACCGCCTCCCCTGGCAACATCCTTCCCATGCCTCTCTCAATCTAAAGTGCAGCCAAACTGCACTTCAGGCCGTTTAGGCCTTATGAACGGTCACTTCCTGTCACCAAGGGGCGGGGCTAATTTATAATCAAATTATTGACATACAGAAATGTGAAGGATATGCCTGGCATCATCTGTAGCAAATTTGGTGCAGGTTGGTTGTTTTTTGTGGGAGTTATGTCAGTTTTCCTTTTCATTGCATCACATCTGCTTTGCTGCCCCGCCTCTCCTAAACGATATCCCCTATTAAAAGAAATAGCACAACTTTTAATCACACATGCCTCTTGAGCATCCTGACTCATTTGGGTTAAAGTTAGATAAAATTCTTAGCAGGACTTCCTCAAAATGCATGGCAAAGAAAATGACAGAAATGACCCCAAAAATGGCACCCTTTTCAAAATGGCCGACTTCCTGTTGGATTTAGCCCATATGTCCAAGAGACTTCTTTGAAGGTACTGGGAGCGTCTACAAGTTTCCCGAATCATATCCATGTCAGTCAATGTAGTGGGCGGGGCTGATTGATTGAAATATTGTAGGGGGCGCTATGGAGCTATTTACTATCTTTTCCACTATGTTGTAATTTTATTCTATTACGGACATAACTGTCATGACTCATGGCAAGTATGGTGAAGATCAAAGGTTTCATGGCTTTGTTACAGGTACTTCCTGGTTCATGATATCAGACACTTGTTGTTGCCAAGGGGTGGGGCTAATTCATAGTCATATTATTGCATTGTACATTTTGTTCGTCATGGGACTGGCATCAAATGTGGCGATTCCTGTGCTGATATGTTGTTTTATGTGGGAGTTTTAGCAATAAGTCTTTGTTAATGAGACATCAAACTTTGAGGGCCCGCCCCTCCTAAACTAAATCTTCTATTAGAAGAAATAACACAACTTTAAATCACACATGCCTCCTGAGCATCCTGTGCAAGTTGGGTGTCAGTTGGACAATATCCCTAGGAGGAGTTGTTTAAAATGCATGGCAATGAAATGACCCCAAAAATGGCACCTTTTTCAAAATGGCCGACTTCTTGTTAAATTTAGCCCATATGTCCAACAGACTTTTTTGAAGGTACTGGCAGGTTCTCCAACTGTGCTGAATTTTATCCATGTCGGTCCATGTAGTGGGCGGGGCTGATTGATTGAAATTTTGTATGGGGCGCTATGGAGACATGCTCCATTTATTCCATAATGTTTCAATGGGGCTTAGTTCAGGGCCTTACTGTCATCAGTCATGGCAAGTTTGGTGGCGGTCCAAGGTTCCATGGCTTGGTCACAGGTACTTCCTGTTTCATGGCGTTAGACCGCCATTCGCCATGTTCCGTTTAACGTAGCGACTTGAGGTTTTTATTGTGGCATCATGAAAGGGTTTGACATGTTTTGGAGGAGTCTCAAGTGTTTTGGACCATTTGCTTAGAAGCATGATCCTCAAACGTGGAAAAAACCACTTCCTGTTGTAAGTGGGCGGGGCTTAGGTCTACACCAGCAATGGTCACATTAATCTGTTCAGGACTGATCCCTTATTAATCCCTATAAGTTTTAGGGTGATCAGATCAAAATTGACAATTTTATACAAATTCATCAACAAACCTTCAGTCTATTTCTAATGAATGTGCAATCCTTGGTTCATCATGTGTCAGATTTGGCTTCATGTACACAACAATTACAGCTTAACTGTATTGCTGTGACAGAAACATGGCTACCTGCAGCTGTCCCATTAGAAGCAGTGAAGATTGCTGGTTTTAGTTTCCACAACTCTCCAAGAAGTTCATCATACACTGGCAGTCATCCAATACTGAGGGCATTACAACAGCAGCAGCATGGCGGTGTTGGCATCTATTGTGCTAATGGTACGATATGTAACCTTTTGAGTGTACCAGATGTCAACATTGAATGTTTAGCATATGAATTTGTTAGTTATAACATCATAGTGATCATTGTTTACCGACCACCTTCTTATCCTCTTTCCTTGTTTAAAAAACATCTAGGTGAGATTCTTGATTGGCTCCATCCACTAGATAAAACCATTGTCGTGATGGGAGATTTCAATGATGATATTTTAAAATCATCAACAATTTCACAATTTGTGACTACTAGAGGATATTTACAAGTAGTGTCAGAACCCACCACTGAGAAAGGCACATTAATTGATCATGTCTATGTAAAGACTACACAGTATGAGGTGACAGCAGCTGTGCTACAAACTTATTTCAGTGATCATGAGGCAGTTATTTGCACTTTTAAGTAGTTAGTTGGGAAGTGTTCTGTGGCTGTTTAATGAAAGATGAAATATTCTCTTGCATACATCAGTAAAAGGACAAATGGAGAACAGATTTGTGAACAAGTTTTTGACACTGTAATAAAACAAATTCTATATGATTTGGGGAACAGTTTACAATTGTATAGAAAATATTTCTGCATTTCTAGATACATTTCTATAAATTGAAAGAAATCATTTCTTCCGTTTTAAGTGTTCATTTGAGAAGTAAGTTAAGGTTTCGTTTCCTGCATTAAGACAGCATTGTATGATAAATTGGAAATTATGATACAACACATGGCTGGGAATTATGTACCAGAAAACATATCATTAATTGTAAATTAATGATATTGGGTGATAAATATGCTGTTCTTGATGCAGGTTTTGCTTTACCTTGTCATGTCATACAAAAAAGCAAAAGGCACTGGTATGGTACTCTCAGCAATGGGATGGGGTTCAATTCCCTGCAGTGCCCTGCTTCACTTGACATTGACATAAAAATAAATACTTTTGAATAAAGTAAAATAGGGGTGTAAAGTGATAAACTCTTTCAGTAGTCATAAAATGGTAATATTATAACAAGTATTTCTACAAAGGATACAAACAGGTGTAGGCAGAGTATAAATTTAAAATACATGCAGTGTTGGCTTCAGTAATGTCTTCCATATCTCAAACTTACTGACCACTACAGGACATTTACAAGTACAGTCAGAACCCACCACTGAGAGGCACATTAATTGATCATGTGTGTATATAAGGAGTACACAGTATGAGGTAGAAGCAGCATATCTCAAACTTAGTTAGAGATATGGGTGTATTGGTTCATGCCAGTTATAGTACACATGGGTGTTACTTTGTTAGTTACTAGTAGTTCCTGTTTCATGGTGTCAGAATGCCATTCACCATTGTAACATTTACCCTTGTAATGTCAGATTTTTATTGTAACTTCATAAAATGGTTTTACATGCTCTGGAGTAGTTTAAAATGTTTGGGATTATTTACTGAGGAGGATAACCAACTGCTAACTTTTTGTCACCAAGGGGCAGAGTTTATTCATAATATGATTCTGGACATGCACATATGTTCAGCATGGAACTGGTATTATATATGTCAGTTTTGGTGCAAATGTCTTCTTTGTGGAGTGACATTTTTCTCTTTATAGCATTAACATGTATGTCTCCTGTCTCAGCAGGTCTCCCTGGCCGGGAGTAGCAGTTCGTGTTGTCTGTTGTCTTTCTGTCCTCTTCCCCCCACACAGCAGAGGCAGATGGCTGCCTGTCCTGAGCCGGGTTCTGCCGGAGGTTTCCTTCCTGTTAAAAGGGAGTTTTTTCCTTCCCACTGTCGCCAGTGTGCTTGCTCAGGATGGGAGATTGAGTTGGACTCAACTCAATCTGTTGGTTTCCTTATATAGGCTGTTATGAATTGGCTTTCATTATGTTTTCCCCTCTGTCTGTAAAGCGTCTTGAGATGGCATTGCCGTGATTTGACGCTATATAAATAAAGTTGAATTGAATTGAATGTTGTGTCCAACAAACTACTTGACTTTATGCTGTGTCCATCAGGTCCAGAATTCAACACCAATCTTCTCTCTGTGTCAGGATGTTGTCTGACCTACAATGACGATCAACACCCAGTGCAAAGCAAATGCAACATCCACATCACAACAAATGCTGCATTAGTTCACCTGTCAACCTTCTGCTTTGTTCCTCCTCTATTATGAAGACTCAGTGTCACAAGTCCCACAATTGAAACAGGACCTGATCCCAACCCAGAGGAAGTAATCTAAATTTCCCCACTGGGTATATGCTCTCAGATTTGGAGCCAATTTCCATCCCAGTAACTTCACACTAGACTGATCTGCTCCACTAAAAGCTAAAGGTTACTGTCAAGGTTTTCAAAAAGGAAAGATCAACCCCCTCAACCCCCTTACTGCATCTTATAATTATTTCCATAAGTGTAATGAACAAAAAAGTTTACAAATGTGTATGAAGTCAGCAGCGAGGCTGCAACACATAAAACATGAACAGGAATTATTGACCTTCTATTGTGGAATCTAAACTTCACATCTTTTGTATATAGTTGTGTCTTCTGTTTGTGGATCATAGACTTTTCTCTGTGGGATTTGTGCTGTGTTTATACACTGTTAGATCTGTATTTATTACAGTCATAAATTGTAATAAACTTTTATCTTGTTCCTGTATGATCACATCCTACTGCAGTTATTTAGATGACTTGAATGTATTGAATAAATGGGGAAAAGCATTTAAATTTCTTTATTTTAAAAACGCTTCAAAGTGTACAAAGTAGCTCAAATTACTTAATTAGTAACACAAAGTTATAAGTAAGAAACAATACAATCAACGAACATGTAAACAATAGATTCCACAGAAATGCTATTAAATTGTGGTTTACTAGAAGAAAAAAAAAAAGAATCAAACACCAAAAACAAAACCAATGTTGTGTCTGTGCAGATCAGGAAACTGCTCTTCAGTAGCCACACAGCAACTGGGAATCAAGCCTTGTTTCCTTCTGAGGAGCTGGGATGTGAGTCTTCTTAGGTCCTTCACATTTATGTCATCAAGACGTCTCTGCAAAATTATACAAAAGATTGGTTAGATAAATAGAGCCACATTTTACTAACTGATGGAAAACAAAGTGAAAAGTGAAAGATCAGATTTTTTAGTGAAGGTCTGTGTCTACCAACTTTGTTCAGAGACTAAGTTAATATATTACTGTAATATCTAAAACTAATGTCTGGATGCCAAAGCAACAAGTAACATATGGAAGACAGAGCAGTAGGTAACAAGCTCAAATATAAAATTACATTTATGTTACAACAACAAATAATACATAAAACAGTTACCATTGACGAGGCTGAAGTTAGCTTCCGATCCGCAGCTTATGGCTGCAATATGTGTAAAGGGCAATTACACTGAATTTTTTGGAAACACCACCACATTAGACCAGGTACTGACAAAAAACTAGTATAGTATGTGGAATATTTTAGCCCACATTTGAAGAGTCTAAGTGTTTTAGTTTTTTGTCAGGACCTGATGTAATGTGGTCCAGATGCCAAAAAAGTCATGAAATGACCCTTATTTGCATTTTCACAAATAGAATAAAGATTTCACAAATCAGACACTATGTTTTATTGAATCTGCATAGTATGTGGAATATTTTAACCCAGGTTTTAAGAGTCCAAGTGTTGTAGTTTTTTGTCAGTACCTGGTCTAATGTGGTGTTTCCGAAAAATTCAGTGGAATTGCCCTTTACACATATTGCGAATCGGAAGCTAACTTCAGCCTCGTTTACCATTGTTGGTTATTGGAATACTGTGGAATTCCTGTAATAAATGTTTTTTATCAGTAATATCTTGAGACAAAACAGTGAACATGAAACTGCATTTTACCTGTACTACAGCTAGCCAGTCACATCTCTGGAAGCTGCAGCTCGTCTTCCTCAGACTGACCCGCTTGTCCTCGGACCGTCCACCAGCCCTGCCTCGGCCTTCCTGGCAACCTTAACATGTCATATTCATCACTGAAAACAAGTGTGTACACGGATCATCGCTGTAACAACATTCAAACATGTAAATTCTGCATTATGTCAGTGTCTGACTGCCTGTGTTAGGCTGATTCAGTCTAACATCAGCTGAATATATGCAGAAATATTAATAAAGTTAGAATTAGCCTAACAACTATAGCTAGCTTAGCACGTAGCTTAGCCTCTTCTTAGTACCACCGTTTATTCCATACGCGATATTGTCATTTTTACGTACTACTTTGCAAAAAAAACACCATAAGAGAGTATCATTTTCAGCATGACGAAGAGCCTGTTGTGTTAACAGTTACTTACCGGTTCATGTCGAGCTGAAATACTGGATGTCATCACACAGTTTGTAAATAAACTTTGAGTCTTGTGGACGGTGACGGTTCCGCTGTATTTAGAGGATGGGAGGGGTGAGGAGCAAGTTTAGCTCACTACTTCCGCCCTGTGGTGGTTTGTAGAGGTAGCAGTTGTGTGGTTTTGCTCACTACATGGTGTTTGCCACCTAGTGTTGGAAAGAATCGCTTTGAAATCTTACATACTCTGGCTTCAATAAATTGAAAAAAATAATCTAAAAGTGGATCAAATATGCCACAGTGTTTAATGAAATTGAAAAAAAAATCCCACCAGTTTTCCATAAATGGATGTTACATTATTTTTACTTTATTCAAAACAAGAATTAGCTGCTCATTCTCAGAACCAAAGCCTCAGATTTTTTCTTTTTCATGTAATCCCCCACAGTACAGACAAAGAGCAACAGGGAGGAATAATACATAAATGCTTCAAGTTTAGTTTTAATTCATTATGCTTATTAACATGCCTGTGACATTTGTTAAAAACTGTTAACATCATTTACATAAATATAGTTTTCAGTAACTTATTGTTGTAAGTATTAGCCACACTGGATGTTTTAATCAATCCATCAACAGAGCTGATCCAATACCACTCTATCCAAGAATCCGAACAAATGTCTATAAATCAAAGAGCAATCAGTCTGCTTCTAAACAAGAAAACACATATGAAACTGATTCACATAATTAATAATTCCTTCAGATGGACCTGCATGTTCATCTGTACATACATGTCTATAAATATGGTTGGTTGTTTTTTGTGGGAGTTATGTCAGTTTTCCTTTTCATTGGATCACATCTGCTTCGCTGCCCCGCCTCTCCTAAACGATATCCCCTATTAAAAGAAATAACACAACTTTTAATCAGATATGCAGCTTGAGCATCCTGACTCATTTGGGTTACAGTTGGAGAAAATTCTTAGGAGGACCTTCTCAAAATGCATGGCAAAGAAAATGACAGAAATGACCCCAAAAATGGCACCTTTTTCAAAATGGCCGACTTCCTGTTTGATTTAGCCCATATGTCCAAGAGACTTTTTTGAAGGTAGTGGGAGGGTCTACAAGTATGCTGAATTTTATCCATGTCAGTCAATGTAGTGGGCGGGGCTGATTGATTGAAATATTGTAGGGGGCGCTATGGAGCCATTTACTATCTTCTCCACTATATTTTAATTTTACTCTATTAAGGACATAACTGTCATGAGTCATGGCAAGTATGGTGAAGATCAACAATTTCATGGCTTTGTTACAGGTACTTCCTGGTTCATGATATCAGACACTTGTTGTTGCCAAGGGGTGGGGCTAATTCATAGTCATATTATTGCATTGTAGATTTTGTTCATCATGGGACTGGCATTAAATGTGGCGATTCCCGTGCTGATATGTTGTTTTATGTGGGAGTTTTAGCAATAAGTCTTTGATAATGAGACATCAAACTTTGAGGGCCCGCCCCTCCTAAACTAAATCTTCTATTAGAAGAAATAACACAACTTTACATCACACATGCCTCCTGAGCATCCTGTGCAAGTTGGGTGTCAGTTGGACAATATCCCTAGGAGGAGTTGTTTAAAATGCATGGCAAAGAAATGACCCCAAAAATGGCACCTTTTTCAAAATGGCCGACTTCCTGTATGATTTAGCCCATATGTCCAAGAGACTTTTTTGAAGGTACTGGAAGGTTCTCCAACTGTGCTGAATTTTATCCATGTCGGTCCATGTAGTGGGCGGGGCTGATTGATTGAAATTTTGTAGGGGGCGCTATGGAGACATGCTCCATGTATTCCATAATGTTTCAATGGGGTTAAGTTCAGGACCTTACTGTCATCAGTCATGGCAAGTATGGTGGCGGTCCAAGGTTCCATGGCTTGGTCACAGGTACTTCCTGTTTCATGGCGTTGGACCGCCATTCGCCATGTCCCGTTTAGCGTAGCGACTTGAGGTTTTTATTGTGGCATCATGAAAGGGTTTGACATGTTTTGGAGGAGTCTCAAGTGTTTTGGACCATTTGCTTAGAAGCATGACCCTCAAATGTGGAAAAAACCACTTCCTGTAGTAAGTGGGCGGGGCTTAGGTCTACACCAGCAATGGTCACATTAATCTGTTCAGGACTGATCCCTTATTAATCCCTATAAGTTTTAGGGTGATCAGATCAAAATTGACAATTTTATAGTGATTTATGATGTCACGCCGCCGCATGGAACTTCGCCATGGCGTCACGGGCACGCCTTGCAGCGTAGAGCAACGTCCTTTACCAGATCTCTTCACCAACATGTTTTGTGATGCCTGAGTGAATATGGGCCATGTGGTGTCCACCAAGCCAGAGTTATGGGTGTGTGAGCAAAAAACAACACTTTTGACCTCCAGGGGGCGTGGCTATTTCATAATCAAAATATTGACATATAGAACTCTGTAGGAGGGGCCTGCCATCATATCTAGCAAATTTGGTGCAGAAATGTTGCTTTATGTGGGAGTTATATCCGTTTAATTTTTCATGGCGAGACATCAAACTTTGAGGCCCCGCCCCTCGTAAACTAAGTCTCCTATTAGAAGAAATAACACAACATTTAATCACACATGCCTCATGAACATCCTGAGCAATTTGTGGCTCAGTGGGATAAAAGCTCTAGGACGAGTTCGTTAAAATGCGAGGTGCTAAAACGCCAAAATATTGACTTTGACCTAAAATGGCCGCCTTCCTGTCAACATTTCACCATAACATTAGGAGGATTTTTTGTTCGCCCTAGCATGTAGATCACGTGTATGAATTTTCATAAAGATTGATGACATGCAGTGGCGGGGCACCTAAAATAGGTGGCGCTCTCATTCAGTTTCGCCCAAACATTCTGGAGCACCTCAAAATATCAAATTTTTCGTATTCCCTTGGGGGGGTACGCAAAATTTGGTGAGTTTTCGAGCACGTTCAGGCCTCCAAAAAAGCACGCGAAGTGTCCGAATAAAAATAATAATAATAATAATAATAATTAAAACCGCAAGCGGTGATATAGGCCCTCGCACCATGGCGCCTCTCGGCATAATGCCACCGCCTCCCCTGCCAACATCCTTCCCATGCCTCTCTCTATCTAAAGTGCAGCCAGACTGCACTTCAGGCCATTTAGGCCTTATGAACGGTCACTTCCTGTCACCAAAGGGCGGGGCTAACTTATGATCTAATTATTGACATGCACAAATGTGAAGGATATGACTGGCACGACCTGGAGCAAATTTGGTGCAGGTTGGTTGTTTTTTGTGGGAGTTATGTCAGTTTTCCTTTTCGTTGCATCACATCTGCTTTGCTGCCCCACCTCTCCTAAACGATATCCCCTATTAAAAGAAATAGCACAACGTTTAATCACACATGCCTCTTGAGCATCCTGAATCATTTGGGTTAAAGTTAGATAAAATTCTTAGCAGGACTTCCTCAAAATGCATGGCAAAGCAAATGACAGAAATGACCCCGAAAATGACACCTTTTTCAAAATGGCCGACTTCCTGTTTGATTTGGCCCATATGTCCAAGAGACTTTTTTGAAGGTACTGGAAGGTTCTACAACTGTGCCGAATCATATCCATGTCAGTCAATGTAGTGGGCGGGGCTGATTGATTGAAATATTGTAGGGGGCGCTATGGAGCCGTTTACCATCTTTTCCACTATATTGTAATTTTACTCTATTAAGGACATAACTGTCATGACTCATGGCAAGTATGGTGAAGATCAACAATTTCATGGCTTTGTTACAGGTACTTCCTGGTTCATGATATCAGACACTTGTTGTTGCCAAGGGGTGGGGCTAATTCATAGTCCTATTATTGCATTGTAGATTTTGTTAATCATGGGACTGGCATCAAATGTGTCGATTCCTGTGCTGATATGTTGTTTTATGTGGGAGTTTTAGCAATAAGTCTTTGTTAATGAGACATAAAACTTTGAGGGCCCGCCCCTCCTAAACTAAATCTTCTATTAGAAGAAATAACACAACTTTACATCACACATGCCTCCTGAGCATCCTGTGCAAGTTGGGTGTCAGTTGGACAATATCCCTAGGAGGAGTTGTTTAAAATGCATGGCAAAGAAATGACCCCAAAAATGGCACCTTTTTCAAAATGGCCGACTTCCTGTTGAATTTAGCCCATATGTCCAAGAGACTTTTTTGAAGGTACTGGCAGGTTCTCCAACTGTGCTGAATTTTATTCATGTCGGTCCATGTAGTGGGCGGGGCTGATTGATTGAAATTTTGTAGGGGGCGCTATGGAGACATGGTCCATTTATTCCATAATGTTTCAATGGGGCTTAGTTCAGGGCCTTACTGTCATCAGTCATGGCAAGTTTGGTGGCGGTCCAAGGTTCCATGGCTTGGTCACAGGTACTTCCTGTTTCATGGCGTTGGACCGCCATTCGCCATGTCCCGTTTAGCGTAGCGACTTGAGGTTTTTATTGTGGCATCATGAAAGGGTTTGACATGTTTTGGAGGAGGCTCAAGTGTTTTGGACCATTTGCTTAGAAGCATGACCCTCAAACGTGGAAAAAACCACTTCCTGTTGTAAGTGGGCGGGGCTTAGGTCTACACCAGCAATGCTGACATTAATCTGTTCAGGACTGATCCCTTATTAATCCCTATAAGTTTTAGGGTGATCAGATCAAAATTGACAATTTTATAGTGATTTATGATGCCACGCCGCCGCATGGAACTTTGCCATGGCGTCACGGGCACGCCGTGCAGCGTAGAGCAACGTCCTTTACCAGATCTCTTCACCAACATGTTTTGTGATGCCTGAGTGAATTTGGGCCATGTGGTGTCTACCAAGCCAGAGTTATGGGTGTGTGAGCAAAAAACAACACTTTTGACCTCCAGGGGGCGTGGCTATTTCATAATCAAAATATTGACATATAGAACTCTGTAGGAGGGGACTGCCATCATATCTAGCAAATTTGGTGCAGAAATGTTGCTTTATGTGGGAGTTATATCCGTTTAATTTTTCCTGGCGGGACATCAAACTTTGAGGCCCCGCCCCTCGTAAACTAAGTCTCCTATTAGAAGAAATAACACAACATTTAATCACACATGCCTCCTGAACATCCTCAGCAATTTGTGGCTCAGTGGGATAAAAGCTCTAGGACGAGTTCGTTAAAATGCGAGGTGCTAAAACGCCAAAATATTGACTTTGACCTAAAATGGCCGCCTTCCTGTCGACATTTCACCATGACATTAAGAGGATTTTTTGTTCGCCCTAGCATGTAGATCATGTGTATGAATTTTCATAAAGATTAACGACATGCACTGGCGGGGCACCTAAAATAGGTGGCGCTCTCATTCAGTTTCACCCAAACATTCTGGAGCACCTCAAAATATCAAATTTTTCACATTCCCTTGGGGGGGTACGCAAAATTTGGTGAGTTTTTGAGCATGTTCAGGCCTCCAAAAAAGCAATTCATTTATTAGGAGAATAATAATAATAATAATAATAATAATAATAATAATAATAATAAACGCTGCAATTACAATAGGCCTTCGCACCGCCAAGGTGCTCGGGCCTAATAATAATAATAATAATAATAAACACTGCAATTACAATAGGCCTTCGCACCGCCAAGGTGCTCGGGCCTAATGAACATGAGTTACAATGTATCATATTTGTGTCTATTGACGGAACTTTGCTGCCGTCTAGTGGACATGAGCAGCTCCTTCCACAGGGAAGATCCACACACACACACACACACACACACAAAGGGGAACTTGGTCAACTGGAAGATAAAAATCAGAGACAAGATCAGTATCATGAAGTTTTAATGGGAACCAGAGAACAAATAGCTTTACAAGCGTCCATCTTCCTGCAGCACTGTGCTCATTCCTTTGTTCTTTATAACAACATGTTTTCCATGTGCGGTCCCAGTGCTGAATGGGAGCAAATCCTGCAGACCAGTCTGACGTCCGGTGGAGTCAGAAAGCAGAAGAATGGAGATCATGTGCAGTTTCATGAAAGTGAAAGTAGAGAAATGAGGAACGTGCTGCAGTCGGGCTGAGAATCACATGAGTATCTGAGCCATTAGGAGTGTGTGCAACCACGGCTTTTATCTGGACTCTGACGTGTGTTCATCAGAGAAATGATTAACCTGAGAGTTCGTCCAGCGGGTTAAAGAGCGCTTCAGAGGAGTCAGACTGAGATCTGCAAACAGGACTGAGTTTCAGCTGCTACTTCAGAACAAGGTAAAGAACAAGTCAACATAGTAGATCATCAGCTGAGAAAAACTACAGAGAACATCTTACAGGTCTGACATGACAGAAGAAACACATCTGAGACGGCTGTGTGTGTGTGTGTGTGTGTGTTTGACTGTTTTTAATACTCCAAACTCACTTCTCAGGTTTGCTTTTCATGTTTTTAGTTGTGTTTTAATGATGTTGAAGGACAGACGGGACCTGCAGGAAGACTTTAACACCAGAAACAAGCATAGAAACACAGTAAAACCTTGTGAACGTGTGAAACTACAGAGTGTGTGGTGACTGAGGGTCAAGCTTCGGTCAGCAGCAGACAGAAAGTCTGAACATGAACAAGCAGAATGTTCTACGCAGAGATGTTGTGACCTCAGGAAGGCTGCAGGAGACCTGCTGCTCCTCGTCTCCACCTTGCAGCAGAACCAACGTGTTGATGCCAGAAAGGCCCGTTAGAAGGTTTTCTTACAGCCCACCTGCTGCCATGGTGAGGCGTTGTGTCAAAGCAACGTTTCATTTCCCTGAAACACACCGTGTTCAGACTGGTCCACTTTGTTTCATGCAAATATGAACCCAGTTTGTGGCTGTGTTGGTGTTGGACAAACAGAAGTAAGACGATACTCGGTTCATCATCATCATCATCATCATCATCATCATCATTGTGTGTGTGTGTGTGTGTGTGTGTGTGTGTGTTGTGTGTGTCAGATGTGCATCACACAAAAAATCTGCTTCCAGTCTGACCAGTTTCATGTCAAATAAACGCTTCAGTATGTCATGTAGAACTAATGCTCACCTCTCTCTCCTCCTGCACCTCCTCCTGCCTCATCTCTCCTCCTGCGCCTCCTCCTGCCTCATTGTCTCCTCCTACACCTCCTTCTGTCTCATTGTCTCCTCCTGCACCTCCTCCTGTCTCATCTCTCCTCCTGCGCCTCCTCCTGCCTCATTGTCTTGTCCTGTGCTTTTTCCTATGACTCCTCCTGCATCGGCTCCTGCGCCTCCTCCTGCCTCATCTCTCCTCCTGCACCTCCTCCTGTCTCATTATCTCCTCCTGCCACTCCTCCTCCTGCCTCATTGTCTTGTCCTGTGCTTTTTCCTATGACTCCTCCTGCATCGGCTCCTGCGCCTCCTCCTGCCTCAACTCTCCTCATGCACCTCCTCCTGTCTCATTGTCTCCTCCTGTGCTTTTTCCTATGACTCCTCCTGCATCTACTCCTGCACCTTCTCCTGCCTCATCTCTCCTCCTGCGCCTCCTCATGCACCTCCTCCTGCCTCATTGTCTCCTCCTGCCACTCCTTCTCCTGCCTCATTGTCTCCTCCTGCGCCTCCTCCTGCCTCATCATCTTCACCTGTGCCTTTCCTATGACTCCTCCTGCATCTCCACCTGCGTCTCCTGCTGCCTCATCACCTCCTCCTTCTGCATGTGTGTGTGGATTAATGATGAGGATTTACAGCAAAGAAAGAGAGATTCTTGGTTCTGCTTGGACTAAATCGTAAAGACAGTGTTTGGTAGAAAATCAGACATACACGTATGTTTACCTTCGTGTCTGTTCGTTAAACAAGCTGCTGTTCGTTGTTTTCCTGAAGAATCTTTGGCTTTCATCAGGAAAACGTGCCGTTTGGACTGTTGTCTCTCTGCAGAGATGGATCAAGTCGCCAGCGCTCATCCCAGAGACGTCGTGGAGAAAGTTGCTGCATCTCTGAGCTGCAGTCCCACCTCGGCTCAGCTGGCTTCTTACTTTGACCAACATGACAACCTGAAACATCTGAGGGAACACTTTCTGGTGCCTAAGCTGGCAGACCTGCCTAACTGTGAGTAAAAGCAGCATGTTAGAGATGGATGGACATAGTTAGAACATGCAAACTATCAGTACAAGCTTGTGTTCCTGCAGGTGATCTGTCTTTGGTGGACAGCAGCCAGGAAAGCATTTACCTCGTGGGAAACTCTTTGGGACTTCAGCCCAAACTGGCCAGAAAGTATCTGGAAGAGGAGCTGGACAAGTGGGCCAAAACGTGTGTATTCACGCTTTTATGACGAAAATGTTCTAAAAGTGTGTGTTTCACCACATGCTCTCTTACAGAGGAGTTCACGGTCACACACAGGGCTCGAGGCCGTGGGCGTGGGCGGAAAACAACATAGAGGGGCTGATGGCTGATGTTGTTGGTAAGAAACACCAGCAGAGATGCATCACACCTGACGCAGAGTGCATCATAAATACACTGAGAAAATGCCAAATAAATAAACTAACTGTAAATCTACAGTTATATTAGACAAAAAACTTATTTCTTTACATCTTTTTAAAAAGTAAATTAGGGCATTTCAACTTAAATAAATAAGTCAAATATAATGAAACTGTAAAAGGAACAAAAGGATTTTGGAGAAAAAAATTTAGTTAGGAATTAAAATATTCTGCCAAACAGGAGGTTAAGATTTATCAATAAATAATAAGTCATATTCAGTTTAAATGTTTGTAATTAACACATTTGTGGAAATGAAATAAATTAAATGACAAAATGACATTCGATGAAAATCATTACATTCATGAGGTGAAATAAATGAGAAAAATAAACAGAAAACTCACTACAAAGTTAAAAACACAAATATATTTATTATTAAGAATAAACAATAATAACAATAATAATAATAATCATTTAAGATTTAAATTCAAGTAACTACTTTGATATTTAATTTCTGGACAATTTGTTGTTATATCAATATGCTGAATGTTTTTATTTTTTGTAGTTTTTATCTTTTCCATTGTTTCATAGAGCAGAACTGATTCTCCACCATACAGTAAATCATTTATTCATGATGTAAACATCAGCTTCAGCTCCATGTTGTGCTTGCTTTGTGTTTAGTCACTACATATGGAACATTTTTCATGATTTTTCTCCGTGTGGGTCACTGCACTCGTCTTATCCGGATGAGTAAAGTCTGAAGTTCAAGTGCATGATTTTACTGACGACCTGGAAACATTCGATCAATTTCAATTTAAACGTTTGGGTTTTCCTGAAATTCCTTGTTGTAAAGATTGTTGATTGTTTGTGTTTTTATTCATGAGAAGCTGTGAGTCAACACATGTTTTAAGACTTCTAAGGTCCTCCTGGTCACGCTCAGATCACAAGTCTTTAAAAAGAGATAAATGAGAAAATAAGATGCATTTGGTTGCTTCTAACAGGAGCCAGAACTGAAGAGGTGGCTCTGATGAATGGCCTGACGGTTAATCTGCACCTTTTAATGGTAAAACACCAGCTGGGACACACCTGAGCCAAACTGCTTCACATGGCACAGCAGTGCAGTCATTTTCCTGTTTTTCTGCAGCTTTCCTTTTACCAACCCACTGCGGCACGACACAAAATCCTACTGGAGGACAAGGCCTTTCCCTCAGATCATGTAAGTACGTCTCATGTTAGGATCAACGGGGAAAATGTGTCACACCTTCTGTGTGTCTTAAAATCCCAATCTGATCAAATTAAAAGCAGAAAGATGTGAGAGATGATGGCATGTTTGCTCTGATTGTTGCTGTTGCTGGTGTTAAAACATCGTCCAAGGCTCATAAATTAGCCTGATGCTTCACACTAGGTACGTAGGGTTAGGGCTAGGGGTTAGGGGTTAGCAAAAAATTTGAGGGTTATGGTTAGATTATGCTTTGCCGTGCTTCAATATCATTATTACTTAGGTATATCAATATATTTAATAATGCTCTTTCAAGGTTTTCTTCTCACTCCTCGGCCGCTTCAGACTTTAGAATCCATCCTGTATCCAGTAATTCAACTAACCAAACAAACTTAACTCTACTATTTTTTATTTATATCAAAACATATATATAGCCAACATAACTTCCATAATATGTCCATTTTTCCATGAAGTCTACAGGGAATGTGTGTCGTGCCGAGTAAAGGTCTTTACACATCACAGCCGATGCAAATAAATGACACAAAACTGAATAATTCGGAGGGGAATTATCAACGTTCCTGTCTTCACACCAAGTCTGATACAAAACTGAACAAATGATGCTGCAGAAGAAAAGGGAAAGAGGCGCTGGGTTCCTCCTGTTCTAGAAAAGAAAGGAGAACTTAGTTTCATTGTTTAACCCAAGATCTGAAGCTGGATCAAGACCGCTTCAGGACGGACTTTAGGACGTCCGTGAGACCGTTGGAGGATCTGCTTTAGCAGCTAGCTGCTTACTTTAAGAAGCAGAGAAGAAGAAGAATCAGCTAAATTGATGCCTGCATAGTTCGCAGCTGGTGAGCTATCAGTCAACGTGCCTTCTCTGATTGGTCAATTACATATATGTCACATGTGAAAATAAAAAAAAATTGACCTTAGTTTGATAAATAAAACTCGTAAAATTGCTGGACGGAATTTCATCACTGATGTCTACATTCACATTGACATTGATCGCTTTGTGCGATCTTTGTTGCATAGAGTTTAAGTACTCTTCTTTGAGGTTCCTAAAACTGCTCCCCAGAAAGGCCTTGAGAAGCTAGAGAAGGTTGTTAGCTTCTCTGGTGCTAATTTACATCAGATGCAGTAATTACTACCCAAAATAGGTAATCATCTCATCTGCCACACTTAGTTACTTGATTAGATCAGTAGCTAACTTTGGGATGGATAAAGCATCCTGCTAGCTATCACCAGATGCTCAAAAGACCTTTTGTCCCTTTTCTTGCATCATCCAGTGGCACATCTGTGCATCTACATGCTCTGGTAATTTTTCTAGAAGTTTGATCAATAGACAGCCATTCCTGACTATTAAAATACAGGTAAGCAAGCTAACAAACTGACTTTTGTGTCTACAGTACGCTGTCGACTCTCAGATCCGCTTGCGAGGATTTGACCCCAAGCACAGCATGCTGTTGCTGTCACCCAGACCGGTACGCCAAACACTGCTCAGAGTCGGCCAGGAGCGTATCTTATAATAAGTAAAAGCAGTTCCTGTGCTACTCCACGTCTTCTTAGTAACTTCAGGTTCAGTGTTTTGTGAAAAAAAAAAACTTTCAAACAAACAGAAAGAAAGATCTGTGAGGTGATGATCCTTTCTGTCTGGTCAGGGAGAGGAGACTCTGCGAACAGAGGACATACTGAAGGTGATCGAGAAGGAAGGTGATTCTATCGCCGTGGTGATGCTCAGTGGTGTCCAGTATTACACGGGCCAACACTTCAACATGGCCGCCATTACTGAAGCTGGCCACAGAAAGGTGATGAAAGGACACTTTAGCACAACTGATGTTTATTGTTTTACAGTAAAACCACCAGAATGCTCCAAATACCTTCATATATGTTTGTCAGGGTTGTATTGTCGGCTTTGACTGTGCACACGCAGCAGGAAACGTTGAGCTGAAGCTCCATGACTGGAGCGTCGACTTCGCCTGCTGGTGCTCCTACAAGGTCAGCTGACAGAAAAACAGAGTCGAAACTTTACAACAAAAATAACACAAACCACAAAGGAGAGTGTGTAAATGACGTCTGTCTGGCTTTGTGCAGTACATAAACTCAGGTGCTGGAGGTATTGCGGGAGCATTCATCCATGAGAAGCATAAACATACCATCAAACCAGCGTAAGTGACATTTTTATGCTTAACAACACTAATATCTAATCAGCCAATCACAAGGAAGCAGCTCAACGAAGTTAGTCATGTAGATATGGTGAAGATGACTCATTGAAGTTCAAACTGAGCATCAGAACAAGGAAGAAATGGGATTTAGGAGACTCTGAATGTGGCACGTTGTTAGTCTAACTATTTATTTTCACACACAACCATCTCCAGGGGTTGCAGAGTATTTTAAAAGAAGAAAAATCCAGTTAGAAGCAGTTGTCTGGACCAGAATGTCTTGTTGACGTCAGAGGTCAGAGGAGAATGGACAGACTGGTTGAGGATGATAGAAAAGCAACAGGAAGTCAAATAAGTACTGGTTCCAACCAATATATGCAGAATATCATCTCTGTATGGACAACATGTCCAGCCTTGAAGCAGATGGTCTCCAGCAACAGAAGACCACACCGGGTGCTACAACCGGGTGTTCTTACTGTTAGTAAGAACAGGAAACTGAGGCTACAATTCTCACAGACTCACCAGAATTGGACAATAGAAGATGGGAAATGCTGCTGGTCTGATGAGTCTCGATTTCAGCTCCACATTCACATGGTAGGATCAGAATCTGCTGGAAACATCATGACAACATGGATCCATCCTGCTGTCAGGATCAATGCTTCATTCTGACATGGTTTAACTAGTACAGCCTACCTGAGTACTGCTGCGGACCATGTCCCTGTATGAGCACAGTGTAGCATCTTCTGATGGAAACTTCCAACAGGATGATGCACCATGTCACAAAGCTCACATCATCTCCACCATGATGATGAGTTCACTGTCCTCCAACAGCATCCACAGTCACCAGGCATCAGACTGCTCTCAGCAGACATCTTGAAATTAAACAGTTAGAGCAAAGTGAACTTTTACAGAGGTAGATGATAAACAAAGGACACATATAAAAAAAAAAACTATTGAAAGAAACTTCTTTTCATTTGTAACATCACATGAAAATTCCTGCTATTTAACATTTATCTCCTTCAGATTGTTGGGGTGGTGGGGGCACGACCTGAAAACTCGCTTCCAGATGACCAACGGTAAGGAAATTCTTTCTGTATTCTTTCAACCTTTTTTCAAGGCTTCTTTTCTAAAGCCTGCTGAGTTGCTGTTTGATACTATCTACAGCTTCATTTATGTCCTTTTAGAGACAAAACATGCTTTTTTTATCAAGTTTTTGAAATTCATTCTTCAGATTACTGATAAACTGAAGTAATTTTCAGAGCTGGACTTGCAGCCTGGAGTAAACGGCTTTAGACTGTCAAACCAACCAGTTCTGTTAGTCTGCCCCCTACAGGCCAGTTTGGAGGTACTGCAGTTACATATCTGACATTGTTATGACTTTTCTGGCTAAGATATTCTTCTACTGAACAACTACGCCTTTTTTATAGGTCTTTAACATGACAAACATGCAAGCGTTGCGCAGGAAGTCCATCCTGCTGACGGGGTACCTGGAGTATCTCATTCAGTACTACTACACTAAAGACCCAACACAGCCTCACAAACCTCATGTCCACATCATCACCCCGTCTGATCCTCAGCAAAGAGGCTGCCAGCTGTCGCTCTCCTTCTCTGTCCCCATCAGGAAAGTCCACCAGGAGCTGGAGAAGAGGGGAGTCGTTGTGAGTAGCTCATGTATTAATTAATACATGGGGGCTCTAAAACTTAGTCATAAGTTATGACTAAATTTAGAGCCCTGGACTTGGGGTGCCCAAGTCCAGGCCTGCAGATGTACCATCCTGTAACTTCTAGATGCATCAGTTCTCCAACACACCTGAGTAAAATGACTGAATTTACTCATCTGCATGTCATTCAGCTCTGCAGACGCCTGGTGTGTTGGAGAATGGTTGCATCTAAAAGTTGGCAGGTAGTAGCTCTGGAACTGGATATGGGGTCCCTCCAAAGGTCCGGGAGGCTTCAACTGTGCAAAGCAGGGGTGCTCAAAGTCAGAGCTTGAGGGCCGCTGTCCTGCAGGTTTTTGATATATCCCTGTTCCAACACACTTGGCTTCCATTAAATGGATCCAACAGCAAATGAACTTCTGCAAAATAACTGATTAGTTGGAGTCAGGTGGAGCAGGGGTACATGGAAAACTTGCAGAATTGTGGCCATCAAGGACCAGATCTGGGCACCCCTGGTTTAGGAAAATTACAGTGTGTTTAAGGATTTGGAAGAGTGATGGCTGAAATGAGTTGAACAGCAGTTGTGTGCCATACATAAAGCTTATCTAATGGGACCCTAAAGTCCCCTCAACAGTACATTTTGTATGCTTATAACAACACTTATCTGGGGAAACTTGACTTACAAACAGTTTTAAGGTGGGATTTTATGGGTTTGTTTTACTAGATTTAATGTAGCTAGTGATGAGCTCCTACTTCTGGATGGTACGTTCATGATGTTGGAAAGATTAATACTAATACCAACCATTGCTCATTAACTGACAATTTGGCTCTAAATGAACTTCTGAAAATTGTTTTTGTTTTTTATGCTTCCCAGTGTGACATGAGGGAGCCCAGTGTGCTACGAGTTGCTCCAGTGCCCCTATACAACTCCTTCAGCGATGTCCACCGCTTCATCACGGCACTTGGAGAAGCTCTCGCTGCCAGCAGCCAATAAAGACTAGTAAAGACGAGTGGGGTTGTTCTGCTGCCAGAAATGTGAGCTTTGGAAACCAGCGAATGAATTTGACAGCTGTAATGATAGACAGAAAGAGAGCTCTTAATGCTGGATAGGAGATTATAAACTGAATTATTCCAAATAAAACTGGAAAAACAGAAAACATGAAGAAAATTCCTTTGTCTTGTTTTAAGCCTTCATTGCCCAAAGCAACAATAATCCATGTTTTAAATCGCATTTAAATTATTTTCTTAAGAAGCTTGAAAAGCAAAATAAAAAAGTCAAATAAGGAAAAAGCTGTGATGGACTGGCAAGCTGTCCAGGGTGTACCCTGCCTTTCGCCCAAAAGACTGCTGGGATAGGCTCCAGCTTCCCTGTGACCCTAAATTGGATTAAGCGGTTAGAAAAATGAATGAATGAAATAAGGAAAAATAAAAAAACAATAAATAAGATTAAAAATGAATCATATAAAATTAACATGTTGATGAAAACAGATTTATTTGTAGAATGAATGAGTTCATGACACGTGCAGAATGACCTATTTGGTATTAGTCGCTGCATCTGAAGAAGAAGTTGTGTCATCTACGTAACGGCTGATTTTAACCAGAGTGGGATGGAAGAATCTGGAAAACCAGTTGGCCTTTTAGATGAGAAGTCTGAGAATAAATTAAAAAGAAGATGGAAGAATAACCAATAGAAACGCAGTCATATGCAGACAGAGCAGAAAAATGTTTCATGAAGCACCTTTATGTTGAAGCACCATGTCAACGCCAAGCAGGATTTTACTGAACATGAAACTGACAAGAAAAGTTCTGCCCAAAACTTCTGGACTGTAACTAAGTAATCAGAGTACTGTTTCTCTTGTCAATTTTGTTTCATATTATCTGCTGAATTTACGGACTAACAGAGTCAGCCGTGCCAGCATTCTTTCGGGGCTGTTGCTATGGTAACAGTGTTGCTTTTGGCCTCTATGATGTGTTCATGTTTCTAAATGTCTGCTTCTCTGTGGTGACTTATTTACTCTGTGGGGCATGTTTGCGACTGGTCAGAGGCTGCTAACTCCGCCTCTTTTATGTGGGCGAGCACTAATTCTGCTGGGAGATGTTGCTAACCAGTCTGATAGTACCGCTTAACCAGATCCTGAATGTCTAAGTTAACCAGGTAACTTTCCATGTACATTGATCTCGCTTCATAGTCCAGGCCAAAGGTGAATTCTGCATCTTGCCTCATAACTGCTGGGAAGGACTCCTGATTCCCACAACGCTGAACTGAAATAAATGGTGAAAAGGATGGACGGACTAATGGACATGTGTTTAAACCATTTTGGAGTTGGAAATTTCTACAGAAGAGTCAGGAGAAGCATAATGTACCTGGAACATAATAGAAAATCTAATGTAGTTACATTTAACTAGAAAATGTAATTTTCTACTGTCAGCATTCAAAGAAATGCAATTGTTGACAAACTTGGCTTACTTAGCATCTCTTTAGCCATTCACTCACCACTCAACACATTTTTTTTACCACCAATTTACTAAGTCCTTTTCTTTTGTTACATTTATCCTGATAGACACATCAAAGCAGGCTTCATTGTCCTAACCCAGGACACTTCATCACCAGGCACGTGCCGTGAGCTCTAGGGTTCAGGAGGCAGACAGTTGAACACAAATGACTGTGTAAATATCTAGGCAGGTAAGTGCCTGCTAAACCTAACACAATTAAGATAAAAAGAAATAAAAACTTGCAAAGCTAGCTAAATTATTTAATAGTAGCACCCCAGACTGCTGACTTTGTTTGTCATGACACCAGCAGCGTATGCTGATGTTTTTCCTCAATAGCAAGCCAAGAACATTGTTTAAATGTCTCTAGCAGGATCATACCTCTGGTGAGAATGTCAACCGACTTTGAAAGCGAAGTGTCAATTCACAAATTCTCTGTGAACATATGTAGACCATTGGCATTGTACAGTAAGGTTAAAAGGCAGCGTAGCAATACTTTTTACATATCTAATTTTATACTGAGAACAGACTGCATATGTGGGAGCATACATCGATGTGATGAAATGAGAAGTAAAGACAGAGCAGGACTGTGTCTATGGCCTCGACCATAAGAGTGAGTTGTGCAAGTTTTCTGCATGGCCAGGAGGAGGTGCGGTTGAGTCATTTTTATTGTGCTATGAAAAGCACTAAATGCCATCAGTTTCAGATCAATAGGTGCTACAGGCTGTAGAACATTACCCTCTGAAAGATTCATTCATTTTCTGAACCGCTTATTCCAATTCAGGGTCACGGGGAAGCTGGAGCCTATCCCAGCTGGCTTTGGGCAACAGGCAGGGTACACCCTGGACAGCTTGCCAGTACATCGCAGGGCCACACACAGAGAGACAAACAACCACACTCATGCTCACACTCACTCCTAGGGGCAATTGAGAGTGACCAATTAACCTAACATGCATGTCTTTGGATGGTGGGAGGAAGCCAGAGTACCTGGAGAGAACCCACACATACACAGGGAGAACATGCAAACTCCACACAGAAAGGCCACCGACCAAACCAGCCAAGGATCAAACCAGCGACCTTCTTGCTGTGAGGCCACAGTGCTAACCACTGCGCCACCGTGCAGCCTCCTCTGAAAGATTATAATAAAAATAATAGTTGTAAAAGAAAGTGAAAAATGTGTAAACTAATTATTAAAATGGAATGATTACATTTCTTTCTTTCTGGGCTAGGTAGGCACTGTTATGGCCAGACCAATGGCCACACATGTAAACAGCAGTAACTACCAAAAGCACCAACACATTTTCAGTTATTTAGTTTTTTTTATATTTAAACTTAGTTGAAATGCTTTAGTTTCTTTTGTTAGCACAGACATTAAGGAGCCATTGTGTTTTTAACTGTTTGTTTGTGTTTTGGTTTAACCGTAAGTTGGGCATCGTGGAATAATGTTTGTTTTGATATATGATCTCTGCTAAGTGGGTGTGTGTGTGTGTGTGAGACCTGCAGCTGTCCTCTGATAGCCAGACCTCATCAAACCTTTGTACTTCTGACCTCCCTCCTTCCTTAGGTCATCTCTCTGAAAACAAGGCACAGTAGTGTATTCTCACAGCTTTAAGCAATAAAACATAAACCCAACATGTACAAAAGTAGAAGTTAAAACAGAACCTGATACGTTCATCCAGGCAGAACCACCAAACGGGCCTTTGGGACACATTTTAGCACCATATGTGACTCATGCTGTGAAAAACTTTTACACTTACATGTTTCAGATCATAACACAAATTTTAATATTAGACAAACATAACCTGAATAAATTCAAAATGCAGTTTTTAAATGGTTATTTTATTTATAGAGGAAGAAAAGTTCTCCAAGCTCTCATGAACCTGCTGTGTTTGCTGCTGCCACTTCATCACGCAGTTCCACCTTTCACCACCAGAGGGCAACATATCGGCAATTATAAGTCCACTTCCGGTCTCGGTCACATTAACATTAAAACAACTTCAAAGAGAACATGCTGCAAATACACTTGCACAATGGAACTGCTCTGACATTACGTACATTTTGAATATTTAGGGGGAAAAAAAAGAAGATTTAACTTCAAACATCGAACATGTTTTTTTTTCCAGCAACAACACAACTAGACAAAAAAAAAAAAAAAAAAAAAAAGAGAAAGGAGAAAAGCTACAATAGCGCTCAGATGAAGCTGGTGGTCTGCATCATTCGTGACGCCTAATAAAGACAGAATAAAGTTTTGATTGCCCTTCCGCCACTTCCTGCTGTCAGATTCAAAATAAGTTTTCCATTTTAATTTTCTACATGTGCTATGTTGTTTATCTTCTACTGGGAATAAAATGTGTATTTATGAGACTTGGAAACCACTGCATTTTGTTTTTTATGGTGCAATGTCTTTGGTATCGGGGTTGTATTGAAAACACAGATATTGTTGAGCATTTTCTATTTGCTGTCAGCTGACATTTGTCTTACCGAGTCTGAAACTAGTTTAATTCCTACTTGTGATAATGTGACACAGTGTAATATATCTACTTTTGAACCATGTACCAGTATGAATCCATAGTGAAGTCAACAGTGGCAGAATCAGCCATTTAAAGCACTGAAAGTCACAGTGTTGTTGCAGCACTTAAACACCAAAAGATTTATTGAAGGACTCACAGATACAAAATAGCATTTTTTTTTTTTTAACATTTCATTTTCTATTTTGCTTGAGGTAAACAACAACATACCCAGAGACAGGAAGTCATCTGAATGGCACACAGAAGAACAAATATTTCTCTTTTTCTGCAGGGGTTAGCCATGTGAAGAGGACGCTGCAGGATGTGGACATTCATCTTAATCTTTTAAGGACTGATTTTTATTTGTTAGCATCGTTCCAGTATGCAAATGTTTTGGTTTTTTTTTAAATTTACCTTAGTGAGTCTGAGACCAACAGTAACACAGGGGAAGAAAATAAGGTCAAATTGGGAGCACAGCAGTGGGAAGAGAATGGGATGTTTTAAAGGTTTGTGCATTCACATGCAGTCAGGAGGTCTGGGGAGTTCATGGTAATACGTTTTCTTTTTTTAATCCAATTAACAACATAGCTTTCAAGACTGGTAACCCCTGTGACTCACTGAACATCATATCCAAGCTATACATAATCCTTATTATTTTATTTTAGTATTCTGAGATGCCGTTCATGGTTTCAGCCGACGTGCAGAAAGAAGCACTACTCTTCATCAGTAGAGAAAAGAAAGGTCTGAGAACGGGGGTTCAGTCCGTCACACAGTGGTTTCATTGGGGCAGAGCTTTGAGAATGGCATTCACTTCCTCTGCTACTGCTGTCAGCGCGAACTCAAACTGGTCCTGGACACAAGGAGAAAGGTTGAATAGTTTCTATTAGACCAGCAGCTTGAGACTAACCAGCCCTGTCCTCTCAGATGTTATGGCTGAAATGAAACTGTCAATAGGGTGGCAGTACCTCCTAAATTTGCCCTATTGTGTTTTTTATTTTTGTGTTGAATGCTGGTTTTAAAATGTTGTTTCCATATGTTTTTTCTTTAACTTTGTCTTCATTCAGGTTCTCTGAAGATGCTTCTTCCTGATGATGCATTCGCGTGATGCAAGCATCAGCTCCACCGGCTCTGTGTTAGGTTTTTACAGGATTGTATGGCTATCTATGTGTTTTAAAAATATCTAAAAATACAAAATATGTCTGTGAAAGTACAAACTTGAGTAAACTCAACTGAATTTTGTCAGCAGGTGGCAGTATAGACTACTTATTTTAAGGGCAGGGTAGGAGATCCTGGAAAATCAGTTTGAGCAAGCTATATTTTAAAAATACAAAATTTAAAAGTTCAAATCCCTTTCTTCCCCCCTTTGAAGACGGTTTTGCAAAGTTTCACAAAAACAGTAAAGAACATCTGACTAAATTCATTGAAAAGTCCTGAAGAGTTGTTTTTAATACAAACACCTCAGAAGAAGCTTTCGAGCCAAAAGGGAATTTGGCTGGAGGGTTTGTGACTCTAAGGTGCCAAGGAAGCTACCTCTCCTTTGGATTCTGGTTGTCAAATATTTGTCTTTGCAGTCATGACTGAATGTCAACGTTTGTCTTGTTAGATAGATTCTCACTTGGTTTGCCACAACACAAGTTTGTATCAGTCAGTGTCAAATACTCGAAGTTTTAGATGGCTTTTAGATGCCAGAGGAGCTAATTTTGTGGCGGTTTTGTCAGGTTTGCAGCACTTTCTTGATGTGATTGCAAATTCTTCATCCAGTATCTGCATTTGTTTTTGTAGTGATGTCTCTGTGTGTAACATAATGTGGAACAAGAGGTTAGAGAACCAGCACTGGTATGAAATTACCTTGGTGCGCACCATCCCTGGCCTCTGGTCGCGAACGTGCTCCAGTGTTGCAGCAATGTCAATCTCTTTCACACCTGCAAGAAAATACAGTTAGAAAACAAAATCTTTCCGACAATTCCCTAAACTAAAACTGACTTTAAATGTAAAATTATTAGCAAATTGTTAATGAGCACAAAAGCATGCAGACATCAACAACACCTACCCTTAGCCATGCGGTTTAGAACCATGTCGATCAGGATGTAGGTCCCTGTTCGGCCTGTACCATCACTACAGATACACAAGATAAAAGTCCAACTTGCAGACACTTAATGACAATCATAAGCAAACCAAACTCAACTCAACTGTATTCATAAAGCATTTAGCACAACAAAAGTCTCAACAAGTTGCTAAACACAATGCATTAAACTAACAGCTAAAATGCAAAATACAATAAAACAAATGAAAATAAAACAATGAAACAATAAAAAAAAAGTCAGGTAAAACTTCAAAAAAAGAACAGTTACAAATAGATGGTATTAGTCGTGAGGGGTGTCCAAAGTGAGTCCTTAAGGGCTGTTGCCCTGCAGGTTTTTGGTGTCTCCCTGCTCCAACACACCTGTATTACATTGCATTGATCTAACAGCCAATAAGTTCTACACATTCATTCATTCTTTCATTTATTCGTTTGATTAGAGGTCGCAGGGGAGCTGGAGCCTATCCCAGCAATCCTTGTCCCAGATTGGCACAGTGACTAATTTGAGTCAAGTGTGTTGGAGCAGGGTTGCATAGAAAACCTGCGGAATAGTGGTCTTCGAGGACCATAGGTGGACACCCCTGCTGTAGTGCTTGATGTTGACTGTGGTTAAAAAAAAAAAAAAAAAAAAAAAAAAAAAAATTACCACCAAGTGGTAACATCTGGTACTACAACCACTCCTGTTTAACTGAAAACAGTGTTCAGACTAATGGGCCAACTTCTCAGTCACTTGAGCTCTTCAGTGGTGTGCCTCGAGGCTCAGTCTGAGATAATCTGCCAAATGCATCCTTTCTATGCAGATGACACTATTATTAATTTCTCTGTCCGTCCTGTTTATCAGATTTGAGCATTTACTTCAAATGTTGTATAGTCTGCAGAAACATAAACTGGTGCTGAATGTATAAACATCTAAATTCATGATGTTTTCTTGCTCACCACAGATCAGAACTCATTTAGAGAGTCACTAGCTACAAGTACATCAGTTTTCTCACTGGTCGGAATTTTTCATTCAAACAACATATGAAAACCTGGCAACTAAAACTAAATTTATGAAATAAACAAATGAGTTTTCATTTCAGGAATAATTCCTGTTAGTTTGAGGAAATGTCTGCAACCTATTTGCCATTCCTTGATTTTGGTGCATTTAACCTTAAAAGCCTAACCTGGGGGAAAAAATAAGAGAAAAATCTAATATTTTTAATCTGAAATCTTTATTTGACCTTTTAAAAAAAAAAAAAAAAAAAACACCAAATAATAATACAATAAAATAATATAATTTATCACAAAGTAGGCTTTAGGCAGGGGCAAGAGGGGGCAACGCCTACTCAAATCAAATCTGCCGAAAATTAATAAACTACCTCAACTCTCTTTCCCCTCTACAGCGAGCTACGTGTCAGTTGCACAGCATTGTATTGCAGGACCCTCTCTTTCTCCTCCCAGTAAACAACCAATCCGCGTTTAGTATGCAAATGAGTTGACAAGTTGCCTGATTGTTTGGTGTCTAGTTCCTCCCCCTCGCTGGCTGAGCTGCTGCAGGAGTAAAACTTTTAGGAAATGAGCGAGTGAAGCTCTGTTAAATACCTCATAGCGATTTATATCGTGAGATACTTAACAAATTATTAACAATAAATAAAGTAGTATATAACATCTATATGGTCTGTCAACAGGGGATTTTTTTTATTTTTAAATGAGTGAGCCTGTCAGTGGGAACATTGCTTACACGCACATGAACACTGGATACGTGTGCCATGCAGACTGTTACTGTAGAGTTCTGAATGAAGTTCTAAAAAAAGAAGAAAAAAATTCAACAAAATGAAGAAAAAAAATAAATGTTCTACTCTGTTTTTGTTGTTTGTCCTTGATTTTTATATAAATGTGAGGTTATTGTTAAAGGGACTGCCACCTTATCATGTTGTTCTGACCTGTTTTTGTTGTTTGTGATAGGCCTAGCTATTTCAGTATAGTTTATTATTTTAGTTGTTATTTGGATGTCTAATGAGACATTTGTTTGTTAAAACTTTGATGATTGATATTTGTTTAATATTTTATATATTTTTTCTTATTTTAACGCATCTATAATTTTTATAGTCCGTTTTCCACCTGAGGGATTGCCACCGGTAAGGGGGTTTGTGCGCTTCGGTGACCCTAAGAGCTATACCAGCAGGAGCTTTAGTTTCTGGTGGGACACCCAAGCTGGACAGGTCTTTGGTTAGAGGCTTGAAAATGTGCAATGCATTTATTCACACTTATAAACAATAAACACAAAAAAAAGCTGAAGCCTGATGTACAAACATGATACCCTGTTCACATATCTGCCTGCCCCCCCTCATGTCCGTGCGATCTGTCAAAATTACTGTAGTATGAAAGGTGTCCACCAGGGGGCAGAAGACAATTGTCAGATTGTGTGCAACAGTGTTTTATCAAAGTTTTTTTTTTTTTTTAAATGCATCAAATATGATATATTCTGTAATAAAGGGTTAAACGTTTAAATTGTATACATTTTCAGAAACTTTTAATAATTATTCTGTTAAAAAACAATAATAAATTGTTAAATTAAATTCATTTGGACATTGCTTTGAAAGACATTAAGGGAAGAACACATTAAGTTAACGTGACAGACAGTTGATTAAATACTCACTTGAGGTCATGTGAAAAGTGTTCTAACATTGTTTTAAATATTTTTTAAACATGTAGAATTTTCATGAAAAAGGAAGTCAAGTTGTATAAAAATTGAGATGTTTAAGTTTTACCTGCAATGCACAATGATGGGGCAGGATCGTCCTCGGTAGCATTTATTCACCTTCCTGAGGCGAAAAAAAACCAGAAAGAAAATCATCTCAAAGTTATGAGATAGTTTGATATTTCAAGATACTAACACATTTTGAAGTTAGATGGATGGATGGATGGATGGATGGATGCATGGATAGGAGGAGAAAGTGGAAGGGTAAAGGGAAGGTGGTATTAAAAAGTGGTCATAACACGCCTCTCATCAATCTATGTTTTCCCACTTCTACCAGTGCAGGGTTAAGAAGGGCTGGAGCCTGTCCCAGTTTACACTCTGGACAGGTTAATGTGGGAGGAACCCAGAATACCCAGAGAAACCATGTACTCACAATATGAATGTGCACTGAAAGGCAAGTTCGAACCAGGAACCTTCAATCTTCAACCTTCACACCACCATGCAGCCTCTCACATAGCACCACCTTCACTGCCTCCTTTCAGATCAACTTTAGTGAGGCAAAGTCAAAATAACTCAGTATAAACTGGTTTGTGTTTTTGTACTGGATGAGTGAGGTGTGACGGGTTTCTCTGTGGTTCTGGACGCCTGGTCTAATGTTTTCCTACAGCAGCTGCAGTACCTGCGGAAGTCCAGCAGGGGGCGTGTGGAGGTGGGGATGCCCTGCGCCGGCCAGCTCAGGAAGTGGAACTGCGTGAGCGTGCGAGTCTCCTGGGTTTGCACATTCTTCAAGTAGAAACTACGCACCAGAAAGTCGTTGCACCAGATGTGCTCAGACACCAAGTTCACCTGGAGGACCAACGCAGGAAAACAATGAAGTTACCCCCACGGACTCACACGGATCATAACATACCAGAAACACACACCTCGTAGATGTGGTAGAGCGATGATCCTTCATCCGGCCAGTAGCGATCGCACTGTTTCTCTCCATCTTCCACCAGAGCGGTCATCATCACGATCACGGTGCAGCCGTTCTCCCAAACCATCTGCCAGACAACAAAATATTCATATGTGAGACAAAGACTGATTGTTGGTTGGGCTGTTTTTCATTCAGCGTCACACTGACCTGCCAGAAGTCAGAGATGGTGTGTGACAGGGGGCCCTGGGTGGCGATGTAAGCTGGCATCCGGGGGTCATGTTCAATCTGCACACAGGTGGAGAAAGAGGTGTGGAGGTGAGGAGGTGGGGAGGTGGGATCCTGCAGCTGGATGTCTTTCTTCCCCTTTCTCTGTATTTCTTATGCAATTTCAGACTGGGAACAACCAACATGATGCCACATTCAAGGTGAATTAGATATTTTAAAGGAGTTTTACAATCCGTCCACTCACAGCGCCCTAGTTTGGACTATGTTTCCAGCCAATCAGCAGCTGGAAGAGCTCAGCAAGCTCTGCAAACTACAGACTCATTTACATACTTAGACTCATTTTAGAAATGCAAGGCTCGCTTTTTCCCCTCTGGTTAAACTAAAACTAAAATGCCAAAAATATCAATAAAAAGAGCATTTTTATATATTAAATGGAAAAGCTGAAAGAAAATCTTGCAATTTACCTATTTATTTATTTTCATCAGCCAAGACTTACACTTAGCTCTGAGCTTAGTTTGTTTGTAGATAATCCAACTTTATTTACAGAGGATTTTTAAAACAACACAGTTGACCAGATAGCGTTATACACGATCCCGCACACAACAACCAACGACATTATACCAAAGAATAAAATAGTATGATATAAAAACAATAAAATTACTAGTGTCAGTAATACAATATAGAACAATAGATTAAAAAAAAAAGGCCACATGTTAAAGCGTCTGAAGGTCCTGCGGGTTTCAGATGTTTCCCTGCTTCAGCTCACCTGATTCAAAGGAACAGGTTAACAGGCTTGTAAGGAGTTTGATAAACTTTGGATGTAAAATGTTTAATCGGGCACATTTAAAACCGGCAGGAGCAGAGTGTGTTCTCTGAATTAGAGGGTTGCAAACTCACAATGGTGCTGGCGTTGATGTAGTCGGACCGTGAAGGGTTAATATCCACTTTCAGCTTCACTCTGGAGTGGTCGTCTGCAGGAAAACACTCAACGTGAGTTTCTTCTTCAAGCCGATAAGATCAAACATACAATCAGATAATCACCACGAATCATTCTATCAGCTGCCTTTTTTTTAACGAAAGAAAGAATGAAAGAAATTACCCAACAAAAAAAATAGATAAATAAAAATTAAGTAAAATGAAACTGGCCAACTGGGCTAAAATATCAATATTCTTCTTACCGGTTCTGTTCTGCAAGTTTTTACGATATGACTGAAAATAACACCCCATCAGGACCCCGACCTCGGTCTGCGGCAGGTTTTGCCGGGTTTAAAGGATTAACTTTTCATCCTTGCTGCAGTTGGACTTACAGGGCACAGAGTCAGGACAGCGGTTCTTCTTGGCGTTGGCGTCGCTTTGGGCCACGGAGACGCTGCTAGGTTCAGCTTGGTAGGAGCACAGAGCCTCCCACTCCTTCATCAGGCGGTCCTTGTTCCTGAGGTGGTCCTCCATGTATGCCTTCATGAGCAAATAGAGAAGAAACGTAGAGTATTTAAAAATTAGATGAAAAGGCGACGTTTCAGATTGACTTTACGTTTAACCCTTTAGGTCAGGGGTACTCAATTCAGTCCTACGAGGTCCACAATTCAGCAGGTTTTCCTTGTATCCCTGCTCCAACATAGCTGAATCCAATGAATGAGTCATTGAGCAGAACCTGATTGGCTGTTAGATGTATTTGACCCAAATGGATCCATTTCATTAAAAAAAAAAAAAAATCACCTCATGAGAGTATCAAAAATGTTTAGCAATAGGTGAGAGGTTTTTCTAAAGTAGATGTGTCTATTAGCAGCTTTTTACAGCAATGTTTATATCTTGTGTTGTTCTGGGCTGATGGAAACACTGCTAGCAACTGGTTAAAGGCTTGCTCATCAGTTGGTTAGCATCCGTCTCTGCTAGCTTCTGCTACATTGCGGCTAAGTAACTTTCTTTTACTCACCAAGGTTCTGGTTGTTAATTAGGAGCCAATGACTGAGCTGAGCTAAGTTTATCTTTAGCTAATGTTTCTGCATTATTCCCCAGGACGTGCTAGCAATCTTTTTGACGAAAACGACACTAGCGGGAATTCAATGAAGAATCAAATACATAATAAAAAAATGAATAAAACCGACGTCTGTGGTTTACTTTTACCAAACACATGCAAAAACAATGCTATAAAAATAACAAAATACATTCATAGAGAAGCAGAAACAATGAAGGATCTGTCATTTTCACCCCTCCATGCACCTAAACTCCATGGCTCAGACAATGTCTTAAGTTTCCTTGTACAGGAACCATTTTGGTTTGTTTGACCAACTGTGTTCAGTACTAACCAGTATCATGTGACCAGTCGAGATGTCCATGTTGGCCTGTGCAGGCTCCTCGCACCAGGATGGCGTGCTGCTGTGGGAACTGGGACTGGGCTGGGCACCGTCACTGAACTGGGATGACACACTGCTCACCCTCGAGTCAGTCCCTACGCCTCCCACTGCTCCTCCTACTCCTCCTGTGGCACCACCACCTGCTCCTGCACCCCCTCCACTGCCACCTGCTCCACTCGCTCCTCCCACAGCACCAAGAGCGGCAGCCTCCAGGCGTCCGAAGGCGCCTTTGGAGGCCATGTGCTGGCGACACAGGTCCTGGTGAGTCAGTTTTTATGTATCACCTTGTTAAAGCTGCTTCTTTTACTTTTGGATTATTGTAAAATGTGTTTTAATGCAGTTTATTCATTTTATGGCTTAATATTGCTAAGGTAGGTTTCAGTTTTTAGCAAAGTTTGATCATTCTGTTCAAAATTCAGTAAATCTCGATGATGAATGGACCCACCTGGTAGTCCTGATGGCTGAAGCTGCCGCCCTCTGGTCCCAGGCCCAGCTTCTTTGCTGCCAGTCTGTGGGCATGGTGACGCAGGCAGGCAACGGTCATGGCTGCCACCAGGATGCTCCCAAAGCAGCCCATGGCCACCAGCATAGCAAACACCCAGTGGGAGCTGGGCTGTACCTTCGTTGCCAGGGGCAATGACTTCGCTTCATTTCTCTGTGACATACAGGTATAAGAGAGGCAAAACATCAACACCCATCTGACCAAAACAACCTGCGACTGAATTTAGCAAAAGCCTGCGGTCTGGATTCTGACTGGAGCATGTCAAAGCACTGATTTTTCTCATTTTCAGTCATTCTGTTGTAGATCTGCAGCTGTGTTTTGTATCATTGTTCTGTTGGGTTAGTTTCAGGCACGCTTCGGCTGTCAGACAGATGGATTCACATCTGACTCCAGAATACTTTGGTATCCAGAGGAGTTCGTGTTCCACAACTGGGAGGAATCCAGATTCTGTGGCTGCAGAATGAACCCACGTCATCATTCCTCCACCAATGGGCTGTACAGTTGGTATGAAGTGTTTTCAGCTAATTTGCGCTGTTTCATTTTCTCCAAACAATCTGCAACATAATGATCAAACATGTCCACTTTGGTCTGGTCTGTCCAGACTTTGTTCCAGAAGTCTTCTGATTTGCATCACATTTGATTTGTAACAAGTAATGTTACCATGATCTCATTCTCTCACAAAGCTTCAAAACAAGTCATACTTGTTCAATATTTTCTACTAGTGCTGTCATGAACTTTAGCGTGCTTACTGAGGCCTGGAGAGTCTGAGAGAGAATTCACGCTGGTGCTGTTTGGTCCCTAAGACTGGATAAATGTAGCTTTGTGCCACTGTTTTCTTGTGGTAAATAAGCCTTTTTCAGTTCTGGCAAAATCAAATTATCTTCAACCTCCTGCTTTTTGTCTTCTTGGTCAGAGGTTGTTCCAGGATATATCATCCCTTAGTGAGCAGTTGTTGTAGCAGTATGATGATGTCCATGTGCACTGTGAAAGCAAAACGAAGGTGCGACATTTCTCAGCATTTCCTGCCAAATCAAACCAAAACTATCCTGGTGTGAGTGCAGCCTGATGCTGCACTCACAAAGCTGTCTTTGTAGTGAAGAAATTACAGATCAGCACCTACAGGACCAGTCAGAAGTCTGGACACACGTTCTCATTAAGCCTACAGATCAAGTGTGTCCAACCCTTTGACTGGTAGCGCACGTTTGCTGCCGAATACTGCAAACTCCAAACAGTTTTAACATGATCTTTTCGCTCTTCTCAGATTGATAGGCACCAAGATCCTTACTGATCTCCTTCCTTTTAGCACTCTCCTGAGAAATTAAAAAAGAAATGGAAACATAATTTTTTTGGCTTATATTGTTCGACTGAGAAATCCTTCATGATGAAGAAAGGCTTCATTTTCAAGATCTGCTCCTGCTCCTCCATGTTATTTGACTCAGAACTGAAAGGGTTTAGTTTCATATTCACATAAATGCTGCAATTCGGTTATGTTCTTCTCCATCTATCTAATCCCATATTTTCTTTCTTCCTCTCATCAACCCATATTTCTTTAAGCCTACTCCTTCATCATCCTATTGACTTCCTACTTCAGGCTTCAGGAATATAAGGCTTTCTCTCCTCTAGGTGCAGTTTAAAGCCTTTTCTGAGGGGCAGAAACCAGGACTTTACCTGATTTAGATTCCAGTACCAGCAGAGCTCAGAGCCAGAGAAAGTGAACAGAGCTGGAAATCAAGTGTTTTACTGTATTTATACATGAAGATTTACTAATTGCACTTCATCCTAACATCAAATTGTCCTGCCTCTTCTACTGTTTATTGGATTGCAAACCACCCCTCAGGGTGTTGATTTATCTCTGCTCTTTAAAACAACTGTCACCTGTACAAGCTGCAGAAATACGATTCTAGTGATGACAATGAATGATGTAAACAGGGCCGTTGCTAGCCATTTTGTTGTCCTAAGCACAACTACTTAGGGTCCCCCCCATTTTCCCCAATAGTTTATTAATCAGTAATATTAATATCACTATTAATAAGTTATATAAGTTCTACTTAATCTATTAATAAGTTTAATTAAAAAATATTAAATGCATTAATTATACACCATGATCTTTATGCTGAGTGAGAGAAGCCAAACTACTAAGTAAATCACATGTAAGCAGCTTAAAACACTGCTGTGACACTTTCTACTCAATGCTCTTGATAGGGACATTTTATATTGCATGCAAAACATCTCAAGATGTGTTAAGGACATCCAATTTGACAAAACTATTGTTCACTTTATTCTCAATTCTGGCTTGTAAACCTAAAGAATATTTTGCAGATTTCTGTTGGACCACCTGAGGACACCAACTATTCAATCATCATCCCAAGTCTCCAAACTCCATACCAAGTTTTCTTTTCCTAACTCTGATTAGTCTTGTCTGTTCCTGCTTGTTAGGAAAATCCTCCACCATACCATGATGCTGCCACCCCCATGTCACTGTAAGGATGGTCTGATAAGTCCGACCAAGTCTCATCATTAAAGTCTCATCAAGTCTCATCATTAAAATTGCTGCATTGACTTCCTGTGCGCTTCAGGATAGATTTTAAGATTCTTTTACTTGTTTATAAATGTCTTAATGGTCTTGGTCCTTCTTATTTATCCGACCTTCTTTTTAATTATGAGCCTTCGCGGACCCTGATGTCCTCTGGTACTGGCCTTTTAGTGGTTCCTAAAGTCAGAACTAAGACATACGGTGAGACCTCTTTCCATTGTTATGGTCCTCGACTGTAGAACAGCCTGCCAGAGAGCCTCAGGGCCGCGGAGACTGTTGATGTTTTTAAGAAGAGGCTCAAGACACACCTTTTTAGCATAACATTTAACTAGATTTTATTTTATTTTATTTACTTATCTTAATTTACTTCATTTATTAATTTATTTATTTTTAAATTGTTTTATTAGATTTCCTATTTTTAATACATTATTGTGAAGTCCTTCTATGTATGTATGTATATTTTCTTTTATTGTTGCTCTTATTTCTTACTGCTTCTTAAGGTTATTCATCTTCTGCTTTTAACTCCAGTGTTTTCCTTATGGGGATCCAGCATGCTGGGGGCCCTGCCTGTTTGGTCTGGGGGCTGTTGTCATGACGACCGCTGCTGTTTGGGTGGCGCAGGGTCCAGCACTGCAGCTTCACGGCTGTGGGGTGGCCCCTTTGCTGCCTGGGAGTTGTGCAGTTCCTGTGGCAGCGGCCCCTATGAGCATGTGGGGGACTGGCTCCTGGTGTGGATGGATCCCGAGGTGTTGTTTTCTCACATCAGTACCAAGTCAGAATTTTTATCACTTAATTAATGTTTTTAGTTGTTTTATTAACCAGAATTCAGTTAAAGAGACAGTATTCAGGGAATGATGTTTTTCGGGGAATGTGGGTGGGTGTGTGGGGGGGGGGGTTCTTTGCTCTATGTCCTTGTGTGTGTGTATGAGTGTGTGGAAAGAGCTTGTGTCTATTATTTTTAAATGCCTTTTTATCCACTGTTTGTTTTAATCCTTATGACTTGATTTTATCCTGTAAAGCACTTTGTGTTGCCCGTGGCATGAAAAGTGCTCAAGAAATAAAGTTTGATTTGATTTGATCAGATCAGATTATCTGTTTCCTCAAATAGTCTTTAAATGCAGTTTGAGAAACTCTCAACAGTTCATGCTCAGCTGGATTTAGATTCCTGCTGGTAACAAACCAGGAAGACTTTAGAGATGCTCTTCCTACGTTCATCCTGATCAACAGAAATGATCTAATAAATATGAAACACAGCTGACTTTTTCCTCATCTCCGAGGTTAACCTAAAAACATTTCTTTTCTTTTGTGATCTGTTTGTCTTTCGGTATAAATTTAAAACAAACTTACCTCTCCAACATCGCTCTGAAGCACCTTCAGGCCTGTCTCAGACTCCAAAAAGTTTTTTTCTGCAGCTGGAAAACAAATAAAAAACTTGAATGAATGTGTTTCCTTTGTTTCTGATCTCACCAGGTAGAAATCCATCCCTTCCAACAATCATGTAGCCTTTTTATTTGCCTTCCATCTTCTCTTTATATTGTCAACCCATTAGCATGTTCCTTTCTATTGCAGCTGCCATAATGAAGCACAGAAAACAAACCTGCTTTGTTGGTCAAGTCTGCAGCCGTCAGGTTCTTGGAGTTGGGTCTGATCCTGAAAGTGATGGCGGGTCCAACCACACTGCAGAGGAGACAGCAGAACAGAACCAGATGGTGACTTTCATATAATAAAACAACGACTGTCAGCTGAATGTGTGAGCCTTTAATCCAACCTGATTAACACTTAGATGCACATGTATGATTTTTAACACACTACACTCTTTCATATCCTCCTGACTACCAGGATAAAAATGTGTAACTACAAATGTCCACTAAGGAGGACATTGCTTAAACTTTTAAATATTGTGGTAAAATATAGTTATATTTGTCTAAGAAATGATTTAATGTGTTTATAAGATATTCAATGAAAATATAACTAAAAAATTTCAAGTAAAAATCAGCACGAAAAGTATTATGAACTTTTGCTCTTCCCATAAAACATGCTTGTTGCAATGGAAGCCATTTTTCTTGAAGAAAGAAAGAAAGTTCACAAAGCCCCACCCCCACAAATGAGGTACCATTTAAAAGCACTAAATGTCCTCTGTAAAGACCAAAAGGTGTTAGTTCAGTAGCATTCAGGGAGATGAAAATATTTAGGTTTACAAAGGTCCTCCACAGAGGACAAATTTTAACTACTGGTAGTCAGGAGGATATGTGTGTCAAAGACGATCTGTGTGAGAATCAATGTGCTTTCAAATTATTTTTGTCCTTTTGGTTAAGAATAATGATTTTGTACTAGATTTTGGTCCATACATGACTCCAAGTTTGGAATGTTTTTATTTTTCACATTTTAAATCCTTTTCAAACTGGAAATGTAAATGACACAATAACAATAACACAATGTTGACACTCTATTGTGTGGATCTAATCCCATAGTACCATTTAATCCAGCATCCATACAACCATTTTAGCTGGAAACCTAGCAGCCATGACATTTTGCATGAGAAAAACAGGATGCTCTGAATGGCAAATCAATTGATGAATATGTAGTTATGTAGATGAATGAACGCACACACGCAGGTGCAAACACACACAATCAAGTTCACACACACGCCAAATACATACTAGTTAGCTTGTTTAGCTAGCTAAAGAAGCAAACTAAAATAGGCAAATTTGTTGATAAAATGCCAGAGAAACTTTTACACAATAGTCATTAATGACACACAAACAGTGCATGCTGTAATGTTAGCTAGTTAAGTTAGCTAACTAGTGTTAAGAAAATTACAATGAGGTAACTTTTGTGTATTGATTCCAGCTTTTACTTATTTATTGATACATGATAGCACACACACATAATTATCACGAGGGACACACACACACAGTAATGTCAGCTAGTTAGTGTTAACTATCTTTAAAGTAAGCAAACTTTGAAGTAGGCTACTTCAGTTATGAATGACACAAGCACAGTAATAGTTACTAGTTTTGTTAGCTAACTAGCATTAACTAACTTTAAAGTAAGATAACCTTTAGTAACATAGGGCTGCACGGTGGCGCAGTGGTTAGCACTGTGGCCTCACAGCAAGAAGGTCGCTGGTTTGGTCGGTGGCCTTTCTGTGTGGAGTTTGCATGTTCTCCCCGTGTATGCGTGGGTTCTCTCCGGGTACTCCGGCTTCCTCCCACCATCCAAACACATGCATGATAGGTTAATTGGTCACTCTAAATTGCCCCTAGGAATGAGTGTGAGCGTGGGTGGTTGTTCATCTCTCTGTGTGTGGCCCTGCAATGGACTGGCGAGCTGTCCAGGGTGTACCCTGCCTGTCGCCCAAAGCCAGCTGGGATAGGCTCCAGCTTCCCCGTGACCCTGAATTGGAATAAGCGGTTCGGAAAATGAATGAATGAATGAACCTTTAGTAACTTAATTTATACATATATGACAACACACTCTTTCACACATGCATGAAAACACAGTACACCAGTTAAGCTTAGCTAACTAGCTAATGTTAACTGGGTTGAGACTTGCTAAAGTCTGTATGGTCCAGTAAATCCAGGCCACATTCCAGCCAGACAGTAACAGCTGTAGAGAATCAAACGTTCCAATAAAATTCCACCAGAAATAATACGATTTATTGACCCACTTATGAAAACTTTGGGTATTAATCAAAAAGTTGTGCAAAAAGTAAGCTAAAAATGAAAAATAAAAAGTATGGTATCTGCAACACATTTTTGCAGGAATGGATAAAATATAAAATAAATTTAAATGATTAAACAAACAATTGCATGAAAAAAGCTTCACCGGGTCTTTTTATTTTTACCTACTTATGCATCTAAAGGTTAATAACATAACCTTATCAGAAGTACTGTTAACAGGAAACATTTTATTCTCAGTATTTTCTGCATTTTTTGCAAAATCTGAAATAGCCTCATAATTATAGTGTGATATCTACAAGCACCATGACGACAGTAAGCTTTTCCACGTTGGAGCAGCATTGTCAAGTGTTAATTATGAAGTAAAAGTCTTCACAAGAAGAAAAGAGAGGTAGTTGGCTGGTGCAGGTTTGCAAGACACGGGAAAAATTAGAAAACAATAATGATTTGAGCTTAAATACATTCTTTTGCTACATTAGCATCATAGACACCATTTTGCAGGCTGGGTCAGGGGATGTTGGAGAGAAGCAGGAAAGACTAAAAACATGCAGACAGGAAGAGTTTCTGTGTCTCATCTGCCTGAGTTAGTCACATTAAGCAGCAGCCTGCCGTCAGGGGCTCAGCTTCGAGGACACCGCCGTCCTCGCTCCTACCTGATGTTGCTGAAGGAGTCGGTGGAGAGGCCGATCCTCTCTGACAGCAGCACTAGCAGTCGCACCCCATCGTTCAGACTGAGGAGGCTGCGGTGACAAAACACACACACGGACACACAAACACAGTCATACGTGCACACGCTTTAAGACACACACACACACACACAGATTGAGACGCTCCAGCAGCACAGGGGGAAGGAGCATCTCCAACGCTTCCTGTCCTGACCCTGTTTCCATGACAACCCCTGTTAACTGGCTGATGATGGTGAGATAGGTGGTCAGACTGGAACAAAGGAAGATGTTTGTCTGGTATGCTTGTTTCGACAGGAGCTGTATATGAAGCTACAGCTTCATGTCCGGGTTCTGGAGCTGCCAGCGCAAGCAACCAAGCAGATCAAACCAGTGAAGACAACCAGTAAAATGACCCGTTTCCCACTTCCACACCAGCACATCGTCTCTCCGCTGCCTTCAGGTGAAGATACACCAGCATTAGCTGTAAAACCTCCAGGAAGATGACAAGCATCTTCTCTTAGGCCAGTCAATGGCCTGACCCTCATTCCTTGACTCGACCCAAGTCTCCGTGTCTTTCTGGTCACCTGTGTGGACACCTGCCTGAACTCCGCTGGCTGGAAGGAACACACCGTCTTCATTATGCTCTGATTCTTACTGTGTCCAAATGGTCTGCCTGAAAATGACAACTTTTTTACCTTTTCATAACTTAACTTGTAATAAATTGATATTTATTAATGTTTGTTTTCTCATTGTAGTTTTTCAGGCGAAACCACAGCAAAGCAAATGCTGAAACTTTTTTCTCACTGGTTTTTTCATTTTGTTTTATTCCTTCCCTTTGTTTCCCTACATTCATATACGCTTCTTTTTTAAATCTTCTTTCTTTCCCTTTCTTTTCTCTTGGCGTTCCTTCCTTTTTCCTTCCCTTTCTTTCCTTACCAGTTCACCCCTTTCCCTCCATCCTCTTTGTTTTCCTACACTTTCCTCTGTCGTCCCGTCCTCTTATGTCTTTCTTTCTTTTCTCCTTTTCCTGTCGGTGATCTGAAAGTACATCTATTTTCTGTGAATGTTGTTTTAAATCTAGTTGTAGATCGCTCCACATCTCATGACTTCCTTCTCTCCACAAATGAACAGACACAAGACATGACTCTTCATCCATCCTCATCCTCAGTCGTCCTGAAATGCTGATGAGACAGCAAGTAAAGCTGCTGTACCTCTGATTGGTGACGATGTAGCCAAATTCCTGTGCCTGACCCCCCGGCTGGCTCGGTCCACCTTTGTCCTGGTTCGGTCCGTCATTGGGCATGGCCTCTTTTTGGGCTCCGCCTGGTTTGACATTGGTGGGCGGAGCCTCCTGTCCAACCTTTTTATAGGCCATTGAACCTTCTGTAACCTGATGGATGTCAGAGACATTCAGTTCATTGCTTTCAAGTCAAAATGTCAAACTATTTATTTAAGACGAGACCTGCTAACCTTCATCCCTGAAGCGCCGTTGTTGCCATAGTTATCTGAACACCAAACGAAAACAACGTTAATGATGTTCGGTCATGTGAAAATGATGAAGAAAGGATGAAGAGCAGCCTGCAGCGGTGATGGTGAGGTTGCCCACCTTTGTTCTGTTTCTGGCCGTATGAGGAGCTGTCCAGCTGCAGCTGCTTCAGAGCGGCCGGCAGGTTTTCCTTCTGCTCGTCTGACAAATCTTTCACGTCCAGGCCGTAGTGGTCAAGCAGCAGAGCCAGTCTCTGCAGAGAGCGCTCTGAAAACCACACAGATAGGATATAACCACGCAACAGCGTCTCACTTTTTAGTGGAATCATGAAGTTTTCTCATTGTTTAAAAACCACAATGTCTCACACATGACATACTCTGTCTGGTCTCACTAAGCAATAAGCACGACCGAATGCTCTACAACAAATCAAGACTTGTACTCTGAAAAATTACACAAAAAATCTGAAAATTACAACAACATAACACAAAAATTAAAGGAAAGATTATGGGATATAAAAAATAAAATGATGATTTTACAAACAGAGAGAAAACAAATGACAAAATTGCAAATTAAAGATATAAGTAAAAGAAAAAAATCCTATAGAAGTCAAGCACCACATAGAGTATATTGAGGTGGAAACAAAAAAGGCCCAAAATAGCTTAAAGTAATACTTTAATAAAAGTGCAACATGAAATGAAAAAAATTGCTGTTAAAAATGAATAAATGACCAAAGATGCCAAAATAGAAAAACACAGTTTGAGGAGGAAAAATGTAGTTAAAAGCAGAAAGTAAAGAAAACTCACATTTTTTCTTTGTTAAAGACAAACAACATATTAGATGATGACACTGAGAAGTTTTATCATTTCATGGAAAATATGAGCTGATTGTGAATCTGATGCAGCAACACGTCTGTTGCAACTTATCAGGTTAATTATCAACAAGTCAATAACATGGCTGGGTATGAAAGGAGTATTTCAGAGAGGCAGAATCTCTCACATGCGAGGCACAAATAAACAACTGGATCAGCACTGGACAATTTATTCAACTATGTAGTGATTTCCAGAACAAAATCAGATACCAGCTGTCCCATGCATACAGAGGTTCCTCTTTATTCTCTGAGTCTTTTGAAGATATTATACACTGTAGAGAATGTGATCTTCAAAATCTTCGTCGTTTTATGTTAAGGAACATATAATTGTTCTTTTGTACTCAGTCAGGTTACTGACCTGCTGCCAGTAAACCTAATTAGCTCCAGGAACTTTTCAGATGCAGTTTCTCAGAAGGAAAGATGGATAGAGGTTCATCAATTTAAGAAAAAACTGCCTCAATGTACATTCATTCATTCATTCATTTTCTGAACCGCTTAATCCAATTCAGGGTCGCGGGGAAGCTGGAGCCTATCCCAGCTGGCTTTGGGCGACAGGCAGGGTACACCCTGGACAGCTCGCCAGTCCATCGCAGGGCCCTCAATGTACAATTATTCAAAAATTGGGGATCCTACCACCTACAGTGTATAGTATCATTAAAGGATTCACAAAATCAGAAGGAATCTCTGTATGCATGGGATAAGTCTGAATGCTGGTGATCGTCGGCATTAAAAGCAGACATGATTCTCTGCTGGAAACCGTTACATGGACGCAGTAAGATTCCAGAAACCACTGTGAATACAGTCCACCCTGAAATCCACACATGCAGGTTAAAGCTCCATCATATGTGAACTGATGGCGTGGGCAGCTTCCACATCTGTGAAGCTACATCAATGCTGAAAAGCAACATCTGCTCCTACCCAGACAACGTCTCTTTTAGAGAAGACCTTGCAGATTTCAGCAGGACCATGCTGAACCACATCCTGCTTCCATCACAGCAGCATGGTGGAACAGGAGAACTGGTCTGCTGAAGTTCAGACCTTTCACCAGTCCAAAACATCTGGAGCATCATGGAAGCAGAAATCCAGCAACAAGGTCCAGTAGAGCAGCTAGAATCCTGCATCAGACCAGAATGGAACAACATCCCTCTACTTAAACTCCAGCAGCTGGTTTCCTCACCTCCCAGATGTTTACAGACAGATGTTAGAAGAAGAGGAGATGCTAAACATCAACCTGGAACAACTTTCTGCAGATGTGTTGGAAATAAAATATGGAGTCATGAGACTCATTATTAAGCAAGTTGGAAAATAATCACAAAAAAGAAATAAAGAGGAACTAAAATAGGAAAAAGAAACAATAATGGATCAGAAAGGACCATAAAAACAGAAGCTCACCATCCAGCCCTGACAGGACATCATACTCCTTCTGCGCCTTCTTCTCCGCCTGCTCCTGCTGCGGCCGCTCGCTGAGCTGCGTTGCCTGGGAAACGTAGTCCTCACCATAGTCCAGAGGGAAGTCCAGCTCCGGGAAGAAGGAGGAGGATGAGGAGGAGGAGGAGGGAAGTCCTGTTGATGCTGCTCCCCTGAGGCGCGACAGAGGCTGTGAGGAAGAGGAGGAAGAGGGAGACGAGGGCGATGAAGGGGAGGCAAGTAACAAGGAGACCAAGTCCTGGAGGAGCTGTCCATCCAGGTCCAGAGAGTTTCCTGGAGCTGGTGAGCGAGGGAAGGCGGAGTTCTCGTCCAAGGAGTTGAGAGAACGTTCCTCCTCGTCCTGGTAGCCGTACTGCTGCTGCAACAACACACAGCACACGTAGCTGTTTCCTCTGACCACACGGGGGCAGAAAAACACACAACCCACATCGTTCCATGATTCTTCCTGTACCTTGTGGTAGGTGTACGGGTCTAGAAGAGGCGTCTGCATGTGGACTGAGGGTCGTGACGGGTCGAGGACCATGTAGTCCATGTACTGCTGCATCATCTCTGGATCAGCTCCAGAGGGCTCCTTACCCTGAACCCTCTGTGGACCAGGACCCATCAGCCTGGAACACCAAATGAGAGTTCAATCACCTGAGAAGATCCCACCTCAACACCAAGGAAACGGGATTGGACTTACTTCTGCTGATGTTTAGAGGCGACGGTGGGGACATGACTCAGCTCTCGACTGATGATCATCTGGGTGATGTCGTCTTTCCAGGTCAGACCTGAGCAGCCACAGAAAGCAGGTTAAGCTTCCATGACTCTGTTTTACAGCAGCTGTAAGGACCAGAGACTCACCCTGCACCATCAGGTCTTTCAGGACCTCCTGCAGCTTGTGCAGGACAGGGACGGACACCTGGTACCTGACGGGGTCCTGGTGCGGTGCCTGGCACTGTCCGAACAAACCATCTAGACAGAAAGATGGCGACAATGATGATGTGGAAAATGACAGAGACTTGTACAGGGACGGATGGGAGGTGGGCTAACAGATGTCCTCCCTGGATTTTCAATAAGATGAGAAAATAATTTATTAATTAATGCTTTACTTTCAGTAAATCTGCACTAAAAACAGTGAATATTATACCAACGGGCTAATCGTTTAAGTCAAGGTTTCACTTGATTTTGGTTGATACATGAGTGGCAGGTAGTGTAATACGCCCCTTCATTTGGGCCAAATCTGTGCAGTCCACAGCAGGCAGATTTGGGCCAATGACAGACGACGTGAGTGAAAGCGTTCAGCCAGAGATTGTTAGGAGCCAAACTTGGAGCGAAGGCGGAAACAAGGCGGATTATTTTGCTTTCACGTCCATTTTCCTCAAAGTCTTTAGAGGAAACAGTTGAAGTGAAGAAACTGGACGCACAACATCCAAAGGATTTTAGACGGGAACAGGAGATGCAGCAAGGACTCAGCAAGGGTTTTAGGATCTAAAACATTTATCTGATTTATCTGAAAATAATAAAACGTGAATGCAGCATGATGTCATATTGGAAATGGCGTAAAGCTGTAAGTGTTGGCTCAAGTGAACACCGCCTGTAAGCTCGATGAGGACGACCACACTGCTGTACAGAAACAGCTTGTCAGGAAAACAGAAATTCATTGTCATGTGTTAAATTTTACATAAAAATATACAACTCTGTAATACAGCTGTAGGTGTTTATGTTCCTCCTGCAAAAACATATAGTGGAGATTCAATATAGTGTCCAATTAAATGTGGTATTTTATTTTACATGTATTTACATATATGTACTCGTTATGGAAATGCTTTAGTTCACCCTGAATGGTAAAAGGTTCTCTCTGAGTCCTAAACTGTGGTCAGGTCAGCCTTAGGTACCTTCTTATAGGACATTATGTCCAACAATTATCTGCTTTTATGCTTTATTGATGTACAGAACATATGGTAACTCGGGATGACAAGCTTCCAGCAGCGAAGAACTACTCAAATAGAGGTGTTTATGTACCAGAAGAGGAGTTCTCCATCTGCTGAGAGGTGCCAGAGATTCTGAACATCAACCTTGAATGGGAACAACGACTGCGGGTTTACGACAGGTTCTTATCTGTTTTCAGATCAGAATCCTCCAGACTTCTGGTCTATCAGACTTATGAACGGTTTCTCACATTGCAGTTGTGACACTTTTCATTTTCATTCTCTATTCAATCAAATTTTTTTTATCCTTTTTCACTCCATTCCAGGCTCCTCCTCATCCTTTGACTGGCTAGAATGTTTCCACAACAATCTTTACTGACAAATTACCTCAAAATCAAAGAGAAATGTACACGCCGAGAGAGGAGGTTCATCCTGCATTCGTGCTCATTACAATGACGACCTGAAGTCTGAAGGCAACAGCCTAACTCTGCAGGATTCATCTTTTCGTCTGAATAACAAGCTGTACTGAAAAACCACTTGTGTGCAAAGGTGGTTCTGGAATGGTTTCCTGTGATCTGCATAAGGTTCACAGGAAGCATGTGTATGGTTACGTAGCGGTGGCGTGAATAGGAACTCATCCATAACACTGCTGGTGCAGGACTAACCGACCATGCCACACCCCCATGATAACATCCGCTGGTGGAAAATTTGATTTGGGCTTATTAATCAGTTAACCTCCTGAAGACTTAAAAATCCTACCAATGGACACATTATTTTTTATGCTGGGTGAGATGGTTTCCTCGTTGTGATAGTAGTCGATACATTTTGTAATCATGAACAATAAGAAATATAGTTAGACCCCTCAGTTTACTGTAAATCTGTATAACTCTGACCAATCCAAACGTTCGGGCTGAACTGAAATTGTTCATTTCTTATATTTCGTAAGCTTCTTCTCCCGGCTCCCCTCCTCCCCCTCCTGCGGCGCATACCTGATAGCCACACCCTGCATATAAATAGCGAATCCCGATTCAATTTGATTCCGATTTTTTGGGTGCCGATTCGATTTAAATTGTGATTCTCACAATTCTTCGATATTACTGAGCGTTGTAGATTAAAAACAACAACAAAAAAAAATGTACAAAACTTTTTTTGCTCGTTATATTTCTTGATTCAATTAGGAAAAACAACACAGTAGCCAGACCATCATTCTGCTGCTATAATGCACAAGAAGATAAGTAAATATATCAATAAAAACAACAAAAATGACAAAAATTTTATAATGGATTATATTCATTAATTATATTTTTTTTAAAAATCAATCTTTTAACAAAATATTTACTTCAAAATTGTGAAACAAAAAAATACCGATATTGGATTTTTCAATTCGATTTTCCCACCTCTACTTTTTATTGTCCATCTCAGATGCCTGCAGACTGAATCAGTCCAGACACAGCAAAACTTAAGGAAACACAAGCCCAATGTTGCCATTATCAAGGTTTTTTCTCCTAATTTCAGTTATATTTAATCCACATTCTTCAGATTTTTAACATCTGCTTGCAAAAAATCATCAACTCTGATGACTTATAGCAGCAGTTCTCTCTTTTCACCATCCAGAGTGAGATCTGAGAAGCAAACAAACTGTAGATAATATTGGAGTCAGATTTTACACCATATTACATCAAATCACCAACAAATTATTACCTTTACAATCGATCCTTAAAATCTAAATATCTATCAAGTCAACTTATCGATCCTAAGAGATCAGTCTGCCCAGTATTAAAGAAAAGCTCTGGTGTTCAGCATGCTGACGCTTATACTACGGACTTCATACAAGTCTTGATGGAGATAAGTGTATTAACTACAGTTGTCATCTCTCAAAACACTCAATCATCTATTTTTGGACAGAACACTAAGCTTTGAACCAATCAGCATCCTGTAAAGAACATCTTGCCATGACAAAGCTGCATTGCGTCCATTTGCAGGAGATAAGATCTCTGCAGGAAGCCGCTCCAGCAGTCTCAGTTGTCAGGAACACTGAGATCAGCAGCTTTAACAGTGGCGTGTTGGGAACAAGGCAACAACTCAGTATGTTTAGTCATGTACACGTGATGAAAACAACTTGCTGAAGTTTAATCAGAGCATCAGAATTATGAAAAAAAGAGATTGTCATGGTGATGTGGTGTAATGGGACATTGTCACGGTGATGCGGTGTAATGGGACATTGTCTCGGTGATGTGGTGTAACGGGACATTGTCATGGTGATGTGGTGTAACGGGACATTGTCATGGTGATGTGGTGTAACGGGAGATTGTCATGGTGATGTGGTGTAACGGGACATTGTCATGGTGATGTGGTGTAACGGGAGATTGTCATGGTGATGTGGTGTAACAGGACATTGTCACGGTGATGTGGTGTAACGCGACATTGTCATGGTGATGTGGTGTAACGGGACATTGTCATCGTGATGTGGTGTAACGGGAGATTGTCATGGTGATGTGGTGTAACGGGACATTGTCTCGGTGATGTGGTGTAACGGGAGATTGTCATGGTGATGTGGTGGAACGGGAGATTGCCATGGTGATGTGGTGTAACGGGACATTGTCATGGTGATGTGGTGGAACGGGAGATTATCATGGTGATGTGGTGGAACGGGAGATTGTCATGGTGATGTGGTGTAACGGGAGATTGTCATGGTGATGTGGTGTAACGGGAGATTGTCATGGTGATGTGGTGTAACGGGAGATTGTCATGGTGATGTGGTGTAACGGGAGATTGTCATGGTGATGTGGTGTAACGGGAGGCTGTCATGGTGATGTGGTGTAACGGGACATTGTCATGGTGATGTGGTGGAACGGGAGATTGTCATGGTGATGTGGTGGAACGGGAGATTGTCATGGTGATGTGGTGTAACGGGAGGCTGTCATGGTGATGTGGTGGAACGGGAGATTGTCATGGTGATGTGGTGTAACGGGACATTGTCATGGTGATGTGGTGTAACGGGAGATTGTCATGGTGATGTGGTGTAACGGGAGATTGTCATGGTGATGTGGTGTAACGGGAGATTGTCATGGTGATGTGGTGTAACGGGACATTGTCATGGTGATGTGGTGGAACGGGAGATTGTCATGGTGATGTGGTGTAACGGGAGATTGTCATGGTGATGTGGTGGAACGGGAGATTGTCATGGTGATGTGGTGTAACGGGACATTGTCATGGTGATGTGGTGTAACGGGAGATTGTCATGGTGATGTGGTGTAACGGGAGATTGTCATGGTGATGTGGTGTAACGGGAGATTGTCATGGTGATGTGGTGTAACGGGACATTGTCATGGTGATGTGGTGTAACGGGAGATTGTCATGGTGATGTGGTGGAACGGGAGATTGTCATGGTGATGTGGTGGAACGGGGTGGAACTCGATGTGCAGCAACTCTCTGATGCTTCATATCATTATGGATCAAAATCTCTGAAGAATGTTTCCACCTTGTCAGATCGATGCCAGTAAAGTGTCTTATAAAGTGGCTGGTGAGAGTAGGATCACTGTCTATACTGGTGTGTTGAGGCCTTGGTGAGTCATCACCTCTGTCTTTTCCTCCACCTCCCATCACACACACAAAAACACATGAGGGAAACATACAGTCGTCAGGCAAGTGATGTCACTGTTGTCATGGAGATGGCCAGGAGGAGCTGCGATTGGCAGAGAGTAGCTGACGGAGGGAGACCTTGTTTACGTTGCTCTGGCTCTTTTCTCTCCGCCTCCTCCTTCCATCTCAGCTCTGATGAACAAACACTCACACACTCTGCTGTCAACTCTCAGACATATTTCATCTGCCCAAATATTTCCAGCTAAATAATATGTTCTGTTTCATTCTTAATTGAATCTTTGTGTGTGGTTTTTACTGGCATACAGGAAAGATGTTTACATCTTTTTTTTAACAGAATGTAGAAAGTCTACAGGCTAAACACAGATGAGGATGTTTAATGACACAAAACAGAAATCATTTCTCTATGTAGAACAGCTTTTCTGCATGACAATAAATTATGGATGATTAGATATTAATTCCAGGCCTACCAATTTTGGGATGCTGTCAAATGTTAATCTAATTCAGGATGTGGTTCAGCATGGTCCTGCTGAAATCTGCAAGGTGTTCTCTGAAAGAGACATTGTCTGGATGGGAGCAGATGTTGCTTTTCAGCATTGATGGAGCTTCACAGATTTGGAAGCTGCCCACGCCATCGGCACCAATGCAACCCCATCCCATCAGAGAGGCAGGCTGATAACAAGCTGGATGCTCCCTCTCCTCTTTAGTCTGCAGGACACGCCGTCCATGCTGTCCACAAACAATTCCACATCTTCATCCAGGTTTCCACTTTGCCTCAGAACATTTTAAATGAGCTTTGTGTCCAGAGAAGACGGCAGAGTTTCTGGATCCTGGGTGAAGTTTGTCCACAGACAGTTAAATTCTGGAAGTCTTCCCCTGTCCATGCAGTGGTTTCCAGTAGAGAATCATGTCTGTTTTTAACGCAGAAGATCACCAGCATCCAGCCTTGTCCCAGGATACAGGGATTCCTTTCAATTCTGTAAATATATTGTCATGTCACTGACCTGATGCCATTTAACTCGATTAGTCCATGCTACTTTTCCAGCATTTTGTTGCTCATGAGTTAGTTATTCCCAATCTGGCTTGCCTCATTCCTTATGATACACTGGAGGTTAAATCATCATCATCAGATTAGGCTGGCAGTGAAAGCCTCTCCTGCTCTACCAACACTCCCACCTGCAGGAACAGGAAACAAAGGCTCCTCCACCCAGAACAGCAAACAAAGTGTCATCAATAATGCAGCCTCTTCCCGTGTGTGTGCACGCTGCATGACATTCCTGCCATGTTTGAACAAGCAGGACAAAAAGCAGAAACCTACAGAGGGATTAAAGACACGCTGAGTTCCTGATGATGGTGGACAGAGTCGTCTCAGAGCTTTGTGAGGTACGAAGCTGCAGCTGGAGCCTACTGGGATCAGCCAATGCTGCCCAGTTTACCTGTATGTTCCACACTAATGAACCACTGGTCGTCATGGAGACGCTGTAGGAAGCTGCAGCTGTGCAGTGTTGGAACAGAAACATTAAGTTACTCGAACCAAACACTGAAGACAAAGTAAAGAAAATTCACCATGTTGCTGCTGAACAGAACTGAGTTCTACTGGACCAGTTTGTTATCATGAAGTCAGACTGGTTGTAGTAACTTCCCAGTTCTGGTTCTGGTGGAGGTTCCTCGCCACCATCTCCTCATGCAGGATGGAGGATTTAACAGCAGACCTGCTCCAACCTGCTGGTTTCTTTGCTCTGTGGTTATGTTTCTGAACTGGTTTCTATAAGCACAGTTATGATAAACTGGAGGTTAGATTAGTTTGAACTGGATTATATTTGGACTTAACAGTGAATTTGACTGAATTGAAGTTTGTCTGTAGGAGTGTTTGGATGTTGTTTTATTATTAATTGTATTATTATTATTATTATTATTATTATTATTAATAATTAAAAAAAAATTTTTTTAAAGTAATGATAATAATAACAATAATAGTAATTTATTACCGGGCTGCACAGTGGCATAGTGGTTAGCACTGTGGCCTCACAGCAAGAAAGTCGCTGGTTCAATTGCAAGGTTTGGACAGTGGCCTTTCTGTGTGGAGTTGCATGTTCTCCACATGTATGTGTGGGTTCTCTCCGGGTACTCTGGCTTCCTCGCTCCATCCAAAGACATGCATGTTAGGTTAATTGAGTACTCTAAATTGCCCATAGGAGTAAGTGTGAGCGTGAGAGGTTGTTTGTCTCTGTGTGGCTCTACAATGGACTGGCGAGGTGTCCAGGGTTTATCCTGCTCTTTGCTCAACACTTGTTGGGATAGGCTCCAGCTTCCCCGTGACCCTTCATCGAACTACGAGGTTAGGATAATGAATGAATGAATATGATTTGTCATGTTATCAGCAGCTTCCTGGGTAGAAATGTCAACTTTAATATCCTGCAGAGTCCGACTGCTGATGCAGAATCAGAGGGACCTCACCAGCCTTCAAGATCCAGCATAAAGTCTGGTCATGATGGAGATGAGGTGTTTACTCACCATCACTGCACAGCTGATCTCTGGAGCAAAGTTTCTTCTCAAACAAACAACCTGCAGACACAAAAAGACAAAACAACCATCAATTACATCTAAACTGACAATTCTTGTCCCTCACGTATATAGATGAGGACGTCTGTTTCAATGGTTGTCATACATCGCCACTTTTGTGCTTCCAAGCGTCTTTTACGTTGCCATGGCTGTCAAGTCAGTGCATCCATTAGTGAGCAGAGTTCAGAGTTTACGTCCACATTTTCAGACCGGTTGGTAGCAGTCACATACCACTAGAAAGATGTTTATCATCCAAAAACACCCGAAGAAGAAAACCGCAGATACTTTTTAATCGCATTTATTGCTTTTATCAACTTCTTCTGCGTCTTGTACGTCATCTTCTTCACTCCCCCCACAGTTGTCATGAAGGTAAACCTGACCAATTAAACTTAAAATGTTTTTTTTACCAGGCTGTAAACATGTTTATTTCTGCTGTGAAGATGGTCTTTTGAACATGGGAGTCTATGGAGGCTTGTGGAGCCCCTAGTGGATGAAGGGGGAACTGCAGGATTTGGCACTTGGTTTGGTCTGCACCCAACAAAACTTCTTTAATGCAAAGTTGCTGCTAAAATCCTGTTTTCTGTCAAACTGTTGGATTTTTGCTTACTTACAGATGAAACTAAAGAAACAAGTGGTGAGTCTTTGTAGACTCAACACCGACTCATCTTTGAGTTACGAGCCGTTTTATGCTTCAGTGACTCACAGATCGTAATACACACACAAAATACCACAGAAATTTCACAGCAACAAAAGTTTGTTGGAATTAAAATGTCTTTAACTGCCTCATAAATACTACACCAAACCACACAAAGTGACCTAACATAAATGTAAACACAACACTGACTTCATAAGATTACAATAAAGTGTGAAGAGACGAGAGGAGAGGCTGTGGACAGACGGTAAGAGGGACGTCCAGCTGCTGACCTTTTCTAAGCTTTTTATCTGCTGCGATGGAAACGGCTGCAGACGTGAAGCTGCTCTGATGTTATTCAAGCCTGTTTTCCAGCTTTCCTGCAGCAGGCAGAACAAAGACCACCAACAGGCAGACTCCTCTCAGTTTCTCTGAGCAACTTGGACGGAGGTCTTCATGCAAACTCAAAGATCTTCTTTTTTGTATTTTATGTTTGACATATTTAAGCTAAAATAAGCAGTTTAGATGCTTTTAACATCAACTTTTTTCTCTCCCCGTTTCCACAGAGCGGACCGGTTCAGGCCGGTTTAGGCCCGTATGGTCACGTCAACTGTTCTGTGTGTTTCCATTATAAAACGGTCCAGTAAAACTGATCCAAACCACACCATTTCTGGTCCCCCTTCACTTGTAGGTTCATAGAAAATGGTTCAATGTGGTAAGGGAGGAGCTGGTATCACACAATACAGTCCTTTGATTGCTGGAAAAACCTCACAGCAAACACGAAGCAAACACAACGTGGTTCAGTCCATGTTGGGAAGATAAAGGGAACAAACAAGGCAAGGTCTGGTTGGTTCTGCAACCACAATCTTTCTGAGCTTTGGCTTATAGACTGTATATAAAAAGATGGACTGAGCCTCCATTACGTCACCCATAGGTTTCTGAAGAGCTGAATTGAAGCTCGTGGGTGGTTTCAACCAGCGCCATCTTGGCAGGGTCATGTGTGTCGTCTTGCCCAGAAAATACAAATATGGGCAAAGAGGTGGAGCGGGGCTGTGAGCATCATGGTGGATGATTGACATCAAGCAAACTCTGAGCTGCCTGCAGCTAAGAGCTAACCCAGAGATAGCAATAGCTAACCAGCTATCGAAGATAAGTGGGCTAAAGCTAAGTCACGCTGTTAACCAGCTAAAAAACCACGGTTGTTCTGCGTTCTTCTTACTTGAAGTGGGAGATTGGGTACCTTTCAATCAAAAGGACACGCCCCTAAATATGCCAAACTTTGAGATTAAATTACTTTTAAATGGGCGAGTTAGAACCTCTGTTTAACATCAGGCCTGAAATGCTGCTAAACAAACAGCAGAGATCCTCCATTCATCCTCCGCAGCCTCCAGCCAAACTCCACATGACTAATCTGCTCCGCCTTCACGCCCTTCATCCCCCCGTCCCCTCATCCTTCCCTGCTCTTTCTAAACACATCTACTTCAACACACATCACAGACTAATTAGGAAGAATCTCAGTCTGAATGAGTGTGTAATGAGACTGAAAACCTTCATCCTGACAGCTTAACTGTGTTTCCTGCTACAACAAATCCTGAAGACATTTAGTTTAAAGTGAAGAAGAACCAAGAAATCCTCCAGGTGGAAGCCAGACGGGAGGATAACCTGAACTATCAGCCTGGATGATGAGAGATTGATTCCATCACAATGAAATCCCTGTTGCAGCGGAAACGCTCAGAACAGGTCTGACAGACCACCAACAGAAAAAAGGCTGCTGAAGCCCCCACTTTTCCTCCGAGCTGCAGCTTTTACACCAAAGCACAGGAACACCCCCACTAATCCAAGAAGCAAGCCTCCGTATGAGAGGAAGAAGGTTCATTTCATGCAAACAGCAGGAACAGGAATGTCAGGAGCGCCTTACGTTCTGATCTCTGCACACTTTCCCCGACAAACCTTACCATCAACCAGCCCACGATGATGTCCGAGAAGCTAACCGGCTCTGCAGGCTGCTGAAAGGATCAGCATGTTGAATCATTTGTTATAAAAAGCCATAAAGACTTCAAAAGTCTGAGTGATGGTACAACACGTACGAATGGTGTCTCCTCTTCTGAGAGACAATCCGTCAAAACTACGTAATTTACGGGAAAGTCTGAGTGGTGTTCTCAGGACTGCTTCCAGTCAGGTCTTTCCTCACGTCTCCATTGTTGCCTTCATGAGCTAGGACGAGCCAAACCGTAAACCTTGTCCTTCCAGGTGTAGCTGAAGCGTCAGCGGAGCCAAAAGCCCATCTGTGTCCCATAAGTCTGCATTCAGCCCTCCAGTTTCCTGGCCTGACCGGTAAGGGTGCCAGTTTCTACCTGGCCCATGTCTCCTGTGCCCTCTCCAGCACTTCAGCGTCCCACGCTAGCGTCATTGCCCACTCCGCCTGCATCCCAGCTCTGGTCCACACCACCAACACAACCAACACCAACGCCAAGCCTTGTTCCTGCTTCCAAGAAGGATCCAGGATGGACGGGTACATCTCTGCCTCTGGTTCATCTCTCCAAGGGGATCCCGCTGGACTCGCTTCTCTTGGTTCCAGCATTGGTGTCTTGGGACTCAGCTCAAGTTGGTGTCGGCTCATGGCTATCCTCCAGAGATCTGGCTGACGACCTGATCCCTGTCTCCAGGTGTTGCAGCCTCCTGGCCGTCCTCCAGAGCCCCAGATTGTTCAATTTGGCCTTTTTGGCCTTCAACTGGATCCTCACATCCACCCACCATGACATTACCTTCCCTCATCAGCCTTTAATCTGGACTGATAAAAGTGTCCTCTTCGGCACAGTTCGCAGATGTTTCAGAGAGTTGGACCAGGACAGATGTGGACAGACCCCAGCCTGCTGGTACTGTCCCAGTCCTCCTGGGGGTCAGTTCAGGCCCCTCCTGTTGCTATGTGCTCCTGTTTTAGGGCCGAACTGCTGCCAGGTGAGTCGGTCTCTAATGCTCCTACCAGTGTGGCAAACACACTGGTCGGCGATGAGTTGCTGGTGGTCTTCAGGATTTGGGGCTTTGTCCTCCAGAGTCTGGGTGTGGAGTGGATGAAAAGTCCAGATCTTGTCCCAGCAGAGCGTGCAGGATCCATTTGGTTGTGCCGGACCTTCTTGTAATGGCAGCATCATCAGGCTTTCCAACCAAAACAAACACCTGCAGTAGACACCCTGCACCAGCAGTGGACATCCTGCACCTGCAGATGTTTTATCTGGATGCATCAGAACCAGATGGTCAAACACCCTGGAGCTGAAAATGTCCCACAATGCTGCTTTCCATCTGATTGGTTGATATTAAAATGAAAGTCAGCATCTGTTTCAGAAAGATTTTTTTTTTTTTTTACATCTGCAGGCGACATGATGTTGAGGTGGAGACAGAAGATAATAGAAGCTGCTGGTTTCATACAAAAGAACCTGATGAGGCTGGAATAAGACTAGTTAAGCAATGAATAACAGTGTAGGTTAATCGTTTTAATAGAAAATAATCAGCCAATCACATGGCAGCAACTCAGCACATTTAGTCATGTGGTCATAGTGAAGACGATTTGTTGGAGCATCAGAATGAGGCAGAAAGGAGATGGAAGTGACTCTAAAAGTGGCAAGTCTGCCAGAGGAGAATGGACACACTGGTTGGGGGTTGTGAGGGACCAAGCTGGCGAAGGAAGAGGAACACAGGTGGCTTCAAAAGAAAGGGGTTTTATTTGCCCAAACAATATAAATGAATTATGCCTTTAAAAGAGGTCAACTAAGCAAAACCTAAATCAAAGTCTGAAAATAACTAAACTAACAGATTATGGAACATAATCAACATAACACAAAAACATACTGACCTGACAAACAACAAACAAAGGAGAACTTAAATACTGGCTGATCAGACCAGTTACAAAACATATGGGGTAACACATTAAACATGCTAACAAACTAGACAAAGAAACAGAACCTAACTGTTAGCTTAATTATTCTTAACAAAACTACTAACAAAAGGTAAACCCAAACTACCCAAAAATGGGAAAGAAAATGAACAAACATTTTAAGAAACTAAACTAAACTTTTAATCTCCCCCTCTGAAGATGAGGTCTTCCCAAAGGCCCGTGGCACTTCCTGCTCACTGGCTTCCCTCCGGTGCACACTCCTGCCCCCCAATGCCCAAGCTAATCCCTTCAGCACCAGTAAAAAGAAAGATGAACCAAAACGCAAACAATTGAAAATACAGTGGCTCCTTAATGTGCGCGCTAACAAAAAGAAACCAAAGCATTTAAACTAAGTTTAAATATAAAGAAAACTAACAATGTGGTGCTTTTACCGCCTTTATATGTGTGGCCATTGGTCTGGCCATCACAGGGGTGATACCAAGAAGTCCAGTAGCACTGACTTAAATTTCTCCATTATGGTGTAGAATTTGTGTACAGGGAAAACTCTGAGCATCAGAGGTTGATTGGTGAAATTTTCAGAATAAAATTTGACCAGATTTAGTGTGATGCCATGAAGAGGGATTTTAGGCCCTTTTCAGATATTTCCTGAATTTTTCTTGTGACTGCATCCAAACTGTACAAGATACACAAACATCCTTCTGGGGAGTTAAAGTTTTATCTTTCATGATCCGTTTAAACTTGGAATGTTTTCTAGGTGAAAGTGTACCTGAAAAGTACGTCTCCCAACTGGGCTTGGTTTTCAGACCAGAAATACTAGTTTTTTGCAGATTATGTGAAAAACCAAACTCAAAGGACAATTTTCCCAAAAGATTTTGGATAAAACATTTGTCAGATTAAGTCAATGACGACTGAAATTTCAGGTAGAAACAGAAGAAATTTTTAAAATATAAGATAAATAAATGATACTAAACTGTTTTCACAAAACCTCAGATTCTTCTAGCAAAACCAAACTAAGTGTGAAAAAAAGCTTAACTTTGTTGTCAGATCGTGTCCTGAGGGAATCAGAATGACAGCTGTCAGTAGAAAACACAAAGCTGTTGGATCGGAATAAATGCTGCTCTGCACGTATTGTTGCAAAAATAACCATACTGGGTCAGGCTGCAGGACTTCAGCCACATCCCAGGATGCATTTTGTGTGACCAGGCAACAGGGGAAGCAGCTCCTGGCATGCCGTATCCAGCCTGGGCATGCATCCACACTGTCTCCACTGGTTCCATGACTAGCAGGAGGTTCAGGTTGGCATCTGTTTTCCTTCCGGTGTGATCAGTTTTCAGTTGTTGGCGTCAACAGGTGACATCAGGCTTTAATTGTGTGACTTTTGGCAGCTTTACTCATGTTCATGCAACACAAGTGCATGACAATGAAAACGTGTTGGCCTGTTGTGTTTAAACGCGTGAAACGTGCTGAAAGACAGACTGATTCAGTCAGTGGGTTCAAGCAACCGAGCATTTGGGTTAGACAACAGGGATCCTCACTCCTGGTCCTGGAGGACCGGTGTCCTGCAGGATTTCTCTTCTAGAACACACCTGACTCAGACAAGCTCTGCTCATGTCTGCTAAAAACACACTGATTTCAATCAGGTGTGTTGGAGCAGGGATACTTGGAATACCTGCAGGACACCAGTCCGCCAGGACCTGGATTGAAGATCCCTGGTTTCGTGTTTTAACAGTTTTAGCTTAGCTAAGGGAGTTTTAAGCCGGTACGAGCGAGCCGGACTGAAATAGCTTGAACCCTGCAGCATGGAGGGGATGTGTAATGGTTCTGACAGCTGTAATGCAGCTTGGTACCATTACTTCTATATTTCTTCATTTTGTTGGGTTTCAGTCTTGAGCTCATCTGGATTCAGTTTGGACCCTGAAAGCAGTTCTCCTGTCGCACCGCTTCACCTCCCTCTCTCTTCTTCCTGATCCAGTGTGACATCCTGTAACACTGAGGAGCCGACCGCTGGCACACCGGGAACAAAGATCAGCAGAAGCTCAACACGTCGTGTCACGCAGCATTTCAACAGCCTGAGCTGCCGGACTGCAGGACTTCAGCTCCCAGTCCTCCCACAGCGCTGCTGGGATCTGTCCACAGTGCTGAAACTACTCGGTCTGTTTCAGAGACAGGAAGTTGGTGTAATTACTGGGAGCACGACAGGAGAGATCATCTATGACTCATAACTGGATGACGTATGTTTCCACAGCTTTCATGCTCCGACTGGGATCTCATTTACAGCCCAGACTGGAACAGTAGCTCATGTTTCTGAAAGGAAAAACAGCCTGACGTGTTGGTAGATATTGTGAAAACAACAGCTGTTGGTGATGTGCTGCATCGTTCACCCTGTTTTTCCTCCTCCTCCTCCTCCTCCCACACATTCTGACCATCTCATGCATACAATCCAGTTCATTAAAAGCAGAGATGCCGTGTAAAATATACATAAAAACAGAATGCCATGATTCATAAATCTCATGTTTTATTGCCAGGAGAACAAAAACATCATGTTAGATGCTGAAACTGAGACGTTTTATCTTCAGATATCAATCAGATGCAGCAACAAAAGGCTGCAAAACATGTGGAGGACTCTTAACAACTAATGTAGTTAACTGGCAACAGGTCAGTAACATAACTGGGTAGAAAAGGAGCATTTCAGAGAGGCAGAGTCTCAGATGGAAAGATGGACACAGTTTCACCAGTCTGGGACAAACTGGATCTAAACATTGTGGAACAATTTCAGAAAAATGTTCCTTAGACTTCAAAGATCTACAGTGTATAAGATTTGAAGAATCACAGAATGAGAAGGAATCTCTGTAAGCACAGGGCAACGCTGGATGCTGGTGATTTTCTGCATTAAAAGCAGACATGATTCTCTACTGGAAACCAGTGCATGGACTCAGGAAGATTGGATCCTCCGATCCAGACAACATCTCATTCAGGGAAGACCTTGCAGATTTCAGCAGGACCATGCAAAACCACATCCTGCAGCCATCACAGCAGCATGGTGGAACAGGAGACTAGAACTGGTTTCAGCATATTGTTTATCTTCTGCTGGAATAAAATAGGAGCTGTTTTTATTTATATTTTACACAAACGTAGTTGAATTAGGGTTGTATTTATGGTCACAATGTACCATAAGTTACAAATGGCATGTTTTACAATCTAACATGTTCCTTGAAGCATCCTGGTCCATTTAACTGCAGTAAATGAATTCTCTGTCTGTTTTTGGATCTCAGAGCTTTTCTGTTTACATGATCGTACACTCTGAAACAGGAAGGCACCGTCTTCACCTCCCGCTTTGTTGCATAACAAGCAAATGCTTCATGGCGTGAAGCATCAGACACATCAGTGCGTTTGCGTTACTGACGCACAGATTTGGCACCGATGTAAACAGAAAGAACAAATATAAGCGGAGCTCAATGGAAGCCGAACAGAAAACGGAAAGCTCCTGAGCACCAGGTGAAGTTGTGCAAACGAAATGGCTCAGACTTAATTGTTCTACTTTAATGCAGAATGCATGAAGAGAAAAACTTCCACAATCTACTGATTTGCAAATTCCCTGAAAACCAGAGGGAAATGTGATGAAGTGGATAAAACCAGAAGTATAAAGTGCTGCAAGCTTTCAGGCAGCAACAGGAGCTTGTTGGGGAAGTCGTGATTTACGCGTAGCGGGTGCATTCAGCGACGCGCATCCTTCTCCATTTCATCAGGGTCTCACCAGGAACCAGGCTTGTCTTACCGTGTCTGCTGGCGGAGCAGGACGAGGCGGTGAGGAGGAGGAGGCACAGAACCGTCCACAGCCGCGGAGATCTCATGGTACATCCAACAACATCCACCGGAGCGAGGAGCCGCCGTTTCTACCAGCTCTCCATGTCTGAAGACAGGCTGCTGCTGCAGCTGCTGGAGGAGGACAGATGGATGGAGAGGGCAGGAGTGGGAGGAGAGAGGGGAGGAGAAAGGGAGGGCTGAAGGGAACATACAGTGCGGCAGGAGGCGCCGCACTGGAGGAAACTAAACATGACTGGAGGAAAAAAAAAAAAAAAAAAAGGGGGAAAGACCAGAATAAAGGTAAAGATGATTCATAAGGAGAAATACGTTTATTCAAAATATTATATTCAATCTAACCAGTTTAAAACTGAATCAGTTAAAAACAGTCAGATAAACTGGGACATCTCATGGTTACTGTCTCATAAAAACATTGTTATAACCTGTAGATGGCTGGCTACTGGTTCTGGATCTGAAACCCTACAAAAATAAGGTGATTAACTGTTGATGGTGTCACGATCGGGTGTAAAAGCAGCTTTCACTAAATTTTTAGTCTTTCCAGGCAAGGAATGGTTTTAGCCCCATCACTACATTACCTGTCATTTAAATAAAATCGTAAAGGTCATGGTAATGTTTGAACCTTTACTAGACGCACAACAAAACAAAATTATTCTCAGCGTTTTTTCAGACCAACTTAAAGAAATCAGCACAAGCAATTAAAAAATTAATACAAAAAAAACACAAACATCAAGAAAGATGCTGAGAACAAAATGTTTATAGGATATACAGAACAATTCTGGAAAAATGCCAATCAGGTGGTTAACTTGTGACCGGTGAGGGTGTCATAATTGTGTATAAAAGTAACATCCATTTAAAGTTTATTTTACAAGCAAAGACTGACCCTGATTTTACCAATTTTGTAAAACCATCATAACACAATGATCAATGCAGAGACATTGGTTCAGGAGGAGCATGAACAACCATTTCTACCCAGTGCACAAGTGAAACTGGATTACACTCAGCAGAAGCCATATTTGATCTCTGTGTAGAAACAAGACAGATGTCATCTCAGATGGACAGAAAGACATCAGTGTTGATAACTGGTACAGAGGGGTTAACTGGAAATATGCCACCATCGAGTAGAGTCTGAGGTTGTTATGATGAAACATTGCTAATATGGAAGCTTTGTGTCTTCATAAATGTGTCACAGTTTCCAGCTGAACGGAAAGCAATGTTAGCATAAAGACAAATCAGCAAGATACAAATGTTTAACAAACTTTTGGACAAAAACTGATGAGTCATGTTTCAGCCCCAAAGCTGCTTGGTCATTTTGAAGCATCCAGGTTGCAGGTTTATGATGTCCTCGTCAACCTTTCTTCAAGGTAGGTCCATTCATGCTCACATTCACCTTCAATAGGAAGATGGATGCTTGCGGTGTTAGCCATAACATGACGTTTCCCCTCCTGGCCAGTTGGTCTGAGGAGCAGAGTCTCTGCATCAGGACTTGGCTCGCAGGTCCACCTCACCCAGCCAGAAAACTGCCAGAGCACAGCAGTAAACGGAGCTGCTTGCTGCTTTTTATTAAAATTGAAGTGAGATGAGATTACTGCAGCATCTGCAGCAGAATGAAACACATTTACACCCATCTGTGTCTGCAGGAAGAGACTGGAGACAAAAGGATGAACCTGAAGGAATTTATTATGCAAGAAATAAATCCCACGTGACATCTGGTGTGTTTCATATGAAAGACTAAAATAACAACACACAGACAGGTTTTTATCTAAAAATAGTTACTTTCATCACAGTTAAAGCTCAGGTTTGTTGCGTCGCATCTGCAGCCCTGACAAGGAGCGCTGAGTTGACTCAGCTGTTCGGGCTTCTAGTCGACGACCAGCGAGTTCCTCACAAACGGGAACAACTCGAAGTAACCCTGCAGGAGGAAGCACACAGGAAGCTAGCATCAAACAAGGCAAAGGATAACCACGAAGAAACAAGAAGAGACGAGGAAAAGATACAAAATGGAAAATAAAGTAGAAACACATTAAAACCTGCAGACTGATTGATGACAATGTGACACAGAAGTACAACAAGAAGATTAAAAACAGGGATGTCTGATATCAGCTTGTTTACTGATATACCTATTAAGTACCAATTCTTGATTTCCGATACCGATATCAACCAATAAAGATATTTTTGGAGAGTTGTGCCAAACAAACAAAAATAAAATAAAAACAAAACATGACATTATTTGTCAATTTGAGTTTAAGATGTAGCTAAAGAGTTTGACATTTATGTGTAATAGTTAATATCCAAATAATATTGGTATGGCAATTATATCGGAATACTATAGAAACACAACAAATTAAACCCACCAGAAGAAAACCTGCAAACTACGTCTAAACCATAGACTGTATATAAAAAGATGGACGTAGCCTCCGTGACGTCACCCGTAGGTTTCTGAAGAGCTGAATTGTAGCTCGATGGGCGGTTCCATCGCCATCTTGGCAGAGGCATGCGTGTCGTCTCACCCGGAAAATACAAATATGGACAAAAAGGTGGAGCTAAGAGGGGGGCTGTGAGCGTCATGGTGGATGATTGACATCGAGAGAACTCCGAGCTTTCTGTAGCTAAAAGCTAACCGAGCTAACACGGAGGGAACAGGAGCTAACCAGCTAAGCTAAAACCGCGGTTGTTCTACGTTCTTCTTACTTGAAGCGGGGGATTGGGTACACGTCAATCAAAAGGACACGCCCCTATATATGCCGAATTTTGAGATTAAATTACTTTTAAACAGGAGAGTGAGAAAAAATTTTTTTTTACTCCCCCCACAGTTGTCATGAAGATAAACTTGACCCATTAAACCCAAAATGGATTTTTGTAAACATGTTTATTTCTGCTGTGAAGTTGGTCTTTTTAACATGGGAGTCTATGGAGGTTTGCTCTGTTTTGCAGCCCCTAGTGGACGAAGGGGGAACTGCAGCTTTATGCAATTCCGCATAGGCTTCACTTAATCGCCGAAGGCTTCGTCCATCTTTCACATACTATGCAGGACGTCTATGGTCTAAACAGACAAGAAAACAGACAAGAAATAGACAAGAAAATGTAAAAAGTTGATCAAATCGTGCATTTTGAGCTCAGTCACCTTAAAGAGGGTGGTGCTCTGAAGCACGCTGGAGGTGCAGCACATCTCTCTGATGGAGTGCATGGAGAGCTGCGGAGCGCCGATATCCACCACGGGGACACCGAGACGGGCGGCCAGGATGGGCCCGATGGTGGTTCCACATGGACTATCATTACGGACCATCACGTCCTGCATGATCACAACAGGAAGTCTTAGTTCTACCCGAAAGGGTCACATTTACTGCACCTCAGACAGGCTCTACGCCCTCTAGAGGCCGTGGAGAAGAACTCCAACAGCTACAAATAGAGAGCAAGACGTTGAAACGCTAATTTAGTTCATTTCTCAAGGGAAGAGTAAGAAAAGCAGCATCTTTTACTTCCTTCTGAACAAAACTACAGTTATATGCTAGTCTTAAAACATGTAACGTTTTTGAAGTTGTGAAAAATCAGGAAGTTAAAGCTTCATTTTGAACCATTTCTCCAACCAGTCCTTCATTACTGGGAGGATATGGATTACACAGTTGACAAAGAGGATGTAAAAGTAATAAAACCTTCACAGATATAAGCTCAGCCAGGACTCAAGAGATGTTGGTTTTCCTATTTTCAGTGAAGTATTTTGAGTCATTCTGTATTCATGGTTATGACATACAGGGAAATCCTGAACACTGGTTTAAAAAAAAAAAAAAAAAAAAAAACTGCATTTTTAATTTGTTTTTTACTCATTTCACCTCATTTTTACCACTTTAGCTGAACTGAACAGGTAATTGCTTTCCAAAATCTACATTTATCATCAGACTGCATATAAAGGCAGATATGTCCCGCTTTACAAGACACTTCTGGTTGTAAAGATCTGACTGGAAGTGATCTGAATGTGCTGCATGGGAACTCGAGTCACATGCCATGAACTCGACCATGAACGGCGTCCGTTTGGCCTTTCTGAGCTGTCGTTTCAGTGATGACAACAGACAGCAGATCAAATTTGTCTCTGCTGTTAAATTTTCCCTCGTTCTCCACCTCCTGCTGCGGACGCTTCGTCTTCATGTCTGATTGTCAGAAATTATCTTTCCCGCTAAAAAGAAGCAGATAAATGATGCTGATCCATCAGTGTGTCGGCCTCAACCAGCCTCCAGCAGGAAACATTTCCCCCTCCCATCTCTCACTCACACACACACACACACACACACTCACACACTCTCACACACACACTCACACACACACACACACACACACACACACACACACACACACAGCAGTACCTGCAGCGGCACGCCGACCTGCCTGGCCACTTCCCTGACGACAGAGGCGGTGACGGCCGTAGTGGCGTAGCGCTGGTTACTGTTGAACTTGATCACCGGACCCTGAAAATGAAGGAAAAAACGATGAAGGCCATGACACCCCCAGTGATTCTGGTACGTCTCTGATCAACAAAAGGTCCCGACCTTGTGGAAAGCTGGTCGGTGGTTCTCCTCGTGCTTGTCCCTGAGAGGAAAACGCATCAAACTCTGAGTTAGATGAAAACTCCGACAGAAAAAGGAGAAGAGGATCCTGACAGTGGTGATGCGTTTAATGTCATCGGGTTTGTGTAGGTCAGCTGGATTACTGCAGACCAGGTGTGGTGAAGGTGTTGCTGTTTGTGTTTCGGCTGGTAAATCATCTACACTGATGGTTTCTTCAGGTTTATTCTTGTGTAATTAAAAGAGCGAGACGAGTTTAAATGCAGCGGCGACCTGGTTAGAGGTTAATAAATCCCTATACAAAAGTAGGCGCCTGGCCCTCATTATCATTCCTAATAGAAACTGCCCTAAACTCCATCATACAAGATATTTTTGTCCCTTTTCTCCACCTTTTTATTTTCTTAAACTTTGTGATCACTTCAGCTCATCGCTGCTGGCAGCACAGCATTTTGCTGCAACGCTTCTTCTTGAATGAAATGTTTTAAATCCAGTGTGTTTGTCTCTCTCTGGATAAAGTGTCCACACATGTAACCTGCTATTAAACCAGCAACCATTAGTGCTATTAAACCAGCAACCATTAGTTTATTCATTTTTAAATCACATAAACATTAGTCTTGTAAAAAAAAAAAAAAAAAAAAAAAAAATTTTTTTAGAATTTTAATCAAATGACTTTTTTTTAAAAATAAAATCAGCAGTTGTGTGTTTTAAATAACTTCCTAATCAACATTTCAATGAGCAGAAATAACTTCATACACACGCGCTGGCGCCCCCTGGTGGTCCCGCAGCTACATAACTCAGGAAAAATACCAGAACTTCCACCATCAGATCTAGTAAAATGTCAAATCATGATTAGTCTTCCAGTTAAAATGCTGGATATAAAGAATGAACATTTTAAACTGGAATGACAGCCACTTCAAAATATGGAGTTTGAATAGAAGTCAATGGGACAGTTTTAGCCACAATGTTCACCACAGGAAGTTTCTGAATGACAACATGAACAATAACATCTAATCCGTTTAGTTGGTAGTCTGTAGCAACGTTTAAATATTTTGTCTGTCAGACTGAAATCTGATGGGAGATTCAAGCCGGCATGTTTGGATGGAAGCGAGGTAATGCGATCCAATCAGCTGGATTCACCTGATTGACACATTTACTCCGATCATCATGCTTTTGACGCGCCGTGCTGACTTGTAGGGTGGAAAAAAAAAGAGTTTTTCTTCATCCTGAATTATTTTGGTTCCTGTTGGAAACAGGTCTACAGCTCCTCCTCCTCCTCCTGCTGCTGGAGCATCAAACTGGTTTTGGTTCAGGTGTAAACAGGAAGCAGGAGCTGCTGATGTCGTACTTACTGGTAGTTGGGGTGAACGGCGTGCGCCATGTCAGCGCTGATCATGAAGGACAGCGGCGCCGCCTGCTGGAAGGCGGTGAGGTTGGAGGAGGAGGCGGCGAGCCGGCTGAGGATGAGCTCCGTCAGGTTGGACTGAGCTCCCTGAGCGCTCTCTGATCCCACCTGCAGTAAACGCAACACGAGTTTCCGTGAAGAAGAAAGATTTAACCTGCAGATAAATCATTTCATATGGATGCAAAACAGAAATGTGACATTTAAAAAGCTAAAATCAGATTTAGTTTCAGATTCCTGAACGATTAATCAGCGAGCTTCTCCAGCCAGCAGCAGTAAGACGCACCACCAGCAGGCGGCGCAGCACCCACCTCCTCGTTGTCATACAGAGTGATCATCCGCACGTTGGGATCTTTGTCCAGCGAGTCGCCAGAGCATGACTCCAGCAGTGCCTGAGCGGGCAGAGACGGAGAGGAGGACATGAATAAAGGCAGAAGTGGAGACATACGCAACCTTTCAGCTGCCGGCTTCACCTGCTGACGTCCAGATCAGATCTGAAGCATCTTCACCACACCCGAGATTTATGGCAGTTTGTTACAAATAACCACTTACAGTCATTTATTCACTAATTACAATTATTTCACTATTTACAGTTATTTATAGCAGCTTCGCTCCTCCAGCTGAAGCCTTCAGAGAAAAAGGAAAACGTGGATATTTCAGTCATTTCCGACCAGATTTCCCGTCTTTAGCAATATCTTCACATTCATCTCATCACGCTTTTTTATGTCCATTTCATAAATTTATTCAATTCTCTTCATACAGAAAATAAATTCTATGTGAGATTGTTATTTTTATTTCAGTTAACTGAAATCAAAATAAATGAAATATCTTATATAATTTTACCTTACTTAACATTTGCTGATATGCAACTCAAATTCTATTAGATTATTTTGCAGAAACTTTGTGTATTTATATTTTATATATGACATTTTTAATTTTGTCTTTTCATACTAAATTTAAAATTTTATCTAGAGTTTGATGCAGTTTGGTCATTTTTACGTTTTAGTACTTTCATCTTTCACTTAAATTTTTTTTTTTTTTTTTTTTTTTACATACACACATACATATAATATTCCACATTTATTCTGTTACCTTGTGTGTTTTTAGTTATTTAATTTGATAAATGATTTTCTTTCTGTTTACTTTTAAAGCCTAATAAACTAAAAATTTTATGTAACATCATGTTATTTAACTATTATTATTCTTACATTTATAAATTAAATAATTTCATATAGTCATTTTATTTTATATATTATTTATTGTTTAAATTAAATTAATATATAAAATGATCAGTTGTATTAAAAATATTATTTTATTCCTCATAAAAAAAAGAAAAAAAATCAGATCAGAATAGAATGGAAATTAAACAATTCTTTGTCTTAATTTTCTCCTAAAACCCCAAAGTCTTCTGAAAAGCTGCAGAATTAGGCAAAAACGTGGAACTGAAAGTCTCAGCTTCCTGCTCAGACGCTCGGCGGCAGACATGACATGCGTGTGGCGTGTCAGAGGAGAGGTCGCACCTGCAGCGCGCAGTAGCAGCTGTGCAGGTTGTCCAGGCGAGGAGAGTAGATGAACTCTTCATAAACGCCTCCCAGCGCCTGCATGGAGGAGGAAACAGGGTCAGGTCATTTACACACTGCTGTGTGTGTGCGTGCGTGCAGGTGATGCTTTTTACCAGACTCACCGCAGGCTGCGTGTCCGCCAGACACAACTCAAAGTCCAGCAGGTCTTCCGGCTGGACGTCCAGCTCTGAACACAGGACCTTCACCAGAGCCGGCTGGTGTTTCTCTGCCTGGTGAGGAAGAAACTTTACTTAGCTTCGCTTTGTGCAGCTGTGAGCTGGATTGTCCAGGATGGAGGCGGGGTTACCGTGTTGGCAGCACAGGAGGCGTCTCCAGAGGAGGAGGATCCTGTCTCCAGTTCCTCCTGGACCACGGTGGCGATGATGGGCACGCTAACAGAGAGACACGGTTCAGGACGCGTTAAACAGGAACATTCCTGCTGTGGGAGGTTTGCCGGCTTACAGGTGGTTCTCCTTGTTGGGGCCGAAGGAGTCGTTGATGTCCCTCTGCAGGTGGATGGCCAGGTGAGGGATCCGGAGCAGAGGTCTGGGGACGTGGACCAGCTTGTGGACGAGCCGGCCGCCGCTCTGAACGGAGACAGTGGCGTTCAGACGGGAGGAAAACGCAACACAGTTTTTCAGAGAGTGATTCAGCACATGAACAGAACCAGCTCTCTGTTCGCTTGTTTCAAAATTATAATAAAGTTTTGACAAAAGAAGGTTCAGAAATCAGTATTTGTACTCGCAGCTTTCATGCCTTTCCAACCAGTTAAATGAGATCTCAACAAACTAGTACGGGTCGGCTCAGGTCAGGTCCGCTTGAGCCAGGCCAGGCCGGGTCGGACACGCTAGAGTTAGAAGGCCCAGTTCTGCTCCCTTGTAGAAGTAAACATTTGAAATGTGCGTTTCAAGCGTTGTCATAGGTCGCCATCATCAGACTTCCATGTATTATTTACGTTACCGTGGTTATTAAGTCAACTCATCCACTGGTGGGCAGCGTTGAGTTCCCTTCCCAGTTTTGGCACCGGTTGTTGGCGGTAACGCACCACTATGAAGCCGTTTACAACCATCCAAAAACACCAGAAGAAGAAAACCAAAATATTTTTTAGCAGTCATCATCTTCTGCGTCTTTAGGTGACGCTTCTGTGGTTTCTGTGTCGTCGTCTTCTTCTCTGGTTGTGTGTCAGCTACACGACTCAACACTGCCCCCCACGACTTCTGGTGGTATCACTCTGTTGTCTGAGTCTGACGAATAGCTGAGCTCCGTGACAACGGACCAAATTACGTAGCTAACCAACGCAGAGAGACAGACGAACCTGTCTGTAGACCTCTACAGGTCGGGTGTATTACTGCAGCTTTTTCACTGGCTTCACGTGAACACACGCATGACTACACCGTCGTCATGGAGAACCTAAAACCAGATCAGCGTTTTCCGTGTGGACACAACTTCTAGCAGATTTGTTTATTTCTCTGAAAGATACTTTCATGGCCGTAGATCTGACAGATTTTTTTTCTCGGATGAAGAAACAGAAAATGAGGAGCGAGTAGGAGGAGAAAGGAGGAGCAGGTGTGGATATGAACGCAGATCCTCGTACCTTGACCATCACCCGACCAGCGATGGTCAGGTCTCGGTCGAACCAGGTGTTCCAGATGCCGCCGCCATAACACTCCACGCCGACCTGCAGACAGCCCTGCTTCGTCCTCTTAGACCTCGGCTTCACCTGAAACCAACAACAGCAAACTCACCTGCAGCGCAGTCGACACCTGATGGAGACCTGAAGGAGACCAGCTGATCCCGCGGTTACCATGTTAACTCCCACATGTTACCAAACACGTCATATAACAAAACCTGGTCTCAGAAGTACATAAAGACCAGCCGATGGTCTGATCAGATTAAAGCATCTGTTGGTCTCACCCTGAGGCAGGGGCTGTCTGTGTGGGCCCCGATCATGGAGAAGCCGTTTCCTGGCAGGTAGCGTCCACCCACGGCGAAGGCGATGAGGCTGGAGAAGTTCCTGGTCACAAAGTACTGCAGAGAGGAGGACAACGTGAAGACGAGACCTGACCTGTGGATTTTTACCCCACTGGACCTCTAACCCCGACCCACCTTGCGCGCTGGCTTGATGTCCCACTGCTCCGTCTCCTTCAACTCAATGAATCCCGCCTCCAGCAGACGGCGCTTGCATTCAGCAACCACTGCAGAAGAAGAAGAGTTGCACTCTGCACCTTTACTGTTTTTTATGCTGGAACTAAATGAAAGCAGAGAACCCAGTCCGACACTGGAAAAGCCTCCCTGTAATTCAGCTCTGAAAGCTGTGAACCAGTAGGTAGGATGGTCAGTGACTGTGGGTAGCGACCGACCGTGAAAACGAACGATTCCTAATCATTCAGAGATTACAGATTGTTTATCTTTTCTGACAAAAAGGAGGCATTTCTCAGGCCGTTGACATAAAGAGTCTCTTCTAATGAGAAAATGATCTCAGGATAAAAACAATCAGCTTGTGGTTTCCAGATAACAACTGTGGGACCTACGTACACATAAAACATAAAAAATGTTCACATCTGGCCTAGACCTTACACTCACATATTCTTATGTTTAGACTGCCCGCAACACTGATTTCAATGGATCCAAAATAGATACACAAGACAAATATATCATCCAATCAGAAGGCTTATAAGTCCCTGAAAAGCAGCAGGAAGGAGATGCGAGAACTTAAAATAATGCAAGCTAAGATGAAAACAGAGATAACATTTTAACATGACTTAATTTAGGGTCATATGTCATCCCTGCATGAACATTTTAAACAAGCAACTAAATCATTTCTACATTTCAGACTCAATGATCCTTATTGTGTCAGCGAAAGATCAGAGTACAAAGATAGGACGTGTTCTGGCCACCGCTGTCTTTATCTTATCTCAAACTCAATTCCATCTGCTAACCTGAGCATCATCTCCGCTTCAAACAGCGGTAACGCCAACACATGCACGGCTTCTTCAACACTCATCACAGCTTCACGCCTCTCTGCAAACAGCCGCCAGTTTCAGGTTTCTTTAGGGATTTAAATCATTGTGAAATCAGCAGTTTCAGCACTTTAATCTGGAAAAATTAGTTTAAAGGAACCAAAGAAAGAGAATGAAAAGTGCTAAATGTAGTATAAATCAGCTTTAGAGCAAGAAAAATAAAACTTTTCGTAGCTCTGAGAGAAGAATCGTGAAGCAGCATCTTGTTTTGCAGCAACTTGATGGTAAATAATCTCATTTCAGAGGAAGTTTCTGTGATTTTCTGTTGCTGTTTCAGAAGAGTGCTTCAAGATTTGTAAAAACCTGTTTCTACTTTAAAACAGCTAAAATAGAATAAACAGATTTATATGTGTTCAGAATGCATTTTTCCACCATTTGGGACATCTTGCAGTGTGATGGGGAAGATATGAGGAAGATGGCTGGTAATAACTATCCATTGTTAAAACAATCACAGTTTTGTTTAGGTTTACCATGATATGGAGACACTCCCCTGTTGACAAACTGCAGAAACTCCTTGGCTGCAGCCTGAACTGCTTCTTTGGAGCTTTTCATGATCAAAGCCTGAAGGGGAAGACATAAAAAAGGAAAGAAAAGAGAAAAATATTATGTTAAAAGCAGACAGTTCCCTTACAGCTAGCAGTAACCAGCTACCTGCTGCTAGCGCCGATTACAGAACAACCAATATACAGCCTTACTTTTAGAAAGAAAAAAAAAACAACAAAAAAAAAAAACCAAATATCGCTTGCAGACTAAGTAAAACTTATGACAAACTAGCAAAAGTTTGAACCTTCAGGAAACACGAAATTAATGCATATAAACAGCTTTCGTCCGATAATGGAAACACCGGTGAGCTAACCTGTAGCTAAAATAAGCTTGAAGCCTCTTCGTCCTTTTATCTGCGCTTCTTTCCTCTGTTTTTCAAATTTAAAGCCGTTTTCACTGAGAGGCGCTCAGTAAGGGAGCAACACTTCCACATAACACACTGACAATACCCATATTTATGGCCCTTACCTGCATTAACTGCACTTCCAAAGTCTGAACTCCGCCGCAGTGAGGCAAGGAAAAGAAAGCTAAAGATAAGCAGCTGAGAACAGCAGAGAAAGAAGCTGCTGCTGTTGCTCAACGCGGCGCCAGCGACACCCAGCGGTCAGGATGTGTAATAACTGAATTTGCTTTTTTTAAATTTAATTTTATTTATTTTTATTTATTTATTTATTTATTTATTTTTATTTGCAAATTGGTGTTCAAATACATCGACATATCTATACTTTTTATGTGAAAAAAAGTTAAAGAAATGTTGATTGGAAAATATCAATGAAAATGAACGTACGTAAACCAATAGGATAAATAGGTACATACTTCTATGTACCTATAGGTACATATACACGCTCAAAAATAGAGGTACCAGCTTGTACCTAAAAAGGTACAAATGCTTGTCACTGGGGGTGTACTCTTTAGAGAGACATTTCTGTACCCTTCAGTTCTGGTCTATTTTTGTACCTTATCAAGTTATGTTTTTTATGTTTTCCACAGCATTAGGCCTGGTCCATTCCACTTAGCAATATTATCTTATCTTTAATCTAGAAATAATCTTCAAAAACTCAAAATACTGACCAGCCATACACTTAGTTTGCAGCATCTGACCTTCATTGTCTGGTGTAGTAAATGACTGTTAAGTAGTACTACTGTCATCACTCAACTCTGTTCCAGTTTGTAACATTACAGCCATTAACATAACATTTTTCAATGCTGCAGGTACCCTTATGGTCAAAATGGTACAAATTTGTACTTTATGTCACTTTGAACCCTTTTTCGTACTCTGAAGGTGTGCTTCTGGTCTCTTAAAGACCAGTATTGTACTTTTGAGAGAACATTTCTTTAAAATGTACCTATAGGTACAGAAATGTCCTTATCTTGTACCTCTATTTTTGAGAGTGTAGGTAAATACTTCTAATAAAACTAAATGTATTTGTAGAGTAGAATGAAGTTCATATATTGGTGTACGGTGTGGGTATGTACATAAATACATGTGTATATGCAGATATCTAAAGAGAGAGAGTATAAATATATAGATTGGTGCATGACCACCTATAAAGCTATATATATGTTGTCTCTGTTGTCTGTTGTCTCTCTATATATGTATGTCTCTGTGAGTGTATGTGGGTATGTACATGTGTATGTATGCATGAATATATACAAATGTGTACATGAGAATGTATGTGTACATGCCTATATTTATTATTTTTTTGGATTTAATTATTTCTTTTCCATAAAAAAAGAAGATGAAAAGAAAACAAAATATTTAGGAGAACAATTTAACAACTGCAAGGAAGAAAAGACCATAGGAACACATAAGCATTGCTTCATCCTGCTCCTTTTCAGACTCTTTAATAATTGTTACTTTTTTAACCTGTTGATTAAATTGTGTTATTTTGTCTGAAATAAAGAACTATCTATGTATGTATGTATCTATCTATCTATCTATCTATCTATCTATCTATCTATCTATCTATGTACTTACTTGTGGTTATCAGTATGACTTCTTATAACGCTTATATAATGCTTTATCATGGAGAAGAGAATAAAAAATTAATTTAATGAAATGAAATAACAGACTTGTGTAACTTCTTAAAACCTGGACATCAGTGTTGCACCAAAACTCAACATAAAAATGCCAAATTTGACTTGATTTTAAATGTTTGCATGTTAATGCATCATCTAAAATTAAATTCCATATGTATTTTTTCATTTAAAAAAAACTGAGAATAAACTTCCCTTTATCTGTTTCTGTTGAGGCTCTATTGTCTGTCCAAAACCCTCCTTATGCTCTATCTACGCCCCTCTTCTTTTGTTACTATTTATCATTGTATCACTGCAGGAACCAGCCTTATATAGTTGTGAACGCTGAGGGTGGAGGAGACATGCAAGCAGACGGCAGACACTGAGGAAGAGGAGGAGAATCAGGAGACAATGAGGAAATGTTTGGCTCAACTGTCAGTTTGCATCATCTCAGCTGCTCCTGAGGAAGCCCAGAGGGATGACAACTCAGACTCTATTCATAGACGTAAGAGCAACAGGCTGCAGCGTAGAAAAGATAAATCGAGATCATTTAGGAATGGCTCAAAACCTGCAGTGCTGCTCTTAATCATGGCATCAGGACATCAATCATGACATCATTATGAGTGAGTTTGGTGCGAGTCTGGATAACTTTAGCTTAAACTACTTCTCTGTAGTATATATATATATATATATATATATATATATATATATATATATATATGTATAGATAGATAGATAGATAGATAGATGAATAGATAGATATAGATATATAGATTTATAGATATATAGATATAGAGATAGATATATAGATATAGATAGTGCTCAAAAAAATCAAGGGAACACTAAAGGAACACGTTGTAGATCTAAATCAATGAAATACTTTTATTAAATACTTTGTTCTTTCCATAGTTGAATGTGCTGACAACAAAATCATACGAAAATTATCAATGAAAATTAAATGTATCGACCCATGGAGGGCTGGATTTGGAGTTATTCTTTAAATGAAAGTGGAAAAACACACTACAGGCTGATCCAACTTTGATGTAATGTTCTTTAAACAAGTCAAAATGAGGCTCAGTAGTGTATGTGGCCTCTGCGTGCCAGTATGACCTCCCTACAACTCCTGGGCTTGCTTCTGATGAGGCGGCAGATCTTCTCCTGAGGGATCTCCTCCCAGACCTGGACTAAAGCATCCACCAACTCCTGGACAGTCTTTGGTGCAACTTGACGTTGGTGGATGGAGCGAGACATAATGTCCCAGATGTGCTCAATTGGATTCAGGTCTGGGGAACGGGCAGACCAGTCCATAACATCAATGCCCTTGTGTTGCAGGAACTGCTGACAGACTCCTACCACATGAGGTCGAGCATTCAATTCAATTCAACCTCATCAATTCAAACCTCATCATTCAACCTCATCAATAACAATTCAAATCAAATCAAACTTATTTACACAGCAAGTGTCATATAATAATTCAATTAAATTTAATTCAAATTTACAGACAGACAGAGAAGAAAACGTAATGAAAACCAATTCATAATAGCTGATATAAGGCTCCAACTCAATCTCCCATCCTGAGCAAGCACACTGGCGACAGTGGGAAGGAAAAAACTCCCTTTTAACAGGAAGGAAACCTCCGGCAGAACCCGGCTCAAGGACAGGCAGCCATCTGCCTCTGCTGTGTGGGGGGAAGAGGACAGAAAGACAACAGACAGCAGGAACTGCTACTCCCGGCCAGGGAGACCTGCTGAGACAGGAGACATACATGTTAATGATGCAACACTGTTATTTTGGGGGGAATAAGAGAGAGAGATTAAGAGAGAGAGAGAATGAAGCTCAGTGTATCAGGAAATGTCCCTCAGCAGTCTAAATCTATAGCAGCATAACTAAGGGATGCTAACGATTATGGGACTTATGAAAAAGAGAAGTCTTCAGCCTAGTCTTAAAGGTGGGGAGGGTGTCTGCATCCCTAACACTAACTGGGAGCTTATTCCATTAGAGAGGGGCCTGACTGCTCAGCTCTTGCATTGTCTTGCATTAGGAGGAACCCAGGGCAACCATACCAACAAATGGTCCCACAAGGGGTCTGAGGATCTCATCTCGGTACCTAATCAGGCTACCTCTGGCGAGCACATGGAAGGCTGTGCGGCCACCCAAAGAGAGGTAGTAGAACGTTCTCCATGGCGTCCCCAGACTCTGTCACGTCTGTCACATGTGCTCAGTGTGAACCTGCTTTCATCTGTGAAGAGCACAATGCGCCAATGGCGAATTTGCCAATCTTGATGTTCTCTGCCAAATGCCAAACATCTTACATGGTGTTGGGCTGTAAGCACAACCCCCACCTATGGACATCGGGCCCTCATACCACCCTCATGGAGTCTGTTTCTGACTGTTTGGTGAAGAAGGAAAGAAGGAGGTAGACCTTCCCACGGCCTCCTCCAAGTCTCCTGATGTACTGGCCTGTCTCCTGGAAGTGCCTCCATGCTCTGGACACTATGCTGACAGACACAGCAAACCTTCTTGCAACAGCTGGCATTGATGTGCCATCCTGGATGAGCTGCACTACCTGAGCTACTTGTGTGGGTTGTAGACTCCGTCTCATGCTACCACTAGAGTGAAAGCACCACCAGCATTCAAAAGTGACCAAAACATCAGCCAGAAAGCATCAGAACCCACATAATAACACATTAAGCCCACATAATAACAAGTAAAACCCACATAATGACATGGCAAACCCACATAATAACAAGTAAAACCCACATAATGACATGGCAAACCCACATAATAACAAGTAAAACCCACATAATGACATGGCAAACCCACATAATAACAAGTAAAACCCACATAATGACATGGCAAACCCACATAATAACACGTTGAGCCCATATAATAAGACGTTAAGGCCACATAATAAATTGTAAAACCCACATAATAACACGTAAAACCAATATAACTGCATGGCAAATACGTATGATAATGTGTCCATCTCATATTAATCAAATGTGAAACCCACATGTGAATCTGATGTCAAACTCATATAAGCATATATGCAAAACCCTTATAATAACATGTGAAACTGTTGTTATATGTGAAACCTTTTACAACATACATGACACCCGAACAATCACATGAAACCCATAATAACATGTGACTCCCGCTGGTCACATTACATGTCATTTTAGCAGATAAAATGTGACCATTCTAAACCACATGTTTCACATGAAATTGCCATGACAATGATTCATGACAATGACAATGAAAATGCCATGACAATATTTTGCACGATTTTCTTGTACAAAATATGTGGTTCACATGTATTTACATATCACATGTCTAGGACTACATGTGAAAGATATATGTTTTTCTAGCTCATGCAACAGGACAAACACTGCAGCAGAGGAAGTTCAGACCTCCTCCTAATGAAAGCAGATGCAGGACCATCAGAGATCTGCAGAAATCCTGCAAACCTCAAAGAACTGACGCCTCACAGTTTTATAAAACACACAAAGACCCTTTTTTTTTTTTTTTTTTTTAAAAGGTGTTGCATTAGACCTGCTTATTTATTTATTTGTTTAAACGTTTTTAATGCAGTTCTGAGGTTTCACGTCCTGAAAAAAGTCGCACTGTCATTTTCTCACCACTACATAACCAGCACAAGTCTCTTATTAATATTTTGTTCACTCCTGCATGAGTCTGAGAATCTGGCTTTAATGGCTGCAGAATATCAGACAATCGCTGATTTATGAAGTCTCGAGCGTAGCTTAACATCACACGACTTTCTTTATTTTAAAAAATGAAGGCAGCATATCTGCATTTCCATCTATAAATATAAAACAGAGCAGTTTCTGCCACATCATATGAGAAATAAGCCCCCCGCTGCCTGAAAATGTAAGTTAACTCAACTTATACTGAATAAATAGTTCAGATTTGCTTTATGAGGCACACACTGCTCCTGTTTGTCCAACTCCATGGATACTTTTCCTTTTTAAGGCAGATTAGTGGGAGCTCTTCCGCCTGCAATGCTGTCATTAACAACCTGGACCGCCGAGCCATGTGGGGACGATGCCGCATCCAGAGAGCCGCCAGCGTTGCATCCTCACATTGTTATGTCATGAGGTCACAGAAGCAGAGGAGGTTTTTCTCCTCAACAAGTCTGCGAGATGAACAAACCAAACAGCCATTTGACATGAACTGAGCAGAAATAACCAGACGGGTGCAAAGAAACGAGGACTAGCGCACCAAAACTAACACAGAAACATTCACATGAGCCCAAATTAACCTAAAAAAAAACATGAAATGTAACTAAAAGCTGAAATTGATCTATTCATTATGTGTTTATCACTTCTTCACTTCAGTGTATTTTATAGTATAAACAAGCTGAACATCATTTTTAATGACACTAAACAACTTCTGAACTCTGTGAGACTAGTTTCTAAAACAACTTCCAAGCCTGACCTGAGAAATAATGGTCAGAAAATAGTCTTTTTTTTTCTGTTCAATTTTCTTTGTTTGTCCCTTAAACAAAATGTAAAAAGACATTTAAGAAATTATTTTTTTTAAATTTTTTTCTGTTTATAGATGACTTTTGTCATTTCTACATACATCACTTGCACATGCTCAGAACTACTGAAGAAGGTCATAGAGCCTGGATATCCAAGTAGATCTCTGTGGAGGCGTCTTTAGTGGGAAAATCAGAACAATGAAGGGAGTTGTGTGGAAGAGGAAAGAAGTCATATAAATGGGGTTTTAAGTCTTCATTGGTTTCCTGTGAAGATACACCGGCGATCTTTGTGAACCAGTGAGACCAATAAAAACACAAGCTGCTTTTCCAGTTTTTCACAAAAAAAGAGATATTTCTAAAATTTCAACAAAGAAAAGCTGTAATTCTCATAAGATCTCATCCCACAGAAAAGATTTCGTGAGATGAAGGCTGATGCCAGGTATCCAGGCAACGCTGTTTCAGCGTTTTCTACACTCTGCAGAGGATCCGCTACTTTTTCCCTCAAAATTTTGTTTGCTACCAAACATGGCGGTAATTTTCATTTAATTACACGTAAAAATATTTCTATCTCCTCCTCCAGCCATACATGCCATCCCAATCTTCACATAAAAAATGAACTGGTTACATGACCCCTACCATTTTTGCAAAGTCCTCCTATATGGACAGTTTGATGAACCACCTTATGAGAGCGTAAAAACTTTCAGTCATTTTTGTGAGTTTTTTCTAAATGTAGGCCTTTGATTTACCTGTTTTTTTTTTTTTGTTTTTTTTTTGCTGTTGTGATATTTAAGTTTTGCGCATATGGAAACACAGCTGCTGTTGTCCCCAGAATCACGTCAGGCCACCAGGAAAATGCCAGTATGTCAGATAGCCAGTCTGTGCCTGTGTATGGGGTTAAATGGGACCGTTTTCTTTCTGTACAAAACATTTTATGAGCAGAACACAACAAATAAGTATGTTCTGTAGTCCACATTAAAGGGATAGAAACAGATTTTTAGCCTACTGACATAAGAAAACACCAAGAAAACTGTAAAACCAGTTTCAGGTTCTTGTTCTGGATGCAGTGCTGTACTGGTCATCTGGTCTCTCCTGCAGTGAGTTCAGAGATCACCCAACATTGGTTTCTGGTTTGGACTCTTAATGTTTTCATAATATTTTGGTCTGTAGGTTTTGAGAAGCTAAAATGATTGATGCTGGAATTTATGGATCCATCTCTAATGGAGTTTGGAACAAAATGGCGAGGAAATAATCCATCCTTGCTTGGAAAAACTGAGTTTTGTTCCAAGAAAAGAGATTTTTTGTTTTCTCATGAAAGAAATTACACCATTTTGTTCTCTCAGCTCTGGTTTAGGCTCTATACAACACCTGTGGCGTTTCAAGACACGAGCACCACGCTGCGCAAAACTTTGCCAAAATGAACTTTGCTCTTCTAAAATAATAGCTTCATCTAAACTGAGGTGATAGCAAATTATAGACCTATATCTAATCTCCTGTTTATGTCCAAAATTCTGGAGAAAATAGTTTCAGCTCAGCTACATGCCCACCTGTGCAGATATAATTTATTTGAAGAGTTTCAGTCAGGATTTAGAGCTCGTCATAGCACTGAGACGGCATTGGTGAAAGTTACTAATGACCTGCTTATGGCCTCAGACAAAGGACTTCCGTCCATGCTCATTTTGCTTGATCTTAGTGCTGCATTTGATACAGTCAATCATAACATCCTGTTACAAAGAATAGAACAGGTAATTGGAATTACAGGTACAGCGTTAAGCTGGTTAAAACATATTTATCTGATAGACTTCAGTTTGTTCATGTAAATGACAAGTCCTCCTCACAAACTACAGTAAGTCATGGAGTTCCTCAAGGTTCTGTACTTGGACCAATACTTTTCACGCTATATATGCTCCCTTTAGGCAAAATTATTAGACAACATGGAATAAACTTTCATGTTATGCAGATTATACTCAGATATACTTATCCTTTAAACCAGATGAAACAAATCAGCCCGACAGGCTACAAAATGGTCTCATAGACATAAAGACTTGAATGTCTAGAAATTTTCTCCTCTTAAACTAAGATAAGACTGAAGTAATTCTCTTTGGATATAATAAAACTCAGAGCTAAATTTCCATTTTTTTAATGAACCTGGATGACATTACTTTAGCTTCCAGTGCTACAGTGAGAAACCTTGGAGTTATATTTGACTCTGACCTGTCCTTTGGTCCACATATTAAGCAGGTTACAAAGACATCATTCTTTCATTTATGTAATATCGCCAAAATTAGGGACATTCTGTCTGAGAGTGACGCAGAAAAAGTGGTTCATGCTTTTGTGACTTCAAGACTAGATTACTGTAACTCTATTACTGGGCTGTCCTAAATATGCCCTGAAAAGCCTTCAGCTGATCCAGAATTCTGCAGGCAGAGTCCTGACCAGAACCAGCAGGAGAGATCATATTTCTCCAGTTTTAGCCTCTCTTCATTGGCTACCTGTTGAATCTAGAATAGAATATAAAATCCTTCTCCTTACATATAAAGCTCTCCACAACCAAGCACCGCTATATATCAAAAACCTCATAGTTCCTTATATACCAAGCAGAGTACTTCGTTCCCAGACTGCAGACTTACTTTTGGTTCCTAGAGTCTCAAAGAGCCGAGCAGGAGGCAGAGCCTTTGGTTATCAGGCCCCTCTCTCATGGAATAAGCTCCCAGTTAGTGTTAGGGAAGCAGACACCCTCCCCACCTTTAAGACTAGGCTGAAGACTTATCTTTTCGAGAAGTCTTACAGCTAGGGATGGTTAGCATCCTTCAGTTATGCTGCCATAGGTTTGGACTGCTGAGGGGCATTTCCTGATACACTGAGCTTCTTTCTTTTTCTCTTTATCGCTCTCTCTCAGCCTCACATGTCTCCAGTTAAATTGCTGACTGGAGAATCTTCCAATGCTATACTGCCGAAAGTCCATAGGTAGGGAATGGTAGTAGAGACGATAACGACACAATAGCGAAGACAGATGTGAGTCGTAGAGGAAGGAGTTGGCAGAACAGGAGAGAAGAGTGAGGACTGAGAGAGAGGAGGAAGAAGAGCGACTGAATGAAGAGGATGATAAAAGGAGACAACAGAAGAGGGAAACAGGTTATGAAAGAGGGTGAGAGCTGTGTAGTGGAGGAGGGGTAAAAAGTTAGGGAGGGGTAACTACAAATAGCTGAGAAGAGAAGTTTCCTCGTCAGAGCTTTTCTGCTGCAGCCCTCACTAGGCTCTCCGTGTCCTCTACCATGACCTCCTACAGCTCCTCCGCTCAGAGCGCCTCCTCCTACCGTCGTACCTTCGGCCATGGCACTTACGCCTCGCCCTCCCTAAATCGCTCCATGCTGGGCCACAGCGGTGGCAGCGGGGGCCACATTAGCTCCAGGGTCTATGAAGTGACCCGTACTAGCTCCACACCGACCTACCGGGTTTCCTCCGGCTACCTTGGCAGGCCGCTGGCCTCCTCCTCCCGGGCTTCCATAGGCCGCTCCTATGCCGGCATGGGCGAGACGTTGGATTTCAACTTGGCCGACGCTCTGAATCAGGAGTTCCTCACCACACGCACCAACGAAAAGGCAGAGCTGCAGCACCTGAATGACCGCTTTGCCAGCTACATCGAGAAGGTGCGCTTCCTGGAGCAGCAGAACCAGGCACTGACGGTGGAGGTGGATCGTCTCCGCGGCCGCGAACCAACGCGCATCGCCGACCTGTACGAGGAGGAGATGAGCGAGCTGAGGAGGCAGGTGGAGATCCTAACCAATCACAGGTCGCGCATCGAGGTGGAGCGGGACAACCTGGCTGACGACCTGGACAAGCTCAAAATCAGGTGAGAGGGGCTGTGAGGGTGTTTGTCCCTTTAAGAGACATGTGTGAGCGTAGATAAAGCCCGGCTGGTGGATTGAACCAGTCCTGCAGGGGATTTATCTGCTGTTTGTTGTGGTTACAGGAAGTATTTTTAAACTCTGATACATCGCCATGTTTTCAGAAGACTGAAGTGTTTTTCCTTTGTTGGACTTCACAGATCGTTGCTTTAAGACCACATTTGCAGGACACGATTTGTGTCACTGCGTGGTGACATATAGTTTAGTTTTTTTTTTTTTTACTATTTCTGAATTTATATTCTTATCAAAATTTGTAATTCTTGCTGTGAAGTCAGGTTTCAGTTCTTTGGCCTGGTTTGTTGAAAATATTTTTTGGTTTCATTTGTTCTTAATCTGTTTATTCTTTGTAAATGGTGTTTAGAAAACTTAAAAACTATTTCATCATATGATTTATTTTCCAGATAGTTGTTTTATTTTGTGTATGCCATTTTTTTTAGTGGTAGTTGTTTTAAAGGGCTTTATAAGTAATGTTTAGCAGAGTTTAAATGATTAAAGTTTGGTTACATGCTGGAAGTCTGAGGTGGTTCTGTGAAGAGACAAACAGCACACAACCGAATAAAAATGTTTAAACTGGCTGAAGTTGACTCGCAAAAAGGGCAAAACATAGTTTAGTTATAAAAAAAACTTCATGAAACACAGTATCATTGCATTCACTTCCTGTTTTTAAGATGTTCCCTTCCTGTAGGGAACTGACTTTTGTTCATTTGTTGGGGGTTATGTATGTGTTTTGCTACCCATAGATTTTAACCAAAAAAAAAATTTTTTTTGGTACCTGAACAAGAGTTTAATATTTTGTAAATTTGTATCCTAAAATGTAAATTTCTTTTCAAATTTGCAAATTTGTTGTGGAAGGAGACGCTGGAGAAGACCCAGAACGCGCTGGAGGTATTATATATCTAATATTAGGCTGCTGCCACCATGACCCCAATAACAGGCAGGAAATGGATGGATTGATGGATGGATTTGTTTCATCAAATATTAATTGTTTTTAAAATATAAAGCCAACTTATTTGTGAATGTAATTTCGTCTGCAGGGTTGTTAAAGTGGAACTATTATGCGCATTTCAGGCTAATTTATTTTCATTTCTGAGACCAAAAGAGCTGGGATTGATCGAGTTATTATCACAAATCGCTTTATTTACTTAAGACCGACCCTCTCCGTCGGCTGTCAGATCAGCCTGTGGGCAAAACGAGTGGATTGAGACTCTTCCGCATTAAGCCCCGCCTCCTGCCACCGCGCCAGATCGGGAGTGCGCACCACAACTGCTTTCGCCGTCATTGTAACATCTCATAAACAGAAGGATTAGGCTCATATGAACTAAATAAAAAACACAAAATACAATGTCAACACATAGCATACAGCCCTACATGTTGGAACCTGAATCAGACCCTGAAAACGAAGTGGAAAACAGCAACCCGCAGCAACGAATGCAGCAGGATGTCCCGCTTTGGTAAACTCACCAGCCATCGTTGGAAATAACTATCCGACGTTTCCACCCGCCTGATGTATTTGTACATGCCCTTGTTAACCAGTAGAAGGTAACCAACCACCGAACCTTATCGGACTTCAAACGGATTTCGAAGTAGAAAAAACTCTCTAAAACGACGCATTTTTCGTTGCCATGGAAACCGAACGGAGAGCGTGCTGGAACTCAAACTCAAACTCAAGCATGCATTTAGGTGATAAAAACGGTGCCGTTCACATGTCTGATGAGGATTCAACACTGTAACACTGTAGAAAGCTCAGAAAACTCAAAATACCATAATAGCACCCCTTTAATGTGTTGGTTGAAATGTTAATGTGTTTTAGACTTCTTAGCCACCATAGCTATTTTAGCTATGGAGTAGTACAGAGTGGACAAAAATATTGTGTTTAACAAAATCCTTTTTTTAAAAAAAAAAAAAAAAAAAAAAGAAACATCTGAATGAATTTTCCAGGATAATAAACATTCACAGCATGTTCCAGAGACCTGCTACTGTTCACAGTTGATTGAAAAGTGGCAACTTGCCACTAAGCTATGCTAATGCTAACGTTTAGCATAAAGCACTCACTCTAAGCCTGATAATTATGTGGTGTCACTTTTTTCAACTTTTACATCTAATCACAAATGGCTTCAGCTGTCATTTGTGATATATGCTGAATACTGTGATACATTCTATTCTTCATAAACAAATGCTAAATACATCTATTCACGAACTTTCAATATTAAAACACTCTTTTATTATTAAATTTGTGACTCTTAAACTTAACTACACAACATAAATGCATTGCTGAATGTGTTTGTAAGTCCAAATGATTTATTCAATGTTAAAGTCTAATATGTAACAAAGTAAAAAAGTTAATGATTGAAAAAAATAGGATATTGTATCATTAGAAACTGTGCTTTCAATTGGTATTTCTTCATTTTGTTGAATTACCTTTTATGTTTTCATACTATTAAAATGAAGTATTTATATGTTGATACACAAACAGCAGCTGTCATATCTGTGCCACCATTTTTATTACAGTGTCTCTGAAAGGACAAACAACATCATGTGAGAAGTGAGAACCATCTGAACCTTGATAGGATGGATAAGTAACACATTAAAAAGATCACAGAAGAAAGTATACATGGACATAATGGTGTAGTATTACCTGTAGTGAAGTCCAGGACAGTTTTGGCCTTTGACAGCCACCGTACATTCAATACTTGTTAAGCTTATTTTTACCGCTAGACGTCAGTAATTTACACATTGCATTTTTCAGAGAGAAACAAACTCAGATCTCATCTCAGCAGCTCACTAATGAGCAGATTTTTAATTTAGTTGTAATTCAGATAACTTGCTGTCACGAAGGTTCAGCTTCTTTCTCCTGCTTTCTGTCTCAGTCTCTTCTATCGTCCTCTAGATTTAAACATTTTTAGCTAAACAAACTTTCAATCAGGCAAGACTTGTTTAACACATAATGGAAGATCAGTTTTTACAGGAGCACTGTACAAACGATATATAACTCTGTGTGTGTGTGTGTGTGTGTGTGTGTGTTGGGCAGGAGGTCTGAATCCAATCCGAGTTAGCGGCCACTCATTACAGTTTGTTTACATTGCAGCTCTTCTATAAAAGGACAGGAAAGTGCTCTCACATGTCTCAAGGATCTGTCTTTTCTCTGCGTCTGTCTGCGGTTTACATTACAAGTGTCATTTTTAAAAGAGGTAGAAAGATGATGATGCTGCTATGATTCAGACGGAGAGGTTCTTTACGACGAGCTGAAGTGGAGAGTCAAAGAAAAAAAAACATTTTTTCCCTTTTATTGGGCTGAAACTGACCTTTAGGATGCACTTAAAGCTCAGTGTGCAACTCCCAAGCATTTATTCACCTATCTGTTTTTGCTTTTTAAGGAGGTTTTATTATCCAAGTGTGTCAGATTTCTAATTCTAAGATCTGCTTAAGAAATCTTCAATTTAGGGTAAATACTTTAGGAAAATGTACGTTGAATGTATAAGAAATGAATAAACACTAATGAAAGACTTGATTTGTGGTATGCTGAGAGGTTTGTTGTGTGTTTCCAGACTGCAGGAGGAGATTCTTCAGAAAGAGGAAGCAGAGAACAACCTGGCTGCCTTCAGAGCGGTAAGGCTGCACAAACACATGATACATGACACGAACCGCATGTGGAGGATTCAGTGCTGTTTCACTGTAAGGTCTATTTCTGCTCTCTTACGTACGTAAATGGGAGATCTATGGCGATTGTTGTCATACGTCGCAGAACTCATACTTCCATGTGTCTTTTAGGTTGCCGTGGTTGTTTAGTCAGTTCGTCCACTAGTAGGCAGTGCTGAGTTTGGAGCTCCGTGTTTTGACAGCAGTTGCTGTTAGTGCCATTTAGATATTTTGTTGGTAAAATATTCAGTTGTTTAATTGTGACAACTTTTGGGCTTTAACGAGCTTAATTGAGGAAAATTAAGCTCGTTAAAGCTTTTATTTGGCGTCTTCTTCCTGTTCTTCTTCTCTGGTTTGCTCCTTTCGCTGGTTGTGTGTCAGCTACACAACTCAACACTGCCCCGAGGATTGCTGGTGGTGTTGCTCCATTTTCTGCATCGTGATGGATAGCAAAGCCCCATGAAAACTGACTAAATGATATATTATTGCATACAAATTACATATGTAACCGATGCAGGAGACGGACCAAACTGCCCGTCTGCGTGTCCATCTTCTCCATTGAGGATGAATGGGCCTTTACATTAAAATAAAGGCAGAGTTTTGGAGTTTTGTGTAAGTCAGCGATGTCCTTGTCATTCTCAGTGGCCACTATCCTGCAGGTTTTCCATGTTTTCCTTCTCCAACACACCTGGTTTACATTAAATGGATCTAACAGCCACAGAACTTTTGAACAATGACTAAATAATTTGAGTGTGTGTTGGAGCAGGGATACATTAAAAGCCTGCAGGATTGTTGCCCTCGAGGGCCAGAGCTGGACATCACTGTTTAAGAGGTAGTTGAGATTGAGGATGTTTAAGCACCCGTAACTTGCTTAATTTTAGAGCTGCAGTTCTCAAACTTTTTACATTTCTTCACTTCAAACGCCCCCAAGTCAAAACCCAAGTGAATCACAGCGTTGTCAAATATATTGTGATCTTTTGTTAAAGCCTACGTCACTACAAGGGTGTGTTCTTGTAACATAATTGGGAGAGCTATGCTTGTTCTACACCATAGAACAAGGGGTATCCAGCTTGGGTCCTTGAGGGCTACAATCCTGCAGGTTTTCCGTGAAGGTATATCCCTGCTCCAAAACACCCGACTCAAATGACTCATTGTGTAAAACTTCATTGGTTTCTTTTTCAATTTAATGTGAGCCAGTTGCGTTGGAACAGGGATACATTTAAAAAAAAAAACCCTCCAGGACCTTGGCCCTAAATGACCGACTTTGGACATTTCTGCCATAGAATATGTATCAAATTATATGGACTGAACTACAAGTATAAACCAGAACAATGAACGTACTAATGCACCCACCAGAAAAACCAAATAAGTAAACATATGGAATGATTCGTATGATATAATTTGTACAAGATGAGTGCCTTGAAGTGCAGGTTTAGTAGGTCGAAAGACCCCCTTTCCTTTGGCTAACTAGAATAACTCCAGAGAGACAACTCAGATATTTTTGTCTCAGTAACTTCAGCAGCTTTCAGCATTGCAAACTTCCCAGCAGAGATTGCTGTTAAAGGCTGTACATTTCAAACATACATCAAACCAGCCAGGCAGTGTTAGCTAACCGCATCGGCATATTGCTTCAAGATTAGCAACAGGAAAATGCATCGCATTTGGTCTAGAAGACTATAATGTAATTTACTGTTGATCATATGATTCAGTCATTGCTTTTATCTAAAGTAACTTACATGCGAGTTGCTTTGATTAACCGTAGTGATTAACCTAACATGCATGTCTTGTGGGTGGGCGGAAGGCGGAGTCACACTATAACATGATATTTTTATTGTTAGAACATAAAACACAACTGCAGGTGTTGTTGTGAGCTAAATCTTTACACGTAAATTATTCTCTTCAAGCAGAAACATTTCTGTTCTTTTCATCAAGGATGAATAGATTTATTGATGTCTTGCCGTAAACACAGGAACGTGGGACAGATATGCCATCTGTGTTTGAGCAGTGCATCTCAGTGTGTGTGCGGCTTTAGGTATGCCAGTTATGCTTAAGGCTTTGCTTACTTCTGAAAAGTCAAATTAAATTTATAAAGGGTATATGCACTGCTGGGACTGGACGACTGAAGCTGTCAACACGAAGATGTCGCATCTGTTGCACGCAGTTTCATGATTCAGACGGATACAGTTTTTTATTCCATGTCTTCACTACAAAACACATGATTTTATACCACGAGACAGTCCCACTTTCTTTCTCTGGATGACATCTGTCTTCGTACTAAACAAAGTTTAGTGTTGGTAGAAAAAAAATTACTTTCGCTGCTTAAAATAATTTGTTCCTCATTAAAACCTGCATGTGGCTGTTACAGCAAACATGTGAGGTTGAGGAGGAGGGGCCTAAAGACTGAAATGACCCCCAGCTTGTGTCTGAGTGGTGGAAATTTGCTATGTTTTGATGCATGAATCATTAAAGGGTGCATTAACATAAATAGATGGGTTCTGTTTTTAGGTGCTTCTCAGTGAAGGTAGCTGATGTGCAGCTAAATGCTGGAAAGCAACTGTTTGACCTGGGTGGTCCCAACAGGTCTGCCTTCATAGAAGTTTAACAGTAGTGTGGTGTTGACTTGTTGCAGGATGTGGACGCTGCTACGCTGGCCCGTCTGGACCTGGAGAGGCGCATTGAGACGCTGCAGGAGGAGATCGCCTTCCTGAAGAAGATCCACGAGGAGGTGTTTTACCTTTTACCTTCCTGCTCAGTCAGCTTCATGACTGCACCGTCCTGTACTCTGCTAGGCGGCCTCTCAGTCTGCAGGACGGATAACAAATGTGACGGTTGGGTTTTACTCACAAAGCTTGTGTGTTGGCAGCAGGCCTGAACATTGTTGCAGCTGAGCTCTGAAATCTGCCAGATCAGGTGTAGGGATAAAAGTACAGCGAGTAAAGCTGTGGGCATTTCAGGCAAGCCCTGCCCTGGCTTTTAAAAGCTGGTGTGATGCCTACTGCTGCTGAAGGGGAAGCTGATGTCTGCATGCCCCTAGGTGTGAATTCAATACAACAGGATGAAACTGAAATGGGATGTGAGTTTTGCTGGAAGGTTGCAGAGACATATCAATGAAGCCCAGCATTCATGAGAACATGCAATCTCAGAACACAAGGCCTCAGCAGAGTTTTGAACCGAGAACCTTCATGCTGTGAGGCGGCAGTACAAACCACCTGCAACTGTTCAGGGGCCTCTGGGGCTGCGGTCCTGCAGCTTTTGGATGTTTCCAGCTTCAGCCCACTTGAATCCGATTGACTGGGCATAACTACACAACAAGCTCTTCAAGATAGTATTGGATCAGGGAGACAACTAAAACCTGCAGGACTGTGGCACTCGAGGACCTGGTCCAGCAGACATGGGAGTGTTTTTTCATCTTGCATGTTGTTTTCTGTAGTTGCTTTTTGTTCCAGCTCGAGATCAGAAACTCTGCAAGGTTTAGGAAACTTCACATATTTTGTATCTGTGTGGAGACTCAGCAGAACGTAACAGAAACATTTATGGATATTTGAAGTCCCCAGTTCAGAGGCCTTGAACAGTATTTGTTCAATTTGAACTGTTTCTGCTGTAACCTGAAGACAAACCTAATCCCAACCATCTTCACTGCCTCTCTTATTGCTGGACGGTTGGTGTATACTGCAGATCAGCTGATTTGCCCCTAAGCGGTGCCCCCAGCAGCAGTAGCCAAATTTTAGCACGTTTTAATAGGACTATTGGTATAAACAGATGTTAATTATTATTATTATTATTATTATTAACAACAACAACAACAACAACAACAACAACAACAACAACAATAATAATGTTATTGTTATTATTATCATAACAGATTTCAAAGGCTCCATATGTTTGGGCAGAACTTGACAACAAACTCCTGAGAAGATGCATTTGATATAAACCGGTGTTGGAGCAGGGAAACTTCTAAGACCTTCAGAACCCTCAAGGACCAGAATTGGAAATCCTTCTTAAAAAATGTTAAAGTAATTAACTATTACCTGTTAACTATCTGCAATTGGAGCCTGTTTCATGTCAGAAATCAAAGCTGAACTCTGGCATTAATCACTCGAATATAACTTAATAATAAGTTACAGTTGTTTAGTTGTGCTGCATTACATGTTGCAAATAAACGGAAATGCAGTGTGAAATTATACATAACAGCTACTCTCTCATACTTTTTCAAATGCTAAAAATCAATAAGAAATTTGCACTGTAAAATGTAAAATGATTCTGTGGTCGTCTTTGGTGCCTATTTAACAGTGAGATTTTTACAGTTTCTGGCAAAACTTGTCTGTCATGATCTCATTGATGCTGATGATTATCAATGGATGTTTCAGGATTTATTCAGTTTCCTTTAGATGCATCAGCTGCTGCTTTCAGTTCATTTTAAAAGTTTAATTTACACCGACAATGAAGAGCAGGGGTCCTTCATCATGTCAGCCAATATCAACCACCAGCTGTTTCTGAACAGCCTTTGAGGCGTTTATTGATACTTACAGTAGTTATCAATATTTGTGTACAAACACACACACATGTAAACAAAGTTAATCCTCCATCCCCTCTGGGCTCTTTCATATAGATTCCTATAAATCCCAATCAGACCGAACACCAACGAGTCCTGTTTTAATCCGGCTGCTCTGCATCCTCCTGCAGGAAATCCGGGAGCTGCAGACCCAGATGCAGGAGACTCAGGTCCAGATCCAGATGGACATGTCCAAGCCGGACCTGACGGCAGCGCTGCGAGACATCAGGGCGCAATATGAAGGCATTGCCGCCAAAAACATAGCCGAGGCCGAGGAGTGGTACAAGTCCAAGGTTCAGTTTAGTTTTACATTAACATCTGATTTATTTTCATTTATATTCACATTTACATTTTTTTTTTTTCATTAAGATTAGAAATTTATTTTACATTTATTTCTTTTTTATTCAGATTAGGATTTCAAAATACTTATATTTTACTTAGATTTAGATTTTTTTTTTTTTAGGTTAAGATATTTAAATGTAGTTATATTAAGATTTTATTTATTTATATTTCATTGGGTTTTGTTTTTTTTAATTTTTTTTATTTCATATTCAATCTGTAATGTGCCTGTATTCCAGCAGAGGGCAGTAAACTCAACATGTGCTGCAAAAGTTAAACAGCAAAATAAATAAATAAATAAATAAAAATAAAACAAAACAAACAAACAAAAAAACAACAAAACAGTAATTTTGACCAAAACCATAATCAAACATAAATTTATAAATATACAACATGAATGATTAAACACATATTTTCCATTTTTAATAAATTTCTTAAAATAACTTTTACTTAATGTCCACATTTATATTTATGTTAATTGATCATTTTTAAGTTTTGTTTTTTCTATTTATTTTGTAATTCTTTGTTTATTTTTCATGTTTATCTAATTAAATTCCAGATTTTTTCATTATTTTATATGATTTATTCCCTATATTCCAAATATACACATAGGCTGCAGAAAAACATGGCAATGTCCAGTTTGTTTGTTTTTTAAATGCAAATAAGCTCAATTTTACACAGATGACATAAAACACCACAAAAGAGACAGTAAATGATAATTAATTAATTTAATAATAATAAATTATTTAATATAATCACAAAATGACTGTAAAAGGTCACAAGTGAGACAAAAACATCCTGCAAACCTGTTGTCATGCTCTGAGTCAAGTTCTTTGCTGAATGTTTTATAACTGTCCTGGTGGAAACATGCAATGTTTATTTATACAGCACCTTTCATGTACAAGACAATTCAAAGTGCTTCACATGAAACATTAAGGGGGTTAGGGTTAGTACATCATTGTGTGGCCTGATGAAGGAGTCTGGATCCACACGCTGTAGCACTGTGGGCAGTTCCACACGTTGCTGGAGGGTCTTAATTTTCCCTGCTAAAGTCTTTATAATGGGCAGGTTTCTACCTGGTCCTTTGTAACAGCTGCTGGGTCTGCAGGTGTCGGACCTGAACCAGGCAGTGAGTAAGAACAACGAGGCCCTGAAGCAGGCTCGGCAGGAGACCATGGAGTTCCGACACCAGATCCAGTCCTACACCTGCGAGATCGACTCACTTAAAGGCACAGTACGTAACTCACAGACCTTCTGGTTCAGCTGCATTTCTCAGCTCCTAAACAGACATGTGTCCATCTGACGAACCCAGAATGAGTCTCTGATGAGGCAGATGAGGGACATGGAGGACCGCCATGGACGCGAGGCCTCCGGCTTCCAGGACACCATCGCTCGACTGGAGGCGGAGATCGCAAACATGAAGGATGAGATGGCACGCCACCTCCGCGAGTACCAGGACCTCCTTAATGTGAAGATGGCACTGGATGTGGAGATTGCCACCTACAGGAAGCTTCTGGAAGGAGAGGAGAGCAGGTGACGATTAGAGCCTTAAGTCTTGTTAAGTGTAAATAAGCATGACCCAGCATATCTTGTCTGTCTTCTTGCAGGATTGCTCTGCCGGTTCACAGCTACTCCACCCTGAGTTTCAGAGGTATGAGTAGACCTGAGCAATACACCAGAAGAAACAACCTACCTACACACTCTATAATAGCCTAACATGCAAACGTAGAGCATCACAAGCCTTTAGGATTTAGTTTCCTTTCATGTTGTACAAACACATTTTAAGTTGGGTGACACAGATTAAATTAATGTTGACATTTCCTGTGATGGATCAGAGACCAGTCCTGAACACCAGCAGCGCTCCTCTGAGATGCATTCAAAGAAAACCGTCCTCATTAAAACCATCGAGACCCGTGATGGAGAGGTAAAACTTCTTATGATGCACGTTGTAATTCATTTGCACTGTGAGATTTCTGCACAACTAGCATTGCTTAACTGCATGATGCTAAAACTCAAATGGTAAAGCTGGGGTAGGTAATGTTGCTTAGAGACATTTTTTGTTTTACTCTGGGTGAAGTGGATCCTCGTCCTGATAGTAGTCTGTACTTTTTGTAAAAATGAACAATAAGAAATATAGTTGGACCCCTCAGTTTACTGTAAATCTGTAAAAACTCTGAACAATCCAAACATTTGGAACGAAATGGGGTTGTTCATTCTTATATTTCGTAAGCTTCTTCTCCCGGCTCCCCTCCCCCTCCTGCACTGCATATCCAATGGCCACACCCTGCATTTAAATAGCGTGTTAGGATAAAAATACAAAGTAGTGAAGAAGAAACTCAGAAAGCAAACATGGAGAAAACGTAGGAAGAATTTCCCCAACTCAGTTCGGTTTATTTGCCTACTTCCACTAAACAGCCAAGAAAGAAAAAAATCGTTGGCGGAAAAAGCTGCGAATAAAAAATTCTTGGATCACACAAGGAGTAAAACCACCGGGGGAGGAGCGAGGACAGTGTGCTACTTTCACATCTTGCTAGCTGCCAAACATTACCAACCCCAGCTTTAAACAAAAGATGCAGCTGCATTCAATTGCCTCAAATTTGGAGATATATTTTATTCATTTATAAACACATAAACAATCAAACATATAAATAGATAAATAAAATGATATTCCATAAAATTATACAAAATAAATATGAAAAAATTTATATTATTGGCACTTATTAGTTTGTTACATTTAATTTATTTAATGATATTTTATTTCGTCATTTATTCATTTGTTTAAATTATCTATACTTTGTATGTTTATTTAAAATTTATTTATTTATTTTACCATCATGTTTTATAATGGTTCATCCTGTTACATACTCCAAAGGAAAGAAGAACTTTTTTCTCCTTCTCGGGACCGAGAAAGAAAATGACGTCATTTTGTTTGCGCAGATGTGACTGAAGGCAGTTCTCGACACATCAGAATCTTTATTTTCTTTTGGGGCTCCAAGAAGTATCGTGTGATTGGTCAGACATTTGAGGTGGGCGTGGTCAACACAAAAAAGTGTGACACAGAAAAGTTGCCGCTTCCGCGTTTTTGCTGATGCAAGTAAAATGGATTGTTTTGATAACACAGCTGATCAAAGTGGTGAGAAAGTACAAACATTTTAACATGTGGCAGCCATGTACAAATCCTGCCCTGCCATTGGCCAAGTTTCTCGTTAAATATAAAAATAACTGGGTTCATTGCACATAAAAGCAGACATCACTGCCTGCAGTCATCCATCCCCACTGCAGACGAAGCTTCTTGTGGAGTATAAATGGACTACACTAAAAAAGAAAAAGTTATTTTTTTATTATTATTATTGTTCTTGTAGCCACAAGGATGTAACAAACTTATATTTATACGTCTGAAACTTTTATTTTGAAGAATCATGTATTTTGCAAACTTTAATTGTAGCTCCATTTTTATTTAGTTCTTTTTATTATGGTTTTCATATTCAAATAAAAGGGCGGGGTTTTCTGTCTGGGCTTGGTTACAATTCACAGGAAGTGAACTGCAAATTGTCAAACCTAACCTGACCAATCTCAGCAGAGTGTTATTCCCACAAGGCCTCATTCAGTCCAATCCAGTGTCAAATGGGTTCCCGAGGGGCAAAAATATAGTTAAAGACTATATCCGAACATCCACACTATTCCCTGCGGCGAAGAGAAAATAGCCAGTTTTGTGTCCAAATCGCCAACAGAATGAGTTCACTGTGTAGACTGCTTTATACTGCAGTCCTACGTAGTAAATGGGGAGTTAGGGAACAGCATGGACATTCGGACACAGCCAAAGTGTTTAACAGCCGCAAGCCAGACATCTGTAAACTCCAACACAGCTGACATGAAAATTTAATTTAAACAATCAATTAGTATCAATAATGCACTTTTATCAATATATATTAAAGTCATTTTAAGGAATTTAATTAACTTTAATAAAAAATTATTACTTTTTTAATTAAATTATGAATAAAATATCTATATACTCCACAAACTTGAGGTCTGATTTAAGAATGTGAGGTCATTTTAGCTCATTTTCTGTCTATTTTTTTTCTGTCTGTCCTTTCTTTATTAATCTTTGTGCAAACTAAGATGACAACAAACACACTAGCTGTGATCGTGCTAATAAGCTTTATTGGTATTGTGAGATGCTAAGAAAAGGGCTCTGTGGAAATTGCTAAACTGAATTAGAAACATGACCTGTCTGATGTTTTATCTGTTCAACTTTGACTCATTTTTAGACTCTAGAAAATTTATTTTAAAAGTTTTAAGGATAGCTTATTGACAAGTTAATTTAACCAGTTTAGCTTTTGAATAATCTTATCTTTAAAACTTTCCGGCCAACAGCTCATTTTAAAACCACTGACTGCATGCTACACATAGTAATTATGCTAACTTCATGGCTAACACTTAGCATGCAAGCTAGTTCTCAGTTAAGAAAATCAGTAATGGATTAGCTGTGTTTAGCTTGTTTAATGCCAATAGAAGAAACTGTAAATCTAAATATGATAATTATACTTTGCTAGGTAATTAGTTGCCAGAAAAAGTGGTTAATCTGTCTGAATACGCGGAAGAAAAAGAGAAATTAGTTTTAAAAACAACTACACATAGCTAATTAAGCTTAAACATATGTTTTGTGTGAGGCAAAATAAAACAATTAAGAATGTAAAATAAATCAATAAAATTGACAATTTTTCACAAATTAGTCACCATCCTGGATATTTTACACAATTTGAAGATTCATCCTACAATCTGTATACTGCATTATGTACTAATATTTGGTTACCTCAGCACATTCTACTAGAAGTATGTAGTCTTAACTTGGCGCATCCAATTTTTCACTTCTTTTATCTTTGTCCTGGTAAAGAAAACACATTCACATAGGTAGGGCCCATTCTTTCATGTTTTGGCATCATCAGTTTAAAAAATGACCTTCTTACACAAACGTCTCCTCCCAAGTAAATGCATAGCAGTCAAAGATCTTTTCCCACCTTAGTGGAAGCACGCTATACCTGCAGCTTCCTGGGAAAACACACGCCACAGGCGTGTTAGAACAAGCTTCTTCTGCTGCTTTTCACAGTAAAAACAGCACTGATTTGCTTAGTCTGCTGTTCTTTAACAAGCAGCCAACACAACATGTCTGCACATCTCACCAAATCGTGCATTTTAATGAAAAAAGAACAAGCCACTCCTGAAATTTTAAAATCACATTAAAAACAAAAAATAAGAATAAACAAACAAGAGAGAGGAATGTAATTCCTCAGTAGCAGGACTAGCAAATCCTCTGAAATCCCCAACAGCTTGTAGCTTTAAAAATAAATATTTAATGTGTAGGATGTAGCACACATCAAAGCTGCAAACAAACCTGACTAAAATAAATATATAATTCTGCAGAACTAAGCTGTTCGATACATTTAAATTCAGTCAAGTGTGTTGAAGCAGGGAAACATCTAAAACCTGCAGGACACTAAACGGGGTTTGCTGATGTAATGAGCAAAATTCTAAATAGCAATCATTCATTAAAGTTTACCTGAAAGGTTAAAGAGTTCAATTTTGCAATCTAAAACAACTAACACCTGGAAAAAAGCAGACTTTAAAAAATAATATTTAAAAAAAGTTTAGATGTGATATTTATAAAATTATGCAACATCACTTTTGCATTAAAACTGCAAAACATCTTGCAGCAACGTTACCCATGTTCAGTTTAAAAAAAACAAAAAACCGCAAAACACACACACACACACACACACACACACACACACACACACACACACACACACACACACACACACACACACACACACACACACACACACACACACACACGGAAGCTGTGAATCTCTCTGCAGGTGAAGTGGCATTTTAAAAAGATCATTTAATTCATTCCTGTAAATCATACTAAAAATTACACTATAAAACTATTAAACTATTTTTCATTTCATTTCATTTCCTTTCATAAGATAGCAGAGCTAACTTGAGCTTGTTTTGCTAGCCAGCTCCAAACTTTAATTTCTGCTGACTTATTTGAGTAATTTACTAGATATTTTAAACTACGTTAGACCTCTATTCATAAAAGTCATTTTTAACCAGAAATGACAAAATTGTTCAAAACACACTGTATGTAGTGTGCTAGCTTTAGCTTTTACCAGTTTGCTAGCTTTAGCGTTTGTCCATTTGTTAGCTTCAGCATTAATAGGTTGTCCTACTGAACTAAAGTTAAAGAGAGAAGTATAGTTTTACACTTAAACTGCAGCTGTTTTATATATAGCTGGTGTGTGTTTCTCCTTTGTGCATTGTGGGAAAATAATGGCCAACAGCACATTCTGTTCTTTTACTGCATGCAAAACAAAGTATTTTTTGTGGCGTGCATTTCTGCCCTGCAGGTTGTCAGCGAGTCCACGCAGCACCAGCAGGACATCATGTAACGAATCTACAGATGAGAAGACAAGAAGAAAAAGAAACATGTGGCCCCGCCTAAGTTGGAGGGAATAAATGAAATAAAAATAAACATTGTGGCCTCTACTGATTTGATGTAATGACTACATCATGGCTTATCTGTATGTGCTGCTGTTCCTCAACTGAATGCAGTTCACATGTATGAATCCTAAAAATGCCAGATGGTGTGCTAAGCGAGATATTTTTGCCATTTAAGCTAAATGTCACAGAAACCTTACTATTTCTCTGCCCTCAAATATCTTGCATATAATTTACAAGACCATGTTGATAGAGGAGGTGTGCAGACAGCATCTGCTTCCATCAGATTCCTCACAGTATTTTTCCCATCAGCAATGAGGTAAGATGTACGTGGTCGTTTGTGCTTTTATCAGAAACCAACACCAAAAGACAGATAAAAGAAGAAGATAGAGTTGGAGATGGGTAGAGATGAAGAGAAACTTGGGGGTAAATGCTAAGAATAAGAGGGTATATAGAGTGGTAGTTGGAAGAAGTTTGACATATTACTGAATAACACAATGTGGATTTTATGTTTCATTAAATTTAGCTGATCGGTGTCAGCATGTCCTTCATTTAAAATACAAAACACACACTGATTGTGTACAGGCCCATAGGAACACATGCTTTAATGGTCATAGTCATAAATCAGTTAAAAAAAAAACAAAAAAAAAAAAAAACAGCATGACGCTATCGGGCTACAGTGATGACATTGCACTTTCCTAAGCAGAATGGCTCAGAAATAAATATAATCCGCAAATAAATACATCCCACAAGAAAAAAACATGTTTAGATTAAATTAGTCTTTTAAAAAAAATGCTGAAATTGTAAAAATAAGAAAAAAATGTTAGCAAGTGCCTTGTTTTTATGTACAAATTTCACATTGATGCACGTGAGAGAGTGGAGGGTGTTTGGTGCCACAAAAGACGCATCAGGAGATGCAACAGAGGAGTGTGATCATGCATTTCAGCTTCCCGCAAATAAATGTAACATACATTCCCTCCCAACACATTTGTTTGTTTTTCATTTTTAAGAGGTAAAGACATTAACAAAGTATTCACATTTTTACTGTAGACAAAAATGTCCAGAATAAAGAAAACCAATGCACATGATGGAAAGAGTTGGTCTAAGTACAAGTTTCTATGGCCACTAGTCCACATTTTATCTAGCACTGTTCACACTGGCACCTCGCCTGGTCTGGTTTGTTAAAGGTGCTTTCAAGGAGGCACGTAGTAATTGACACAAATTTTCCTGTCACAAAAGAAAATCTTTAACTCCAACTTTCAGTGCTAGTAAAGAGAACCAGTTATACCTTTTTGCAACCCCAGTATTTCATTTGTTGTAGAATTCCACCCTCCAATAGGCTGGTACTGCAGCCTCCCCGCAACTCTGCTTTGGAATAAAAAGGAATAGAAAGACAATGGATGGGTGGGTAGTATTGACTATTTTAGCTTTTTAGCTTTTTTTGTCTTTGAGATCACTTTTCTAGAAAGCTCACTCTTATCAGATTAGCCATTTTCTGAAAGCTTGACAGGAGCAGAACCCATTGTTTGACAGCAGTAGACTCATTTCAGCTAGTTGACTTGGGTGTGCCAGTAACATATAATTGTTCACAGATATCAAGCTAATGTTAACTAGTGCCACAAAAGCTAGCTAATGTCAGCTAGCTCACATGAACTGGCCTCACAAAAGCACAGATCTGCTAGCTGACACAAAGTAGCTTCCAAAAGCTAATTTCAGCTAAGTAACATTAAGAAAGCAATCCAATATTAACTTGCTTCAACCAGATTTAAAAAACCTAGCTAACGTCAGTTTGCTAACATTAACAAGTTTCACAAAAGCCAGCTAACATTCATAAACCCATGTTAGCTAGCTGTGAAGCTAACTAACATTAGCTAACTGATATTGGCCAAAAAAATTTACTAGCCAGCTTCACAAAAGTTAAGTATCAAGTAGTTTCACAAAAGCTAGCTAACATCAACTAGCTAGTAAAATACAGAAGTATGAATGTACAGAGCACTCTAACATTTATCTCACAAACATGTATGTCGATGTTTAAATTATTACCCATGTCAAAGAATATAAATATTTCATAAATAATACCTTCTCTTGTTTCCTGAAAAACTGCTCAATTGAATGGAAACTGTCTTTAAACTTACTATATACGCAGGGAACCCCAACCCTGGTCCTCAAGGACCAGTGTCCTGCTGGAACACACCTCAGACCAGCTCTGCACATGTCTGCTACATACACACTGATTTGAATCAGGTGTGGTGCAGCAGGGACACTTGGAAAACCTGCAGGACACAGGTCCTCCAGGACCAGGATTGGGGATCCATACTATATATTATGAATAGACAGGCAGTTGAAAATAGAATCTAGTTAGCTAGGATGTCAACACAACAGGTCTTTCTTCAAATTAGTTTGTCCTCTTAAGAAGCTCAAGAGGTTGGTTATATTTCTTTCAGCTTTGGTTAGAAGATGCAAAGTAATCACAAAATGCACAGTAATCACAAAATAAACTGTAAAATTGTCAGGAACTGTTAACCAGCACTTGAAAATCCTAAATCTTGTTTTCTGTTTGTGTTGGATAAGACTTCATTCGAGGTGCCAGTGTAAATACAGCTAGCTCCACTATCCAGGCATCTGTGAAGACAACAAACCAACTTTAAACCCTGCTTGATTTAGCTCTGTGGCTACCTCCCCGAAAAAGCCTTACATTTAATGCAAGAGACAAGCCACTAATGGGAGATCTGCCAGTAACCCCCCTCCTGTTGCTAATGTGTTCAATCCAAGGAGGGGCAAGGCACCCCTTTATACAAATTCCCTGGCCTTTAGAGAGCAGTTTGACGCTTGAAGTAGAGTATTGTCCAGCACCAAGTGTGACAAAGGGTTTTCCCTCTATACAAATGACATTAATGTCTCTCCTCCTCTCAAAGAGGATCATTGTAGTCCAGATGGCACAGAAAGCAGGAAAAACTGGATCCCGGTTTGCTTTAGAGGGTCCTTACTTTCCTTTACAGATGACCTTTCGGAACTTCTAAGAGGCCTACAGGTTTGGGAACTGCTCACTTCTGCAGCACCAGTTACTAAAGCAGCAAACAGTAGTTATAGTTTGATTCTTCAAATGATTCCTGCATTAGAACCTGAGGTGGGTTTGCAGAGAAGCTCCAATACCTGATCTGGTTTGACTTGAGATGAGGACAAACATGTTAGAGCTGTGTCCAGCAGGCTACATCAGGTCTCAATGTTGACCTTTAAGATTGTAGCTGCAGTGAGTGTTTTCAAGTGTGCATGCATCTGTGCACTTGCATGTACAGAAAAGGAATGAAATGAGGTTACATAAACCTCCGCACCACAATGATGTTTCCAGCAGGAAGATATAATCCCAAATTTAGCAATTTAAGGGTTTCATCCAGTCAGCTTAGTGGCTAATCCTAGATTGTTTTAAATCCATTAGCCCCCAGTGGGGTAGTGACTGGGAGGGTATCTTTGTGGTTAGATGGTGTGTTGAAGTTCCAGGGAAGTCCAGAAGTGGTCAAACCCTTAGAGAAGGTCCCGCTGCAGAAGTGAGGGGAGTTGTCGAGCCACAGTCGTATCCCATCTCCACAGCAGTATGGGAGCCTCCAACTAGCCGGCCAGGGAAAGGCTGTGCCTGCACCTGCCGGTCTCTGAAACTCTGGATGTAACTCTAAAAAAGAGGGACAAAAAAATTGGTTTAGAACTGGAAACGTGACAAGATATTTTCTATATCCAGCTTTAGATTTGAAGGTTCATTGTGTTGCATGCTGATGGAAACTTCAGCAGTTTGTTATTGTTGTTGCAAAGCACAAACTTTGCATGTGGGGCCAATGAAACAGACAAAGACAGAGATGCTTCTCACCGGGGAGAGGACATCCGTGTCATAGCGGCGGATGGGGTTGGGTTTGCGGCGGTAGGCCGGCTCAGCGTGGAGTTGCTTAGCCAGTTGGTGATTGTGTGATGAAGAACCGGGCTGCTGCTTTTTTTTCTTTTTGTTCCGGTAACGGTCGTCCCTTTGGCGAATCCGCATCACCTGCATCCTCCTCTGCTGTCGGCTGATGATTACTGTGGAAAACAATGTTCGCTCATTCTTTGTATTGTTATAAGCAGACACATACAAGTATCTTGTTAAAAATGAAGATACACTTCCTGTCCAGATAAAAAAAAGTCAACACCTAGATTTCACTAAGTAATAGGGTATGACCCTCCTGTTGGATAATTAATGCATGGATAATGATGTGTTAACTGGTTACAGATGTTTATCTTTTTCAGAAGGGTAAAATTATTGGCACCAAACAGAGAAAACATCAAAGGGGTTACAGAAACTACTAAAACTGGGTTAAGAACTGCTCATTGTATTATAAAAAACTGGAAGGATAGTGGAAAACCATTGTTTCCCAGGAAAAATTGTGGGGGGAAAAGCATCCTGAATGAAGGCGAGCACTTAAATGTTTGGTGAGACCAGATGAAAGAAAAACAACAGTAAAACTCAGGATGTGAAGAGAACTCAAAGGACTGGACAGCTGTGGAGCCAGAAGAAAGGAGGATAGCTGGAGAAAAAGGATTCAGTTTACCAAGGAGCATCAAGACTGGACTTTGGAGCTGGAAGGTCATGTGGCCTGATGAGTCCAGATTTATCTTGTTCCAGAATGATGAAGCATCAGGGTAAGAAAAGCAGCAGAGGAAGAGGTGCAACCATCATGCCTAATGCCTACTGTAAAAGCCTATAGGGGCAGATCTGACGTTGCTGCAGTTGGTCAGATATAGGTTCAAGTTTAGATTCAGGTCTAGATTCAGCAACATTATGTATCCAGTAAATGAGGAATGCTGACTATCTGAATATACTAAATGAGCAGGTTATTCCATCTTCCCTGATATCACAGACATATTCCAAGAGGACAACATCAGGATTTGTGGGGCTCAGATTGTGAAAGATACAATATACAACTTTGGAGAAAAGTTAATAAAACACTGGATAGAAATAAATGGGATACTGTAGACGTTCACTGAAACAATAACACAGCAAATGGTGATGTAATCAAATGTAAGAGGGGCAACAAAATATTGAATGGTATTTGGACAAGTAGTGTAGCTTTCCAGCTTTAATCTAAAGGGATCCATAAAGGTGCCTTGAGGAACCCCTCAAGTTATGTTCATAAAACCAGATGAGCATCTTTTTAAGGGAATTCATGAGGAGACCTCAGTCCAGCACATGCTTACATCAGCAATGTGTCTAATTCCCATTAAGCACTGTTTTATTTATTTCCGGTGGGATTAATAAAATCATAAACTGTGACTATCTGGCAGATTTTTTTCAAACTATTTGTCCAGTCTGTCAGTAAGAAACGTAAATATTGCTTACCTTTGGTGTGCGAGTATCCCCCAGCAGTCACTTTCCACTGGATTATGACACCCAGCAAGGTGAGGGCAGGCCACACTCCAAGCACCACCCAAGTCAGCCAGCACACTGGCTTGCCAGATTCCGCTTTAATCCGATCGTAGATATACAACACAAGTGCGAAGAGCTCCACAAAATAGTCCAACGCCACTGTGATGACTGCTGCGCCAAACACTGCTGTGGACAGTGTGGTAAAGAGACGCTGCCACTGCAGGGTGAGCACAGCAAACAACATGCCTAGGCCAAGCAACACGCCCAGGGGCACCCAGACGGAGCGCGGGGGGCTGTCGGACAGCTCCTCCATGCCCACCAGGGTGGCCACAGCCACCAGCAGGCCCAGCAGCAAGCCCACCATGAAGAGGCCCACGCTGCGAACCAGCATGGTGACCAGGCCACAGAGCGTTCCAATGCCCAGGCCGATGCCCACTGAGGCCTCCACGCTCAGCTGGGTGTCCAACACGCGCTCCTTGTAGCAGAGCATGAAGATGACGACAGAGCCGAACATCAGGCCCGTCAGGAACATCACTGCTTTGAAGCATCGGTACCCTGAAAGAAGACAAGACGACTGACTCACAGTGAAGTCCCAGAAAAAGTCTGCATGGGTCGGACGTTCACAACAACTCACCAAAGAAGCAGTAAATAATGCCGAAGAGGCAGCACATGGAGCAGACAACAGAGGGAACCACCTTGTAGTGCCCACCGGCATTCTCGCAGCCATCCAGACGCTCTGGGCTCGGTTCCTGGTCGGGCTGGGCCAGCAGTGTCTCCACGGTGGTTGTCATGGTGATCAGGGAAAGTGGAGGAAGAGGAGAGGAAAGATGGCTGAGGATAGGCGATCAGGTAGGAGGCAAGGGACAAGGGAGGTTATGGAGCACTGCCCAAGTGCATGGTTTTACCTGCAGGAAAATAAAAAGAAAGGGTTAGTAAATATGTATGAAACTGGTAGACGTGTTTCAAGCGTCACTGTCCTGATAGATCTCTTTTACACTGGTGTGGTTGATGGGGCAATACGACCACTAAAATAAAACAGTATTCATATCAAATGAATTTCTGATGTAAAAATGATCTAAATAAAATCTATATATCAGCTTATAAACTAAAATTATTCAGCATTTAGTTTGATTCAGTGTAACTGTAACTCAGTGGATTTTTCCTCATCCCCAATAAAATCACCTTTGAATGTGCTGGCTGAATCACAGTATTGGTGCTGCTGAAAGCACAGTCAAGAGTCAAATAAGGTGAAAAGAGAGCTGATAAAATCTAACACATTGGTGAAAAAGCTTTATTGGGATTCAAGAGCTGTAGCCCATCAATGACATTGATGATGTTGCTGATGTTGGGTAGAAACTAGCTAATGGCAGTGTAACCCAGGTTACTCGTGAAGTAATAAAATTCCAATTTTTACGGTGGTCAGTGAATGCACCACAGAGATGCAGCGTGTTCAGCGAGGTGCTGCACCAGAACTTTCCCTTCCCTCCTGCAAAGCGGATGAGAAACACGTAGCTCCCGATCTCTAAACATTTTGGAACTTGGTATGTTGAGATGCATTACTATAGACAAGTTACAAGAAATTTAACTTACTACTGTGCTACAGTAGTGGATTAAACTTACTACTGTAGCACAGTAGTAAGTTTAATCCACTCCTGCAATGTTTGTTGGTTAGTAGGAAACTAAATTTGTGCAGTATGTGTGGATGTAATGTCATTAGCAAGACGACTGCCTGATTAGTGGGCATGGTTGTCGTTAAAATGGCGGCATATGCAAATTTGACCACAAAATGTGCGTCGGTATGGTCTCTTTTTCTTTTTCTTAAATTGTATTAATGTTCTGTTTACATTCCATGAGCAGTATTTGATATTGTAAAATTTCTGTGAATTTCTTTTGTTTTATATGGATTTTCTTGTGATTGAGCTACTGAATTTGTTTAATAGGGAGTCGTGTAAGTTATTTAACTCCTCTGCACACTTCCTTCCCCTCTTTGCTCTTTGAGTACCCGGTTCCGTGAGAAGAATTTCTACACGACAGTCCTCATCAGATACCGCCACTGAGCCATTCTGCCCTGCGTGAAGTAATCGCCACAAGTGGATTCTACAGCTCACTGGATGTTTTTGCTTTACAGCATCGCACTGTTCCAAGGGAGTGGTAGGAAAAAATTAAGGGCCCCAACATTGCACTTTTATTTTTCCTGAGCTCAGGTATGTTTTTGTTTTGGGAAAAAGGAACAACAAAAGGATCAAGGACAATTCTTTATTCTCATGTAAGAGACTTTTTGTTGTTTTTTTATTTAAATAAATGTTGTCTAAATTAAGTGAGGTGTTCATTGTAGACTGGAAGTTCAAAGCTCTTTGTGGAGCAGCTAATACCAATCTCCTTTCGAAACCTAGTTCTGATGATAGTTAGACATAATTGAATTCTTTGTAGCTCTATTAATAAACTGACTGGCTTTGGGTCTGAACGTTGTATTGAATTTGATTTTATAGATAGAGATTGAGTTACCCAACGTCAAGAGTTTTGTTTTTAAGGTGCCTAGGCTATGGTATAGGGACAGATGCGTTACAGCAGCATGAAGCCAAAACGTTCCAGACAAGTGTTGAGGGTCTTTTTTTTAGTGGAAAAGTAACTGCATTAAAAAGTGCGACAATCTTCCAACATTCAGAGGGGCGATAATGGCTTCTTGTCCTCTCTGTGAGTGATAAGGAGGCATTTAAAGAGAAGAACATGCCTCCTTCAGGCTAATCTGAAAAATTTCTACTGACTCTTGTCTAAGCTTGTTAATCTCCCATCAGTCATCCTGTTGATCAGACCCTCCACCAGTCCAACCACTCTAAAATAAAAGGTCAGCTTGTAATAGACGCCCTAAAGCGGACTTTTTTTGCAGACATTTTTCTCAGTTTTCAAAACTGCTTCAGCTTTTACACCTTCCTGGGATGTATTCCAGCACAGGCTTCTGTTTAAAGTGCTTTCTCTCCCTCTACTCCCATGTCTTTATGTCCACCTGTCGTCTTCATGCTGATACCAGACTTCCTGGTGAATCTCGCCTCATCTTTCTCCCCATCTCCTGCTGCTTTCATTATTCAAATCTCTTCCCTTGTCCTCTGCATCTCCCTCCACATCTGGTTCAACCTTGCAGCAGTCTTTTCACATCAGCTCACTTCAACATAGGACGGCTCTGAAGTTCATACAGGTTTCAATGTAAAACTGTTTTTCCCATTTAAAAAAAAGAGTTTTCAGTCTTCTCCCCCTCCAGCTGTTTTTGTTCTCTCCATCTCGGGGTGAGTTCAGTCCGACTGGAAAAGGTTTCTGGGTCAGAGGGGCTTATGTAACTCCTGTCAGGGGAACTTTACTCTAAAATTCATGAGCAGCACTTTACCTCCTCCACGCCTCCTCTTCTTCCTGCTCATGTCCACCATTCATATCTTTTCTTCTCTCATCTTATTGTTTTCAGCCAATATAAAAGCCACTCCTGTAATTTCTTTTTTCTTTTATGGTTAATCACCTCTCTGAAAGTGGTGACGGGATGGGAGAAGTTTAGGTGTGGCTGCTTATGAAGACAAAACCGGTATAATAAAGTTTGACTGAGTGAGCAGATATGTACTAACACCTCGTTATACGTTACTAAAAACACAAGAAATCAGAAACTTCTAATGACTTCGATGGATCACTGAGTGTAGTGTACTGAGTGGAGAGCATATTTTCTCCAAACTGCGTGTAGTGGAGAAAGTCTTGATTGCTAAAAGATGAGTTTGACTTGTGCTGAGCTTGCTTCAGAGCAGCAGCTACATACATGTGAGGTCATTAAGCCAAATTAGAAAAGCCTTGACAAGCTATGAAGGAGAGATTACCTTCCTGCAGTGGGTTCCCTGACATCAGAGCAGTGTCTGTGTTTTCATTCTGAGCTTTTGGAGTCATAGCTGAGAAAATGACCCTGTTATGAGGACGGCACCGAACTTCTAACCCTCTAAGACTGAAGCTGGAGCTGCCTGTGGAAGCTCCCAATAGGTTTAAAAACCAGTAGAGCAGTATTTGATATTTTTGTAACATTTGCAATAATAGTTGGTTTTAACAGGTTACTTCGATGCCTTTAGAGGAGAACCTGCAAATTCTTCCCTGCAGCATTTACACAAAGCAAGTTTCAAAGAGCTAGAGCTGCATAATCAGTCAAATCGCCCAGTATGTCAAAAATGTGACCTCAAGTTCTGTGCATGCCTCCATTTACAAAGTTGATTCAACCCACATTTAGACAAGGTGGATGATGCAAAGTTTTTAGGCAGTTGGTTGTAAAACCCAAGAAGATGTCATCAATCTGCCGGCGGGAACCAAAAGTACAACTTCTAGGCGAGTGGTAAACATGGTAAACAATAAGATCCTTCAGATGAGCTGAAGCCTGGTGGTTTAGAGCTGTGTGCGAGTATTTTATTCCAAATTCTACTCAGTCAGTCCTCTGGCTGCTGCATTTCAGATCATCCCAAAAGATTTTAAGGGTATTATTTGGAAGCTCCTTACCTCAATTGCCCCATGCATCTGCCAGACAAGCAGCAAAGCCGGTACTGTAACACATGAATGTGTCCCACGTCTGACTTTTCTGCAGGGAAGGTGGTTTAAAAAAAGGCTGAGCAGAAGCAGCTTAAACCCCCAACACACCCTGACCTGTTCAGTCTATCACAGACAGCATCCCATGACTTTCCATTGATTGATTTATAAAGTATAAAAGGTATAATGCATTTCTTTACGGCAGAAAACATTGTGTCTACTTGCTTTACTGAATAAAACTCCACTCTGTCACTGTGTGTGACCTTTTCCCCAGTCGTAAAAATATTGCACCAGCTCTATTACAACTCAGCCAGCACCGTTTCATGTCACATTATGACAATTGGCATATATTTTTGGCAAAATAACTGGCTTGTTATCAGCTTGATGGGTACCAGGGTGACGAAATTTAACATTTCTCACAACAATTAACGGTTTTTGTGTTTTAAGTTGATGATGTGTGAGGCAGAGGCACATTTGCATTCAAATAAAGCTATTACAGAAACAGACGGAGGGAAGAGGAAGAATAAATACGCAACAAAGCCCCAAAAATAACTTTAGACTCACAGATCACACACAAAGACTCACATACACACACAGAGCCACAATGCTCCTACACACTTCTCTGTCTGACGCGGCTTTTCTACATTTTTATCCCCCTTTTTCATCCAAACATGTCGTATTAATAATCATCCTTTGGTGAAGGATTAGCAGGTCGCTACGACTGACCCCACAGTGTGTTTGTGTGTGTGCACATGTGTGTGTGGGTCCGTGTGTGTGTGTGTGTGTCTGAGGGCATTAAGCTATTTTGTACTGCAGCTAAAAATGTGCCAGTTTTTTGTTTCTTGCTTTTGCAGGGTTCTGCAACAATAACAACAAGAAGGAGAGCGATGTTCTCCACCTCCCGCCCCGCTTCCTGTCCGTTTCCGTCATGACAGTGGGATGCTGACTGACACAGCAGCGGTCCATCCTTGTCTGAAGCCTGACCAATGGAGAAGCAGCTGAAACTCCCATAGCAACAGCATGGGAGCCAATCAGTGGGCACGTCTGTTTCTCTGAATGTGTTCATGCAGTGTGTGAGTGACTTTGTGTTTAGCACGTTGTGAGGACATAAATCTAATTCCACAGAAACATTGTGGGGATGTAGGTTCCATAGTGGGACACAAGTGAATAAATATGTTAACAACACTTAATGTCTCTAATATTAACTTTAGGACTGAAGAAGTTTAAATAAACACTTTTTTTAAATATAAATTGTAGTAATTTTTCATGCTTGGGCCACATGAGAAGAAAAAGGAAAGAGCCACAGGTCTTATGTCAGAATGACGACTAATATATCCTACTATACCATAAAATAAGAAGCTACTTATTATTCCTATCTACTGGGAAACTATGTGTTTACATTTTTAGATCAATGGTTTCCACATGGATTCAAACAAAGTATTTTCAGCTGAGAGTGAAAAAAAAAGTCTTAAGTGGACTTAATGTTCCATTCATCCAGACTCAATGTTCAGTCTACCTATTGAAAACAAAAGCATCTCTAATTACCTGACTAAGAAACACACCGCACACCGAATGCTGCATTTGTTAACAAATTCTGTCATTAGTGTTCAAATGCAGGAAAAAAAGAGTGAAGAGAAGCTTTTCTGCCATGTTTGCCGACCGCTAACAAACCTGTTGTTTTAGCAAAATGGCAAAAGTCTTAAAGACAAATGTCACAAGTGTAATGTAATAAAATGGAAAACAATGAACCTGGAAAAGTCAAATTACTAAATGAAAGTGGCTGCTGAATCAATTTCTGAACTTTGTATTTTATATCAATGTCATCTGGCCATATGATCAACAAATCAATGTAGAGTGATGTATCATTCCACCTCTAGCTCACCAGGTGCTTTCAAGTGGTAATATTTACTTGTCCAGCCTTCTGTTGCAGCTTTTTACAAGACAACCAGCTCATATTTTCCATGTTGTCCAGAAATGCTACCGTGTCAGTGCCATCCATCACCTTTGTGTTTTGTTTGTAAAGCTGATGTTGCTCACTATGTTTATGAGTATGATGTGAATGTGTCCCAAGAGATAAATATTGTATTCAAAAATATAAAATACCAACATGCCCTTGTATAATTACAGTCAACTTGGAAGCGTTTTCTGTAACATATGAATATAACATGCATCAGTTCAGGCAGGGCTGCATGGTGACATAGTGGTGAGCAATGTAGCCCCACAGTAAGAAGGTTCGATCCTCGGCTGGGGGGAGATTTGGACAGTGGCGCATTGGTTCTCTCCAGGTACTCCGGCTTCCTCTCACCGTCCAAAGACATGCGTGTTAGATTAATTGGTTACTCTAAATTGCCCATATCAATGAGTGTGAGCATGGGTGGGTGTTTGTCTTTGTGTTGGCCCTGCGATGGACTAGCGACCTGTCCAGGGTGTACCGTGCCTTTTGCTTTGACTGCTGGGATAGACTCCAGCGACCCTTCCTCAGACTAAGCGGTTAGGAGAATGAATGAATTAATGGTTCAGGCAGGAGAGGAAGTCAAGTTGTGCAGACTACTGCAGCTGATTGGCTGATGGCCCAGTTCTCCTCATCCAGAGTCAAACGTAGCCTGCAACTTCAGACGCTTCATGGCGCTTTCAAACGAAAAGAGCATGCCAAAGCTTGTTGCACTTATTCTCCTCTAAAAGACAACAACCCTAACTAAGCAAAACATGGACAATGTCTTCAATCACTTTGATCTCCTGATTTTAAAGCTGGTGGATTGACACAAATCTGTAATCTTGTTTTATAGATTTTGAGTGAACTCATGAATATGCTGGCAGATCACTTCAGCAGAGACAGAATAACTCCTACGTTAATTAAAAATACAACAAACTCTGTTTAAGGTGAACAGGCAGATCAATCCAATGTGTGAGGAGGAAAAACAAAGACAGGGTTCAAACAGAACTAGATGCCCTGAAACGGATGAGAAGGCTTTTCCCCCGCTGACATCATCAGACTGAACCTGGTGACACCAACAGAAAACCAAGACGAGGTCTCTTCATGAATAAAGAAAGCCGAGTCTATTAATAAACACAGCATTGCATGCATTCATACTACAGTTCGGCTGTTGCATTTCTGGGTCACAAGTAGAGTTTTCCCGACTTTGAGGAGGAAACATCACAGAGATCACAGAAACCAGCCGAAGCACAGACCTGCTTTACTGTTCAGTACAGTCATAACAGCACTACGAACTTTAAGAAGTAGCATCTGAGGTTAATGTATCTGACTATAAGTGGGTGTTGTGATGGTTGACGGTGGGTTAAAATGTGGATGCAGAAGTTATGGCTACTCATGTCGGCTATTTGGAAGCAATCTGGTTACAAAACAGATGAGACAGTACTGATGCAGAAACTCTGCCAGACAAGCTGGATGCTTGTGGAAACAGAAACATGGTGAATCTTGTCTTCAATCTGCAGGAAAACCACAAGGATGAAGAGTTCCTAACCCCTGGAGTTAGCTAAAACAGCATTGCTAACATTAGGTCAACCAAAAGCTCCAAAGTTCAACAGACTTCAGCGCATGAGAGTTTTACAAGTTGAGTTCAGATTGAGAAAACATCATATTTCATGTTTTGTAAATCATCATCGCAACTTTTACAATGTTATTGGATTTCACGTTTTCCTGTTATCATGCAGCCCTGGAACAAGGCACGACTATTTTCTCAGGAAGTAACTTTTTATATATTAAATTATGTCCATAAATCCATCCATTTTCTTGCTGCTTATTCAGGGACAGGGTGCAGCTACCGAACCAGTGAAGCCCAGACTTGAATATACTCAGCCACAATTGCCAGCTTGTCTCATAAATCTAATCAAATGTAATAAAACTCACCTGTGTCAGATCTTTATTGTCATTGCATGAAATAATGAGAAGACATGATTCATTTAACATTCCTGCATCATTAAACGCTCCGTCAGATGGAGTGGCGTCTACAGAGGTAAAGTTATGACAGGCGAGCTTCAGATATCAACTGAGTCATAACTTCAGAGCGATTTTGGTGGTTTCAGAAGAATGAAACTAATTTTGAGGTCATTTTCCACTGTGAATTCCTAAGAATTCATTTTCCTGCTTCTTCAACTGTTTCCAGGTCAAACGAAACCACTTTCACTCACACTCGACCGGTGTGTGTGGAGTGTGTACTGATGTGTTTGTGCGCATAGACTGGCACACTGAGCTCTGTTAATCCCCTCCTGGTCGGATTCAGAGGGCCATACGGCTCATGGTAGTGCAACACGCATGGACTGAGCTAGTGGTCGCACCACGTTGGCCAATAAGAAGAGAGGAGCCCTCAGTGACCTCATCAGCAAGACAAATGTTTAAAATGTTCAGCTATGGCTGCTGCTTGTATCAATCTGATCCACTCACTGACAAATCAATATAAGATGTCCTGATAAAACTTTTTTAATCAGGGAGACAAGGTGTTGTCATGGGGCAAAAGAGAACAATAAACTCTCAAGACTTTGTATGTCATGAGGAGGATGTTCAGTTTCATACTCAGCTTTACATGGAGTCACTGTAGAAAGATGCGTCTTGGCGTTTTCATGCAATACTCCAAGCTGATGCCACAACATATGGCATCACCTTGCTGTTACACAAGAGCTGAGATAGAAATAATCTAACAAACTTTTAGCCAGCAGCACCTTAAATAACTTCCTCTTCCAGAGAATATATGATGTGTAAAATCACATTATGAAGTTTCATGTTTCCGACACATAAGTAAAGGATGTGGTGTTGGTGACTGGCAGCATGTTTAGATAAAAGGTTCAGCAGGTTTTAGGTAAACATTTTGAATCAGCAGCCAAGGTGCCTGATAGATTCCTAAAGTTAAAACCAATCAGTTTAATTAGGGACATTATCACAATTATAAATGCAGCTGGATGCATTTCATCATAAATGTTCTTTTGATACTTTTAAATTACATTTCTGTCATAAAAAAAAAGACAACAAAATCACATCAACGCTGTTTTACAGCAGCCTAAGAGAGGCATAAGAGAACTAAGAACTGAACAAGGACCCCTTCCAAATGTGCTTTTAATGTCCACAATGTTACTTCACTAAAAATATATGAATACATAATGAAGAACAAAAACAAATATGTTATTGAATAATTCAAATAAAAACAATAATAAACACAAAATCTCCAAGCCTTTCTTTTTCCATTTTTAGTCTGGTTCAAATAAAGGTTTTTAGACTGGAAATAATGATGAAGCCACTTTCAGCCAATCAGAAAGCTTAAATTGGTGATAATGTCCAATCAGAAGCTGCCAAAGATCAACAAGTGAGCAACAAAAATAACGGTCCTCTCTGGGTGGTATATGTCAATACCTTCATTATACATCACATTTGCCTCATAATCTGAAGCTTTCCTGGTTGTTGACTGGGATTAAAAGGGAAAAGTTTCTCAGTGCATTTTTACATAAAAAAAAAACCCAAAGTACAGCAAAAAATAAAATGGCACAATTTTAATATAAAACAAACAAACAAAACATAGCCAGTAACACTAGCGTGATGTTAGATTATTACAAATAACACAAATGAATGTGCGTGCTACATGTTACGGAATCCAAAATAGTTAGTAACTGGTTAAGCATAAGGTGATATTCTGCAGGGGGCCCCATAAAGCCTCAGACTGACCCTGTTTTACAGCAGTAAAGAAATTTTAATCAAAATAAATAAACAAACATTTGACCACAAACCAGCTAAAAAACCAGAAAAAAATGAAAAAATATTACTCAAAGCTAAAACACTACATTCTAAGCTCATTCTTAAACTCATGTCTACCTGTTAGACACCATGAACTATCTGAATTATTCACAGATTTAAAAAAAATGTAAATACGGTTTTCTTATTCCACAGTGCCTACACAACGTCACTGTTGTATCAGCAGACCTCTTTCCTTCTTCATCGTATCTGACAGGGAAACCAAAGTGTTCCCACACAGGGGATTTGAATGAACTGGGGTGTTCAGGTTCCTCCGCTCGCCATGACCACGCTGCACTTGTGTGGAACGATTATGCACGCAGCTTTCTTTTTTTTTTCCATATCAATCACGTGTGTGCCGAACCGTAGATACTGATCTGAACGGATCATGGATCAATGATGATCCGTTGCACCACTAATAATAATAAGTATTCAGGTGTTGTGTAAATGGCAGCGACTAACTTTCACACACGTTCACGAGGCTAAACACTAAGCACTGCATTCCTTGCTGTAGTTTTCCTCACTATTATGACTTTCCTGCCTCATGACTACAGGTGTTTTGGGAGCGCCTCTATAACATGTAAAGTAATCATTTTTAAAGACACTGTGGAAAAAATAGCTGTCAGATTGTGGCTATTTTTAGAGATGATGACGATAGTCACTATTTAACTTAAGCGTAGTCTGTCCTGTCTGTCACAAAACACCAATATCTTTCTTATTGTACATAATATCATGCTTGGGCCTGAAAATGTTAGCATCGTGTGATGTACTGCACTACTATTGCAGTAACAGAGTAGAACCCAGCGTGTGGATGGATGTATTAACAGAGCAGGTTGCTACATTGTGTTTTACGATGGCAAAGAGCCATTTAATGAAGACTACAATTATTTTAAGTGAGACAAAAAACCACGATAACTGTATGTCACTAAAAACACACCAGTTAGGATGCTTTTATGCACTTAGACAGCTATGCTTCACATTTTATTTGTGCATGCTTAACTTTTAGCAAGGTAAGAATTATCGTAACTTTAAACACAGAGCGGCCACGAGACACGCAATGACAAGTTTGTAGAGAATGTAAGAGGGAAAACATAACTGTTTGTTTATTTAACATTTCAACTTACCAGTGACAAAATATAAAATGCTCGTGAGCAGACTTCACTTTACTTGGCTTAGCTGCTATCTGTTTCACCGTCCGGTTTGCTCTGTCTCGGCTTCCACCGCAGGCAGCCATGAGCAAGGATGACCCCGCCCCCGCTACTTATCCATCATGGGTGCCATCTGCTGGATAAGTAGCCCAATTACATTTTCAACTGGGCAGTCTCAGAAACAAATATATGACAAAAATAAATCGATTAAAAAATCTGCAATTTTTTTACCGATATCCGAAATCACCCTGGACCCCCATATCGGCCGATAAAATCGGCCGGCCGATATATCGGTCAGGTCCTATTTTGTATTATTATTTTTAAGTTAATTTTATGTTATCACGACTGTTGTGTGTCTTGGAGCTTGAACACGACTCATCACCTGGTTATGAGGGTCTTCTTTACAGAAACCCAGGCTGTTTTCCGAAGCCTAACCAAATAATTTAAATGCCTAAACCTAAACAAAGACTATCTAAATCTGTTTACTGGTTTAGATTTTCTCTTTGCCATTGAGACAGAAGTTTTCCTCTTGCTGGGAGTCCTGGTCAAGATGTATCACATAAAAAACACAATTTCAAAAAAGTTTCACTAGAAAACTATTTCAAACTTATGTAAGTACTACCTAACCACTCCGCCATCCTAACGTTTCATTTCAGCCAGCTGCTCAGCTGAGGAGCTGATTCCTAACACCCCTGTAAGAATATGGCAGGTACACTGATCCGTTACAAAGCCATTATACAGACTGAGATGACTGATGAAGCTGTGATGAGATTAGTTTGTCCTAGCTCACAAGGCATTTCATTGTTCGCCACTACATTTATATCATCACCCGGCTCATCTTCTATTCATTAAGAAAAAAACTCTCCTGTTGCCTGTGTGTCACCATGTGGGATGCCGGAGCTGAAAATAACACGAAGCAGTCATGAAGAACTTCACAAACGCTACCAGCCTCAGCTGTTAATGTGTCATACAACAGATTTCTCTGAGCAAAGAGTGATAAACAACGTGACTGAGTCTGTGTCACAGTCATGACTGACGCCAAAGCTTGGGCGATGGCGAGAAACAGCAGGGCGAGTGACTGTCCCCGGACCTGCTGCTGTGTGAAAGATGTTCCTGTTGGAAGGCGAGCTCCAAACAAACTGGGCCTCAGCTGGATATGCCAACTTCGTGTAGAGAAAGATCCAAATGAATCAAAAAGCACCAAAATATACTTTTGTAAGGTTAAGATGTCTTATATCAACTTCTTATGATGTTATTTTTTATTGTAAATTAAATTAATTTCTGTAAACGCGTAAATAAACACTGAAGTTGGATCCAGATAAAACCTAAGTACAGATTCAAAGATGTAGCCATCTCCTGACACTGTTGACTGGTTTAGAACCAACAACAAACCTCTGACATGTTCATAATTGAACAGCCATGAAAACTGGCTTGAAACTGGAATCCAAGCGCTACTAAAACTCCTCAAGGGCTAATGAAACAGCCGGGTCTAGAAAAAAGACAGGCAGTATCACAGTGTCAGTAAACAGTGCCAGTATGAACCTGGTATCACAGCTGCAGCCTTTACAAGCAAGATTGGTTGGTGGATCAATGTGATCATCCCGCCTAATAATTTTTTTTTTTTTTTTTGCTCAGAAAATCCGGTTTGTTTGTGGAGGTGTGAACGCGCAACTGATCACTGGCCAAGTGAACCTAATCCAAGTAGGTGTGTTGGAAACATAAGTTTTGCTGACATCTTGTCTTCTACAATAGTGCTTGATGCAGTGCAGTTTCAGATGAAGAGGGGAATATATTATTTGATAAAGTGTGGAAACAAAACCAGAGCAGCTAAATGGAGCAGTCCCCAACTGAACAAAGTATAGCAAATTAATAGGGGCCATTTATGCTCGACGCAGAAGGCAGAAGCACAACTATTCACCATCTCCTGCATTGTTTACGCTTAAAATTTGTTCCGTTTTAGAGATCTTGCGGATGCATCACTGTATGCAGAAAACGTAGCAATACCACCGGAAACCACAGGGGCAGTGTTGGGCATGTATAGCAACCAGGGAAAGGAACAAATCAGCAAAGAAGGAGCAGAAGAAGGAGACAATGAGGGCAAATGTAGAGATGACAGAAGCTTTTATAGAAAGCATGACTGTGTCGAGCATGTCAGTCAGTTATAAACAACTTTGTAGCGGTGCGTTATCACCTCCAACTCGTGTCTACGAAAAACGACATAAATCTGAACTCTACACCGCTCACTAATGGATGAATTGACTTAACAACTATTGTAATAAAAGATGCATGGAAGTATGCGAGTGGCAATAAATGACCTCGCTATATATGTAGGTAATAGGAAAAATAAATAAATAATAAATAGGGCTTACGATGTAAAAGCAACTTTACAGAATTCTTTCTCCAAAGCAGAAACAACTAATGTGTCCAGTTAGTAATGTGAAATTCATTCTTTGATTTTTTTTTTCCAATAATTTCTTATAAGGAAAAGAAAAAGTTGATAAAACTGTCATCTTGATGCAACTGCTTTGTATTAAGCAGAACCAGATACTAATGCATTACTACCACCACAAGGTGGAGCAATTTACTAAGCGGTTTGCCAACCAACAAGACGAAACAGAATTTTAGCTTAAAAACAAATTCAACTGGAAAATGTGTGGTGCTAAAGTTTAAACCGTGGTCATCCAGGGCCACAGTCCTGCAGGTTTTAGATTTTCCCTGCTCCAACACACCTGATTCAAATAAATGTTCTCAGAATGGATGAATATGTTCTCGCTACATCAGAATGTGTCCACTAAAATCCATTCCCATCCCCTATGATGTGCTTTTGAGAAATCAATTTAGTGGGGTTTTTTTGTTCATTTGTTTTGCTTCAACCTTCTGTAAAGCAAAGGTTCATAAAAACTTTGCTGGTATCCAGGCGAGTAAATTGTGTTATAGTCCAATGGGGAAAGCTACATGTTGAATCATGTTTGCCCTGAATATGGATTTTGTGTGTGCTCAGAGCTGGGCAATCATGGGAACAATGAAGGATGGAGGAGGTAAAAAGAAAGAGAAGAAAGAAGGGAATTCAAAGAAGAGAAACAAATAAGCACCAGTGGCTTCCCACCATGTGTTACGCAACAGTCGCATAATGCATCGCTCACTGCACTTCAGCTCCTTTCAACAACACTGCTGCGATTTAAGGCAACGAATACAAACACATGAAGCAACACATGCTTAAAAGTGACCCTGAATAGGTGCACCATGGGTGTTTCAATAAATAATAACCTTATATGGTCAAAATATCTCAAAATGATCATCAAGAAATCAAGAAATGGAGGGAAATGACCATGAAGTTTCATATCAAACAAAACATCTTTAAAACGCCCTTTAGTAAATCATTTAAGTCACGTTAAAATTATTCCATCTTACTTATGAATTTACTGGATAAAAAAGATAAAATTTACAAACAAAGTTATGTGATAAGTCATGACAGCATCATCAGAGCCTCAGTGCTACTGAATTACAGCCGAGCCATAGATCCATCACTGACCTGAATCTGCCAGTCAGACAGAGTCTGCAACATGTTCGAGCCGCTCGTCCCTCCTCACGCCGTTTGATGAGAAACTGAGTGTATGATGAAGACAGAGCTCTCTGTGTCTCTCGGTGTTATTCAGGAGTCATCTGAGGTAACAGGCTGGTGGGCGAGCAGCCAGAAACTGGCCAGCTCATAACAAGCTCAGTGAGCTGCCAGCATCCTGCTGCTCGCAGAGGAGGACCGAGTGTGTCACCGCTTCACATGTCAGCTTCCGGGACGTAAAGACACAGAGGGGTTGTTGTCGTCAATCGCCCTGCCAATAAACCTGACCACTGCTCCGAACATGCCAATCAATAGCAGCCAGGACTGCTGTGGAAACGTGACTGGGATGTAGCTGCTGGCACCGCAGCATCACATGTCTCTCTCAGACAATCAAAGAAGCAGGACAGATAAAAGGGCAAAACAACTTGCAGAGGGAAAACACACTTTCCAGGGAAAGCTGCACCTTTCCAACAGAAAGATAAGAATATTCCTACTGGAAGATGATCCACAAACCAATCAGAAAGAAAGGAAAATCTACTTTGATTTAAAGCCACAACAGTCTCTGCTTGTGAAAACTTTTGTTACTGAAAGTAGAGTTGTCATACAAAACAAACTGTGTCATCTTTCCAACATAAAGGTAATATTGATATAATAGCTCATTTAAACTTAATAGCTAATCTAGCTGCTGTAGCTAAATTACTTCATGTAATTAATGTAGCTAATCTAAAGCTAAAGTTGTTGTAATCAATGTAGCTAACTTAAAGGTAATGTAACTAACAAAGTTAATGTAGCTCATGTAAAGCTAAAGTAGCTAATGTAACGAATGTCGCTAATGCTTAGTGTTAAAGGTACCTAAAATAACTAATTGAATGCATGGAAATGAGTGTGCTCTGGCAGAATCATTTCCATTTACAAATTCAGATGCTAAATAAATAATTTATAAATTTGTAAATTCCCCATATTTATTCAAATCACAGAGCAACAGGTCGTGGTTTACTGTTCAGAACAAACACTGAACAATCTTGCTTCCAAGAGACGAATCTGTTAGAAGATCATTTTTCAAAGTGTTCAACTTCACAGAAAAAGGTGACTCATATAAAACATCGTGTCTTTTTTCAGTCCAGTTTGGCTCTCCTCCACAAACACTTGCACGACTCGAAAAGGATCAGGCATGACACCAGCACCAAGAGGCTGAGGCGTTCTCACACCTCCTCGCCGCTCATTCAGCAGCTTACGTAAGGCTGGGGGTGAATAAGCTGCTCCACTTAGTAAACCTGGCTGCTGCAGCTGCTTCGTTTCTTCAGATTGGGCAAAATGTGGAAAATCTGCTGACAGGGGAGGAGGAGGAAGACACTGAAGTCTTTGTCTGAGCTGAAATTCTTTTAGCACAACAGTAGAAAAAGCCACACACGATCAACAAATATATCTAAAAAATGTCTAAAACGGGTGACGAAGTCACAAGTTCAGATCTCCAGACATGTCTGGATGAAGCAAAATGACAACAGAAATTCTCAGTTTTTAAGTGTGTAACTGCTACAAAATTAGCTTGGATATAAGAAATGTGAAACATGAGAGGAATTGAAGAAAAATCTACCAATAGATGCCAAAACCGGGACCGTTATAAAGCTAAAACTACAGGTGCAACATTACATAACACCAGGAGCAAGAAAATTCTGATTTACAGCTGGGAAAAGTCCAAGAAGATGCCACCAGAAGCCAAACTGGCCAGTAGCACAAGAAAACATTGGCTAAGCTGAAGCCATAGTTTCTCATTTCTCTACTCAGTAAAGTAAAACTTCAAACTGCTGACAGGAGGCAGCCCTGTTTGGCCACACTTATTCTACAAATCACAAGGTCAAATTCAAAGTTCCAACTCCCCAAACACAAGTAATACAGATTTATACATCTTCATGTGTGAGTCATCCTAAAAACACAAGCATTTTAAGGGCAGTCTCCTGTACAACATCCTCTCTTTAGGGTGAGCTCTGTTTACGGACAGCAATTTCTGGAAGTTTTTCCTGACTCCATACAGTGATTTCTTTTAATGCAGAAGATCACCAGCATCCTGCCTTGTCCCACGCACACAGAGATTCCTTCCGATTCTCCAAATCCTTTGATTTTTTTTACATTTTAGATGGTGGGATTCTTTAAAGTCACAATTATATTTCAAGGAACCTCCTGAAATTTGTGAAAGTTTTTAGACCCAAATTTGTGGAATTTGTCTTGGTGATCCAGCCTTTGCCTAAAAAGACGAGATGACCTTGTTCTTCCAGAGGACTCATAACTTACAGAAAGCTCTTTTTTTAAATATAGTTTGTATAGTTACATTTTAGTGTAAACAGAACCGAGTTGTTGTTATTGATGATTACTGTGGGGTTGATTGTGAAATATTGCATCTATATGTGTGGTATAGCAATTATTGTCACAGCTCACTGCTGTTCTCATGGTGCAGATATTTACCTTTGTTCTGTAATTTGTGTTGTTTTATACGAAAGATGTGCAGATTCTCACAAATCAGCTAGTATGGAGGAGTTTGTTTTTCCGATTTGGCACAGCAGGACAACCTGGTAACGACGTAATTACCTCTCAGATGCTCACAATTAAATGACAACGGAAATGCACTGGTATATGTGAGAGACTCAACCTGAAATAGTGTTTCTCCTCCACCTACAACACTTAAATTCTGCTTTTCTTGCATAACATAATTCCCAGGCAATGTTTGGTGTTTGACGTGAGAGTCTAGATGAAGTTTTACCCCCCTGGTATCTGTGTTTTCTGCTCGCTGCAGATAAAACATAATGAGATTGGGCGGCATGTGGAGCAGCTAGAGGCGAGGTCGAGCCACTTCAGGATCAACACTTTCTGTCAAGAACAGCTGATTTACTGTTTCAGAGAAAACCAGCAGCTGAAGGCCTGAATATTTCCAGTGTCACCAGACGCACTGCTGCATGCTTTCAGGCCTTGGTTCTTATGTAACCGTCTCCCTCCTCTTTTCTTCATAACATCTTCATCCTGCAGCTCAGTGGGACCAAACATCCCTCCAGCTCAACGTTTCCTTCCCAGCATCTCCCGCAGGGAGCCGCTCCGCAGCATTTCTCATCTTTGTAACCACGGAGACACCAAACAGTCGGAGCAGCTGGGTGTTGGCAGACAAACACAGTGGAAGCAAAACAACCCGGAAAGTTTCACACTAAAGACACGACTGATCCTATCATGAGTGAAAAACTGAAACCTACGAGGTAGAAGTGGTTTGTCGTCGGTTTTGGTCTCCAACTGTGTGTTTCTAACATTTCAGCATCTCTTCAATTTGTTAGTTTTATTATCTGACCTCAGTTTGTGGTTGTTTTCTCCATCTTTAAGACAGGGTTGTCCATTTCTATGCCTACAAATCCCATTGAATTTTGGTCAATTTATATCTCTGTAATCAAACTAGGAGGTTTGTATAGTTTTTAATGTGTCTTTACGATCACCTTGCATCTATATACGTGGCTGTTCAGTGATACAATGTGGTCAGCACATTTTACCAGAACCACGACAAGACCACGTCACTTAGTGGACCCCTGGGACTGATACTGACACAGTCTGTCTGACTGGGACTAGAAAGGGAAGAGTTTAGCTTTCAGGCTCTTCGTTTCTGCGTTTATTTAAGAGCCATTATGTCTGGTCCAATCACTCAGAAGATCTCGGAGGGAAGGATGCTAAATAATTAACATGTTTTGTATTTGCGACCAGAAATCCTGTAGTGTGTATGCTTCTCCAAGCAGCACACTGTAATGTAATAATCCCTGGTAGTTCGCAATGATTCCTGTAATGTAACAAATACTTTTCACTTGCATGGTGTTAGCATCTCTTTCCATAGACTATGTAAAAGATGGACGGAGCCTCCGGGATGTTACCTGTAGGTTTCATGTGTATCGTCTCTCTCAAAAAATACAAAAATGTGCAAAGAGGTAGAGCTGAGAGGAGGAATGTGAGCATGAGGGTGGATGATTGACATCTATCAAACTCCGACCTGCCTGTAGCTAATAGCTAACTAAGCTATCTCGGAGCTAACAGGAGCTAACTGAGCTAACCAGCTAACAGAGGTAAGATAAAACTAAATCGCGGTGTTAAGGGGCTAAAAACCGCGGTTATGCTACAGACTGCCTTTTGCAGCGGCATATTGGTTCCTGTCAATGAAAATGACAGTATTTGGGATTTTTAATCACAGTTGTCAACATTTATGTGTTATTGCAAAGATTAACTGTGGAATTAATGCATAAAGAGCTATTACTCACGCCATATTAAAATCTGAATTTGGCATTATCTCAGTGAGAGAAGCTGATTGCGACATGTAGGTGGTTTGTCACAACTTGATATATCTCACAATTACCAATAACTACGTGAGATTTGGAATACTGCGCAAAGAACCCGATGCACTGCTGAAGAACCGGTTTCTCTGCTCCGTAGTCCACACCACACGCTGAGACAAGAGATCTTCCGTCATCTGTCTTTGGTTATCATCAAGTATGTGGTCTCTAAATCTGTGAAGGTTTGAAGAATCCTGTAATGTGAACCAGATGAAACCAAACCTGCCAAAAGCATAAAAGCTCTCATATCCATCATAAGAGCAACCAGGAGGCCGTTAAACACCAGCGGGTTTGGATCCGTCTGAACGTGGATCAATTATTTATTTGACTCTGATAATGTGAGAAACAAACCACACATACTCACACACACACACACACACACACACACACACACACAGACACACACAGACACAGCTTGTTTCCTGGTTTCTGGTTCATAAACATCCTGATGAAGCCACTTAATTCTACTCACGTGCAGAAATAACCCCACACACCACATCCAGTAACGCTGTGATGATTGCATGTTGGCGGTGGATCAATAACGCTCGCGGCGTGTTAAAACCATCATCTGATGCGACAGCTTCACAGTTAAACAGCAGCAGAACGTTCATCTCAGCCGGCTGAGATCAGAAACCCGAACTGTCTGAAGCTGAAGGAACCAGATCCAGATGACCTGACAGGACGGAAACGTTCTGATGAGACAAAGTTGCTGTTTCACATGCGAGAGCAGACATCAGCTAAGGTTTAGCGTCATCCGGGAGCCAGTTAATAACTTGACATGTATAACCAGAAACTAACGAGGACCAGTCAGATAATAGATTGCAAGAATGCGGACAGATGATTGGTTTCTGCTTCGAAGGAGGAGAGAAGATGCAGCAAATATTTCAGGCTGAATCAGGACAAAACTTCCCACAATGTCGATTCTAAATAAGTTGGGACTCAAGATGCAAACAGCATGTTTGTTATTCCAGGGATCCTCAGTCCTGGTCCTGAACGTCTGGTTTCCTGCAGGTTTTAGAAGTTTACCTGCTGCAGCAGATAACTCAAGGACCAGTACTGGTTTCTTCCCAGTAGAAGATAAACAATAGATCTCATGGAAATACAAGCTGATTGTGAATCTGATGCAGCAACAACAGCTGGAAAGTAGCTGAACATCTGACAACTAATTAGGTTCATTATCAACAGGTCAGTGACATAACTGGGTATAAAAGAAGCATTTCAGAGAGGCAGAGTCTCTCAGATGGAAAGATGGACAGAGCTTCACCAGTCTGACAAGCTAGATCTAAAAACTGTGGAGTGATTTTCGAAAAATGTTACTTAGACTTCAGAAACCCCTAAATGATATTATCATTATCATCATCAGCGAATCAGAAGGAATCTCTGTATGCATGGGACGAGGTTCGATGCTGGTGATCTCTTACATTAAAAAGAGACATGATTCACAACTGGAAATCCATGCATGGAGTCAGGAAAAACTTCCAGAAATCACTGTCTGTGAACACAGTTCACCCTGAAACTCACACATACAGGTTAAAGCTCCATCATATGTGATCAGGATCCAGAAACACCGTTGTCTTCTCTGGACAAAAGTTAATTTAAAATGTTCTGAGCAGAGCGGCAACTATCGAGTACTTTTGGAATCGGGTATTCTGTCAATTATTTTGTAAGAGTAACCGAGTACTCTTACGATTATGTTTTAAAATGTGATACTTTGTTGTGTAATGGATAGAATGGATTGATGGAGTAAAATGGAACTATAATATTATATGATAAAAAAGTAAGATGCTTTTATTCATAATTGTAATATTATATGGTAAAAAGCAAGGTGCTTTCATTCATAATGGTAATTAGGAAAAAGGAGAAAAGATTCTTAAGCAACCACTCTTTGTAGAAATGTTTGGTGAATGTTCTTATTACCGATCAAGTTATCTGTGTTCAACTACTTCGGTCATGTAATATAAAAACAGCTATGAAAAGGGTGCTTTAGGATAACATGTTAAATATGCCATGGCCAGATTATTGTTTTTATTGTTTAATTGAACACTGATTTCATAGAGTGTTTCCTTTAAAGTTTGTGTTTTGAGAGTTTTATCTGCTGATCGTCTCTAAATTGATGATGTCTGAGATAACGTAGGGGAAGCATGTTGCTCCCGCTCGTCCATTCCAAGACTGGACGTGACGGCAGCTACACTGTGTTTGTGTCTGTCATTATTCCCCTTTACAGGTAAAATCTCTGTTTTCTTTTAGTCATTTTACATCTGTATTTATGTTCTCTGTCATTCAAAAGATGAGTTTGAAGTGAAATCCGTCCACAGAACTAATTTCATCTAAGTTTGAACTGTTACAATTTTCTTGCTAGCTGCATCGCGTCGAACGGGTCGCGCCATGAGGGATACGACTGCACTTTCTGTGTGCAATGTTCAGTACTTTAGAGTTTTAATAAACTACTGTGATCTGCAATATAATTTTCCATTAATGTCAGCTTTATTAGCTTGTATATGGTTTGTACTTGTGCTGTGATTTTGGCAGCTAGTGGTTAGTTATAATTTAATCTTATTGTTTTATTTTGTAATATGTTCTTTTAAAGATGTATTGCTGAAGATCCTTGTGAGAAAAATACATTCCAAGACTGGACGTGACGGCAGCAACACCGTGTCTGTGTCTTTGTCATTATTCCCCTTTACAGGAACAGTTGCAGACGACGTGTTTTTGCACGCATTCGATGTATGGAGAAAAAATTCTCAACCGATCACAAATTCCTGCCTTTTAAAAGATTAAAAGAAGAATTCACGTAGAAAGAAGGACTGACTTATAAACATGTTCAAAGTATCTAAGAACTAGCCTATGTCTTGGTGGACAACACGCCTGTTAAAAGTGTGTCTGTTTAATACGGAATAAAAGTTTGCTGCAGGAACAGAGGCCACGCCTGCTGTCACACGCTGCCTAAAACATGCGCTTTGACTCTGCATGTGTGCGGGAGAGACGGATGAGGGATGGATTACAAGAATGTTAACGTGCATTAGCAGTTTACACCTCGCCATGTCTCATCACTGCTGACTAATATCACAGGTTATAACACTGTACCATTTAACAGGCGCTGCTGTTGTTGATATAAATCGGAAAGCTGAATCTCTGCCTGGAGAGGTGAAGTGGCGGTGTTTTCATTTCAGGTGCTGCAACATTGATGACGTACTTTACAGCACACACACTGTACTACGTTTTCTACCCTTTAGGAGTGTGAAATGGTCCCACACTTGCGACTTTTTCTGTCTTTTCCTCCCCTTTTCTTCATTCTCTGCCATTAGAGACCAAAGCAACGAGAATCTTCAGACAGAAAGCAAACCGCTCGCCGCTGCTGTTTGAAATGTCCGTCATCAGTCCGGGTGAAACAGTCATACTGTACAGATACACCCTAGGCGACAGATTCTGTTTTTATATATTATGTACATGTTTAAATATTTTATACGTTTACTGAAACAGTGCTGTATTTCTTTCGAACAGCGCAGTGGTCTGAGAATGCCGCGATGACGCATAAATTAAAATATATCGCCACGTGATATTAATTAAACGGAGCTTTGAGGCAAATTATTTGCCTCGATCAATTTTTGTACTCGAGTTACTCGAGTAATCGTTGCAGCCGTAGTTCTGAGGCAAAGTGGAAACCTGGATGAAGATGCTGAAGCACATCCTGTATCCATCACAGCAGCATGGTGGAACAGGAGAACTGGTCTGCTGCAGTCCAGACCTTTCACCAGTACAAAACATCTGGAGCATCATGGAAGCAGAAATCCAGCAACAATGGTCCAGTAGAGCAGCTGTAATCCTGCATCAGACCAGAAAGGAACAACATTCCTCTCCTAAAGCTCCAGCAGCTGGTTTCCTCACCTCCTAGATGTTGTAAATAGAAGAGATGCAACGTGATGCTAAATGTTGCCTGTAGTATGTCAAGGTCGTGTCTGTTTGTATGAATCAGCCTCTCAGGACCCGTCTGCTCCAACAACAAGCTTTCTCTCCCTGAACAAACATCTGGCCTTCGGCCTCCTGCAGGTCTCAGACTTCTGCAGCAGTGTTCACTAATTAGCAGGAGCTGGCGAAGCCATCATGTCCGCTGTGCCCTGAAAGCATCACGATGCTTCCTGCAACCTCCCAGATGTTAAACCGCTTCGCAGGTGACAAACAGAAACCCTGTAAATATTCTGCATTATCAAAACATGGCTGCAGTTGCAGAATGTGTGAGAATGTCTTGTGTTTTTTTTATTTTCTTTGCATCTGTCAGCATGTGAGGCTGGATCTGCTCCACAGTCAGAACAAACTCGGCATCTCTGCATGTAAGCACATGGCAGAGTGCGAAGCAGCGCCACGCCGGAGACGCAGACCCGCTTCTGCATCCAAAGTGACGTGTTGTGGCATTTTTATTCCCCCGGCAGGCTGCAGAGCTCCAGCCTCGCCGCCTGACTGCACTGATAAGACGGTGGGCTCCGCCATGAACACAAAGAGCCAAGTCAAGGTCTGCTGCTTCCCATCAGCCAGCTGCTGTTTTATAAGCTCAGTCTGAGACGAGCTGGAGATGCTCTGCTGATGACCTACATCTCCCACAATGCTTTTCTGCAGCCTGAAGGCAGCATTGAGGTTTGAGTGGGATGAAAATTCAACATGACCAGCAGTTTTAATGCATTCTGAGTTCCGCAGGAGCAGAAATGCTCCGTTTTATTCCTCTTTTCAGTAAATAACAACAAACAGAAAGCTGTTAAAGCTGCCGTTTAATAACACAAGTGTTTATCTTCAGCTTCTGAGATGAAACTGAGCAAATATTTTCCTCTCCTGCAGATAAGTAAACAGCGAAGTCATCCATCAGAGAACGTGTTTATGCTTTAGTTTACTGACATTCAGCGCAGTGGTTTTATTTACATCCGCAACATGGTTACAAACATCACGTCTGCTGCAGCTGAAGCTGCAACGGCTGGTCTGACCTGAACTCTTCCCTCTCCGAAGGCTCGGGCGTGTTCTGACAGCGTCAGGACTCATCAGGCTCCTACACCCCCCGCTAAGCTTCTCACAGCGACATCAAGCCAAATCCAGATGTTTACTACAACAGGAGTAATCACTCGCTGGGTTTCCATGACATTTTCCTGCTAAATAAAAGCAATATTTGTAAGTTTCAATAAACAACAGTTGCGTTTTGCAGGTGTTTTCATTGGACAGTGTTGAGTGCACGAGCTGCAATTCTCATAAAATCTCATCAACCGGATGAGATTTTACAAGAACTGCACCTTCTGCAAGGTAGCCGCGTAGCGTTATTTTACGGTTTTCTATGCTGTTTAGAATTTGCTATGACTTTTTGAAGATTTTTTCCTCATTTTCTTTTCTAAAACTCTGAAATTTTCTGTTGTCTGTTTCGCACCGCACCATCGTTACCGGAATAAACTGGTCATGACCCTCCAGCGTCCCATCCGGGGGACATGTAAATGCAAAAGAAAAGTGTTTTTATTACAATTTTGTATTATATTTCTAAATCAAAACGTCTGAAAAACCACCTCATTAGAGTGTAAAAACTTTTTATGATATTTGAGACTTTTTTCTAAATGTATGTGTTTTCATTTGCATTTTTTTTTTTTTTTTTGCGATATTTAGTTTTTGTGCAATTCTCGGAGTGGAAACGCAGCTAATGATGTTTATATGCTAGTGTGAAAACTAAAAAAATGCATTATCTCCACAGATTACCTGTTTTCATCAGGACACGACCTCATCAGGAGTTTTTATGTGACTTTTTACACATTTATACATGTCAGAAAGTAACAGATTTATCTGCATAATATTACAAATAATCGTTAAGTCCTGATTATTTATTTGACAAAAATGGCACCCAGAGCATCTGGAATGGCGACATCTCAGTCATCTTAATGAATGAGTGAAAACCTGATTGTTCTGGTCTGAGCTTCTAGAAAAACAGAGGATGTTACATAATGATACACATGCAGAGCGAGTTTTCAGTTTGCATCAGATGGAACATTTTCAGCTCACAGAACAGGAACATTTCAGATGTTTCCACAACAGAACAACGATGTTCTGCCGCCATTCTGTACGTCTGAAGATCAGCTACGACGGAAGTTTTTTAAGTCCGTTTTTTTGTCCCAAAAAAATCCATATCAACAGAAGCGCCAATGATGAAATCTGCATCCTTGCTTCCTGTTTTCAGAGGTTTAAACTCCCCTTAGCATTAAGCAGGAGCTGAAACACGATGTCAGAGTAAATATTCTGTTGATTTGTTCAGATTCTGCTGCTGAACTTCACGACTTGTAGGAGCTAAATGAAGCCAGGAAAGCAGCGAGGATATCTGGGTGCCTCCAACCTGCTGAGATTCTGTTAACAAAGACCCAAACTTGTTAGAGATGCCGAACCTTCCTCCAGATGATGACGATGAATGAAAACTTTCCTAATGACAAGTTTTGTGCTCATCTTTCATGTTTTCTTTGGACATGACAAACTTTTTGTTTCTTCTCGGGGTTGGGGGGGAATGGGAATCCGATTCTTCTGTGATGGAAAACCACAACACTTAGTTTCCGAGTAATACTTTAATATTTTCTGGTTCCAAAATTATTTTGATGTAAAACTGATCCAGATTACTCTGACATGTCCTCTCTCAGGTCAAAATGATGGACTATAACATGGAAACATCTGGATTTACAGAGCAACGTCTCAATAAATCCTCTAACATTTTAAGTGAAGGTCTGATGTCCAGATTCAATTTGATGATTATTTACTTTTCAATTAATTTTCTCTGTAAATTATGCAAAAATTCCAACAGCAGATTCATCAAGTGAACCAAAAGTATAAAACATGATCAAATCTGGTTTCATATTGTGCATAAAGGACCATTCCACTGCTTTTTAGGGACCCTGATCACATTATTTAATGTTTAAATCTTGACTGAATTAATCTGCGTAGCTTTTAGATTCATTTAAGTGCAGTTTTCGTCTTTGGGAAACCTCTAACCTAAAATGGTTCATTTAATTGTTTTGGGATCCAGACCACGTTACGTCAGGTTTTGCTGAATGTTTTGCACCAGAATGCACCAGGTTGTTATTTCACAACATAATTAATAAATAAATAAATAAATAATTACTGATCTTATGGACTTAAAACTGATCCTGATCAACCCCTGGAACCCCCTGCAGTGTTCTGGTCCAGAGAAACCAGTAGCTCGCGCTGATAAACACTCCTCCATCCATCTGGTTTGATGAGAGACATTAACAGGATGATCGATCCCGATGCGGCCATCCGGGTCAGACATCAGACCTCCATTAAAGCCCACAACAATCCGGATCTGCGGCCTGACATTCCTGGAAAAACGCCGCTGTCACGCTGGCAGCAGGTGTGACAGACAAAAGAGGCGCACGGATCGACCACTCACCGTCATCCCCAGCTGGACGCGCCTCGTCCGCGTTCACATCACGGCCGAACGTCTCTCCGGAGCCCCGAACTCGGATCGTTTCCGTGGCTTTCATCCCGCGCGGCTCGGATTCCCGTCGAGCTCTACAGGCAGCTGCGGGGCGGCGGATCCGCGGACCAGACTAGTCATCCATGGGGGACAAGATGGCACCGGAACCAGGGTACATGCCGGGTCTGAGCTGCTGATCCACCCGGGATGCGCTGAGCGGAGGAAGGCAGGAACGTTGACGCGTTGCGTCGGCAGAAGGACGCGGCCTCCGCTGCAAAAAGTGACGTGTCCTGTGAGGTTGCATCGTTTTACTGGCGGGATGTGAGTGGAAAAAGCCGCAGCGGCTCCTACTGGCTGCCGACAACTCAGCAAGCAGCACAGACACAAAACACAGCTGAACGCTGATTTCTGGACAAACCCGGGAGCCCAAATCAGTTACAGTAGGGACCCCCAATCCTGGTCCTGGAGGACCTGTGTCCTGCAGGTTTTCCAAGTGTCCCTGCTGCACCACACCTGATTCAAATCAGTGTGTGTTTAGCAGACATGTGCAGAGCTGGTCTGAGGTGTGTTCCAGCAGGAACACTTGGAAAACCTGCAGGACACCGGTCCTTGAGGACCACGGTTGGGGTTCCCTGAATTACAGGGTCCAGTCTGGTCCGCTGGGGGGATAATAATTAAAATAACAAAAAGTGGGACTGTAATTTCTCATTTTACCAATGAGACTTTAATTTCAGCATGAAATTAACTGGTTATATTATTATTCCTGACAGCAGAGCGATGAAAATGCTCCCAGAATAAATTCAAAATGTCCCCCTTTTCAGGCCAGCTTTGCAGAAATAGACGGATACCTTTAAAGACCACAGGAAACGTTTGGCTGGAAAGCCCAAAACCTGATGCGCAAAACATTATTACTTCTATTAAACTGTATTTCACTTCCTGAGAGCCTTTGCATAACGTCATGGCAAAAACGTTGCTCAAAACGCAGTGGAACAATGTGAAATGATTTTTCTGCCCCTTTGTGGACGCATTTTGTACTACAATAATTTTGTTATATATATATATATATATATATATATATACATATACATATATATATATAGCTAGAAAGAGAGAGAAGCTGGTTCCCAGTCCAGTGCAGTTTTGACCTACTTGACATTCTAAATCCATCATTTGAGTG
>NC_136633.1:17777936-18071031 GCF_933228915.1 Telmatherina bonti | reverse complement strand
CACTGTTTTTCATTTAATTGAGTTGAAGAAAGAATAAACAAACAAACAAACAAATTGGTAACAAATGAGAGCACTTTTCTGTTAAACAGTGGGACAAAATACCTGCAACAGGTGCAGAAGTCTGACTGAGAGGAACAGAAAACACCTGACTTTAGCGGAAACATTAAAGGATTGTTCAACAAAATATTAGTTTATGAGTGATGTAATATGTAATAAATTATCTTGTTTGCTTTTTGAAAAGAAATATTTCTATTGAACCAGAATTATAAAATAATGTAATGATGTTCATAACATTTTTATTTATTATTACTTTAGTTAATTTTAGCTTATTTTACAGGCAGCTGTTTTTTTCTTTCTATAATGAAAGAGTATGAATAAATATGAGCACAACTGTATCTGTATGTATATTAGTATGAATGTATTTATGTAATCGAAGCAGTTAGGAGAATGAATGAATGTATTTATTTAAGTACAGGTATGCATATGTTGGCATGTATGTACATGTGAGTATATATATATATATATATATATATATATATATACATATATATATATATATATATATATATATACATATATATATATATATATATATATATATATATATATATGTATATATATATATATATATATATATATATATATATATATATATATATATATATATATATATATATACACATATATATATATATATATATATATATATATATATATATATATATATATATATATATATATATATACTGTACACTGTGCAAGGCAAGTTTATTCATGCAACACAATTCAACAACAGGGTGATTCAAAGTGCTTTACAGAGACAATAAAACATTAGAAAAAGTAGAAGCATAATTTAAAAGTAAAAACAAGAAAGCCAGGGAAAAGAATTAACTTTAAGTAAAGAAACATGCAGATTTGGAGTTGAAATAAACTCAAAATAACTTTGAATAAAAACTAATGAAACACAGCTGAGAACAGGAGGGTCTCTAAGCTCGATTTAAATAAATTGAATGTTTCAGCTGATCTGAGACTTTCTGGGAGTTTGTTCCAGACATGAGGAGCATAGAAGCTGAATGCAGATTCTCCATGTCTCATTTTGACTCTTGGAACTAATAAAAAACCAGATCTAGACGACTTGAGGGGTCTGGTAGGTTCATACTTTGACAGGATGTCTCTGATGTACTTTGGTCCTAAACCATTCAGAGCTTTCTGTGTAGATTTGTACTGAGGTGTCCTTACAGAACACATCATTGTCACATGTACGCATCTCTGAACTGGTTAGTATTAAAATCAAGACATTTTCATTGGCTTCAATTTATTTTTAAATGTCACTATCTTAGTTATCCATTATATTTAAAACAATTTCTGATCCCATTTAGGTCCTCATATAACCTCAGACATACTCAGCACTTGTTTTTTTATGTTCCCAAAATTAATTTTGGCTGTCAAGCATTCAAATGTGAAGCCCCATCAGACTGGAACAATTAACCTCTGTCAATCAGATCCATCACTTCTCAGCAAAGCTTTAGGACAGCTATATTCAGCTACTTACAAACAACTTGTTCTTGCTTCTGATATTGTTGTATCTTCTAAACAATTTTACTTTGAGTTACACTGTGCAATGGCCCATCACGATTGTTATTTACACGTGTATGTCCATGGATATACTGTACTTTTCTGGTAAATGTATTTTATTTAGCTTGTACTGAGGGTTGGCTTTATAGGGGCGATTAGAGCTTTTGTTTAGTGTGAATGCTGGGGTTATGTCTAAGTAAGGATTGTATTATTATCTGTATCTGTCTGTCTGTGTTGAGGACCCCCTCGAAAACGAGATGTAGCCTCTCAAGGGGCTATCTCTCAATAAAATGATCTTCTCTTTGTAGACCAGCAGCAGAACTTTAAAGTCTGGCGGACAGGCAGCCAGTATAACGACTTCAGAAGTGGACTGATGTGGTCCACTTTCTTGGTTTTAGTGAGGACTCGAGCAGCAGAGTTCTGAATTAGCTGCAGATGTCTGATAGATTTTTTAGGAAAACCTGTAAAAACATTGTTACAGTAATCAAGCCGACTAAAGATGAAAGCATGGACTAGTTTTTCCAGGTACTAGTATTAACAAAATAAATACCTGAGCAGTTAGCCACCATACCACAGTATGGCTCAGAAAATGAACAAACAAGCATCACACACATATTAATTTATAGAACAGGAACTATTTCCACAATTAAATGCAAAAAAAAGAGTTAACCACTATCATTTTCTCAGTATAATGTGGAAATTAAATGCAAAGATAAATTACACCACGTGGGTCCACTCACCAAACACACACTAAACCAAAGCCAGTGTTATGCCAAGGCACTTATCCCCTACAGAAACTGGATCCCCTGATGCAGCAGCATGCACTCATTACATCAAACGTTAGTGATAGAAACTTAAAATACACAGCACGTTGTTGTTCACCGAGTCGTCCTGCAGGTTTATTCACTAACAGCAGCTAGTTTTCTTTCTATGTTTCTAGTTTAAATGTAAGTTGTTATGTTTCTGGTGCTCCTGGCAGTGGTTGGCTTTGTTGTCCCGCAGGAGGAACATGAATCTGTGGTTAGCTTATGTGTTTATGTATGTGTGTATGTGTGTGCATGTGTATGTATATGTATATGTGTATGTATGTATGTGTGTGTATGTATATGTATATGTGTATGTATGTATGTGTGTGTATGTATATGTATATGTGTATGTATGTATGTGTGTGTATGTATATGTATATGTGTATGTATGTATGTGTGTGTATGTATATGTATATGTATATGTATATGTATATGTATATGTATGTGAATATGTATGGATGGATTTTTCTCTCTCTCTCTCTTTGTCTCTCTCTACAAGGTGTTTTCTGTCTCCTCCTTACTTTCTGTCTGCTGTCTTCTATTTTTCTTTTAATTATTTATGTTTTTTTTCTTTTACTTTCATTGTTCCCTTTCTATCGATTTCTTTTCTCTCCAGTCGGGTCCAGCAGTACTTTCAAAAGTCTGTTTTACAAACACTTATGACAAATAAATAGAAACCTAAATTAAGAATCCAGAATATCAAGGGGATCATTAATCTATAAAGCTCCCCTTGGCAAAGTAAATTTGTTCAGTAGAACACAGCATCCAGACAATCATTCTGCTGCTTCAATGCTGGACAAGATAAAAAAAACAAAACATGGTGAGATCGGGTCATTTTCAACATTTGTGTATGTAACTCCAACAAAAATAATTAGAGCACTTAGGAGAAAAATAAAAGACAAGCTTTAAACAGGTTGTAAAACATGTCGAAGACTGATCCAGGTAGAGGAATCATTCCGTGTACTATAATCCAGAATATGAAGAAATAGGGGGCCTTTGGAATTTTCATCATAGGAAGAGAACAAATAATTACAATATGGGGAGAACTGTGGCCCTTGGCAGAGGTTTGTGCTCGCTAAATGCTTTCATAGTTGACTTTTAAAATTAATAAAAGTATTTTAAAGGTGTCATAACCTGGTCTTTTTATGTGCCCACTGTCCTCTAATGGTTTTTAAATAACTTTTTAAAAACTCATTAAACAAAAAAAAATTATAAAAGTGATTTTTCTGACACTTTATTCATAATAAACCTTTTCTTGCAAGAATTCACGCAAGATTTTCATCAACCTCAACATCGATTAAAATAATGTTAATGAGGTGCTCGCCGATTGATCGCTGGAAGTCCGGAGTCAGAAGGGGGGCGAGGCCAGTAGTCTCCATGCTAAAAACATTAGCGGCTAGTGATAGCAGCTAACCTGACAGCAGCAGCTTTCTGAATTCAGCATTGATGTCTGAACCAGACTCTGAGCCTGAGAGAGAAGATACCAAGATGGTGGAAGGAGCACAAACTGTCTCTGAATGGTAAAGTCGTCACTTTTAATGTCTGCTCGCCTTGCCTGTTCAGATAGCATGTTGACAACGAGGCATGTCGTTCATGTTAATATGTCTCAGTTTTATTCCGTGTTGGACTGTTTTTTAAACAATAATGAATTCTCGCGAGGATTTTATGAAGGTTTATTATGAATAAAGTGTCAGAAAAAGCACTTTTAACTTTTTTTTTTGTTTAATAAGTTTTTAAACAGCTATTTAAAAACCATTAGAGGACAGTAGGCACATGAAAAGACCAGGTCATGACATCTCTAAGAATCTCACGATGGACGACTTTGCTTTTACTCTAATTCTATTTGGCTGTGAAAGGGTTTGATGGTTACATCAGACATATTGATACGTGAGAAGATCCATCTGCCATGGAGCTGATTCTGGAATAAAAACTTATTTCTTTATGAGCATGTGTTTGGATTTCTCATTTTTATCTCAGAAGATGACTTTTCTTCCCTCTCTGTGCTGTTTCTGTATTTGCTTCCGTGTCATTTCTACACTTCTTTTTCATCTATGTTTAATTTAATTTTTCAGACTCTGTCAACCATCACATATAAGTTAGAAGTTGCTGCTACGGACTTGGCAGGAAAGAAGTCGGCGGGAACAGCAACAGCAACAGCTAGCGTTAGCATTCTGGACAAGAATGACCATGCTCCTGAATTCACATGTCGTGAGGTGAGAATCATCCCTTCTTTTTCCTCCATTTCAGCTTCCACTGGATGCCATGTCATTTTCTTAACTCCCATGCCTCTGTAGGCGTGATGTGCGGAGAGTGGATATGTTCTATTTTTGATAGGCTTTGCCCTTTAAGGCTAGTGGATTTATCTCTCCGCACGCATTGGTTAAACAGCGACAGACTGAGGATCGGCCTCATAAAGGGGGCAGACAAAGGGGAACCTTCTCAGCAGAAGCTCCTGCAGCTCTGACTGGAGCGTGACCTGCTTTTTGTGGGTTGACAGCAGTGTTTCCAGAATGCTGTTGAACCGCGACGGAGGGTGGAGGGGTGGTGGTGGCAGATGGCAATTTCAACGTGTTCCCTTCGCTGATCAGTCTGTCCATCCACATGTCCACAGAACACAGCCGCAGGCACTCCGAGTGGCGTTCTGAAAGCGGGCATCCTCGTGGTATTTGTGCTGATGCTGCCATAGCAACAAGCTAGGACAGAGCCCCTACCGCTGTCGTTGAGCCCAAGTGTCCTCCAGAGTGACCCAGGGCTCAGCCCAAAAGAGCTGGGTACTAGTCACAAAAGAGCTGGGTACTAGTCACTTGAGAGCGTTTTATATACAAGCCCCTCCTCACCCAATCTCTAAGGGAGAGCCTGGCCACCCTGCGGAGGAAACTCATTTCAGCCGCCTGTATGAGAGATCTCGGACACGACCCCCAGCAGATGACCATAGGTGAGGGTAGGAACGTAGATTTACTGGTAAATCGAGAGCTGGGGCTCTCAATCGTGAACAAGAACCCGATATATTTAAACTCCTCCACTTGAGGCTGGACCTGACTCCTGAGCCGGAGAGGGCAATCCACCCTATTCCGGCTGAGGACCATGGTCTCTGATTTGGAGGTGCTGATTCTCATCCCAGCCCCTTCACACTCGGCTGTGAATTGCTCAAGCGAGAGCTGGAGATCACGGCCAGATGAAGCCAACAGGACCACGTCATCCGCAAAAAACAGAGACCCAATCCTGAGGCCACCAAGCCAGATCCCCTCAACACCTCGGCTGTGCCTAGAAATTCTGTCAATATAAGTTATGAATAGAATCAGTGATAAAGGGGCAGCCTTCTTGTTTCTCTTATCTGATCTGATCTGATCTGATCTTATCTTATCTTATTTAAGGCATCCTTTTGTCTTGCCCTAGACTTCTGAATAGCAAGAAGTTCAATTCAACTTTATTTATATTGCGTCAAATCACGGCAATGCTATCTCAAGACGCTTTACAGACAGGAAAAATAACAAACATAATAAAAGCCATGAAACATAATAATCGCCTATATAAGGAAACCAAAAGATTCAGTTGGAGGCTCCAACTCAATCTCCCATCCTGAGCAAGCACACTGGCGACAGTGGGAAGGAAAAAACTCCCTTATAACAGGAAGGAAACCTCCGGCAGAAGAAGTCATATTATAGAGTTTGCCACTTCTGGAAGTTTAAAAAACAATGTAAGTCTCATTTCTATTCTCAAAGTCATGTGGTGGTTGGTATATTAAATAATAAAATGTATTGTCAAGTGATGTCAATATGGAGGCAAAGTATTCTGAAAATATATCAAAATGAAGTCAATTAAAGTAATTTCATGAAACGTAAATGGATTGAAAAATCCCATCAAGCGTGAGGAAATCTTGAGTCAGTTAAAAGCTCCAGATATATCCTTTATTCAGGAAATGCACTTGAATGTATCCAATCATGAAAAACTGGGGACACTGTCATTATCTCAAGTCTACATCTCCTCTCATGAGTCAGCAAGAAGAGGAGTCGCTATACTCACGAGAACTTACTTAGCATTTCAAGTAGAAAAGGTGCTCTCAGACCACAATGGTAGATACGTGATTGTGATAGTTGACATAAACAGTACAAAGTTATCTTCAATTAATATTTATTACCCTACTGAGGAAGGATCCGAACTGATAGAAATGTTGGTAGATTTAATCACTATAGAATGCATGGGGACACTAATAATGGTAGGAGACTTTAATCTGATATCGGAGGCAAAGATGGATTCACAAGGTGATGAAAAAAAAAAAACATGCAATGAAGGAGATTGGAATAATGGATGTATGGAGGTAGCTAAATCCATTGGAAAAGAACTATACCTATTATTCCAAATCACATAACAAATATTCAAAACTGGATTATTTCTTTACTTTAAAAAATATCTCGACTAAAAGAATGTAAAATTCATGAGATTACTCATTCAGATCATGTATCAATCTCCAATAAAATGGTTATTGACCTCGAAAAAGGAACAGCAGAAGAACAAAATAATTCACTATTATCTATGGAAGATTTCAAAACAAAGATAAACTCTGTTATAAATGAATACATGATTTTCAATGACAATGGGGAAACTATTCCAGTGATCTTATGGGGAGGTTTAAAAGCAGTATTACGTGGAGAAATTATTGGATATCCATCAAGAATTAAGAAAGAAAAAGAAAAACTAATAATAGACTTAGAAAAAGAAATATCAAAGCTTGAACAAATTCATAAAGTGAATGGTTGTAAAAGACCTTTGATCTTTTGGATAAAACTAGGAATACTTTAAATTCAGAAGTAACAGAAATAATAGAGAAAAACTCTTGCCTTTACAAAACAACAGTATTAAGATGGGGGAGCAAAATCATTAAAAATGCTCTCCTATAAACTGAAAAGCAACAATTAAGAAATATCATTTCAAATATTACAAAGAGTATAACAAACGCAACTTTAACAAGAAACAAAGAAATAGCTAGTGAATTTTTTTTTTTTTAAACGCAATAACCCAAAGCTACAATTAATGAAGTGAGGGAATATCTGAAAAAACTTGATTTGTCCCAGGTGACTGATCCACAGAATGAAAGTCTCACTAAACCAATTATTCTAGAGGAAATAAAAAAAATGCTATCAAAGATTTAAAACCTGAAAAAAAGTCCCAGAAGTGATGGATTTACTGGGGAATTTTATGAGGAATTCAAAGAATATTTCTCTCCAATTTTACTGAATGCATACAATTATACATTACAGCAAAAAAGTATAGGCAAATTCATGGGTCAACTCAGTCATAACGGTCATACACAAAGAAGGCAAGGATCCATCACTGTGTGATGGATACAGACCAATAACTTTGGTAAACGTAGATCAAAAAATGATAAATAGCATGTTAGCAAGAAGATTAGCCAAATTTATGCCTGATATAGTGGAACTAGATCAAACAGGTTTTATTAATACCAGAAAGTTGAAAGACAATATTAAACGTACTCTCTGTGTAATTGATTTCATACAGAAAAATGACCAACAAACTCTGATACTTACACTCAATGCCAAAAAGGCCTTTGACCGAGTTGACTGGACCTTTGTTTTTTAAATAAGCAGACATTTTGGATTTAGTGAGACCTTTATTTCATGGTTACAAACTATGTATAACACATCAAAAGCACAGATAAAAGTCAATGGTATATTATCAGGCACCTTTGAACCAAAGAGGAATAAAACAGGGGGATTTGTTGTCACCATTAATTTTTGTTCTTCGAGCCACTTGTGGTAGCAGTCAGGAAGAATGAGGATATTGTCAAGGATATTGTCACATTTTATCAAGATTTGTGACAGTCACAAACAAATCCAATCCTTTGAATGGCTCATTAACGCGAATGATGGGTACAGAGTCAGGTTTGGTTGGGAGCCATTTTTCTCTCTCTCTCTCTTATGTTCAACGACTGCCTCTCGGGGGAGAACAACCTCATCAATCTGTAACATTCACATGTATACATCTGGTTCCGGTGCCCTTGGTTTCAAAAGAAAACTCTTGTTTAAAGAGTATTGCAATGGTGTTACTGACCAACAACTTAGCATTTTACAGCAAATTTAATCTTTATTATAAGCCTTTGTAATATACGTTTAAAATATTGTTTTGAATTTTTCTTTGTCGTGAAAAAACGTTGTGTGAAAATTTTGCAATAAAAGCTTTTGCATGGAACTTGATTGTAACCTGCTTTGTTTTGTTTTTTTTTGTTTTTTTTTTATTGTGTATTTATAAGTGTTTAGGTCTGGCATGAATAACATCAGTCAAAGTAGTTTTACACACATACACACAGTTTATACAAAGGGTAAATATTGATCTCACTGTCAGCTCAGAGGAATATTTACAATGAATCCATAACAGACTTTAAAATCTTGTCCACACAGGTCAAATGAAGCTATTATAAACATTTCAGAATAATTCAAACTTAAAAATTGGTGGCAAATCTGAGTTTGAAATTATTCTGCGCCAAATGAACCAGTTTTCTGAACGGATCTTTAAAATGAACGACTCCAAAAGATCCGTCTCCCTTCAAAGAGCCATTAATCCTATCACTAATTTTATCAGCATTTAATATGAAGGTGTTGCTGCAGAGATAGCAGCTGTTAGCTTAGCTTGGATATCAGTTTACAACAACAAAAGTTTCTTGTCTTGAGATGCCATATTATCAGGTCAATGACCCAGCCAGCCATGAAGTATTGATAAACATCTGTCCTTTTATAAACTTTGACTTTTCTTTTTTTCAGTACTTGGATTTTAAAATGAAAATTACCCATTAGTCTTACATTACATTTCATGAAGACCAGTTAATAACCAGAATAGCTACCACTAGCTCCATTGTCTTCTTACAGCCCCCCGTTCTTTGCTTTCCTTTCCTTATCTTTTTATTTTATTTAATCACTGAGATTGGACCATCAATCTCAGGTCCCACTCTCAATCTACAAAGCAACAGTGATTGTCGGTTTTGCTCTGCTGAATGTGAGTCAGATGTTCTTGTTTGCTTCAAAGATGATTCACTCATTTCTTTCTCCTGCCAAAGTAGCCTGTGAGTGTTTATTTATACCTATCAAGTTGAACTGTAGGGCTGCACGGTGGCACAGTGGTTAGCACTGTGGCCTCACAGCTAGAAGGTCACTGGTTTGATCCTTGGCTGGAGAGGGGTTTGGTCAGTGGCCTTTCTGTGTGGAGTTTGCATGTTCTCCCCGTGTATGCATGGGTTCTCTCTGAGTACTCCAGCTTCCTCCCACCATCCAAAGACATGCATGATAGGTTGATTGGTTACTCTAAATTGCCCGTAGGAACACATCTCTCTGTGTGGCCCTGCGATGGACTGGCAAGCTGTCCAGGGTGTACCCTGCCTGTCGCCCGAAGCCAGCTGGGATAGGCTCCAGCTTCCCCGCGACCCTGAATTGGATTAAGCGGTTTAGAAAATGAATGGATGGATGGAAGTTGAACTGTAATCCCCCTTTCACAGATGTTAATTTACAGCCCTGGAATTATGCAACATACTTCTTAAGATGCATGGTGACAGTAGCAGTCACAAATACAGTCACATCATCTGGATTCAGTATATAAACGATGGTAGCAAAATGTTTTAGAGCTTCTCCTTACTCTCCATTTACTCAATGGTTTCAGAACTTCTATTTGTCTAGAAGCAGCATATTCTGTTTTTTTGTCTCTGTCTGTTGAAATATTTCTCCCTTCTTGTTTTTAACAGTTTAAGGCCAATATGACAGAGGGCAGAACAGGCGTTGTAGCTAACCTGACAGTTGAGGACCGAGACCACCCAGGCACAGGCGCATGGAGAGCCGTGTACTTTATAATGAGCGGAGATCCTACTCATAGCTTTGACATTCAAACCAACCAAGACAACACGGGATTGTTGTCAGTTATCAAGGTAAGTGATTGTAACACAAAAGCACAAAAGTTTCTGAATTCAAGTGAAGTGAATGAGCTTATGTGACTTTATCATTCCAATCATCTTCCCAACTCAGCCGTTGGACTATGAGACCGCTACTCTCCATACGCTCGTCATCAGAGTACAGAATGAGGAACCTCTGCTCTCTGACGTTGGCTATGGCTCCAATTCCACCACCACTGTCCATGTCAAAGTTAAGGATATCAATGAAAGTCCGGTGTTTTTCTCAGACCCACTGATTGTCAGCAAGATGGAAAACATACCTGTGGGAAGCTTGGTGGCATTTTTCACTGCTGAAGATCCAGATAAATTGGATGAACAGAGCATAAGGTAAGGCTCTTTGGATAAAACTGATCGAAAAATAGACCATTCATTTCAGTTAGTTATTTTAAATGAGCCACCCAATTGTGCTTATCTGATGTTGAGAAAATTAGAAGATAAAGAGGAGCTGTTTATTGAAAAGATGGATGGATTTCTGGTTGACAAATTAAATATGTCAGAGAGAGCAGAGGTTTAGTATACAAGCTTGTCCTGTATTTGTTTACACAAGGTTCAGTCTTTTCAGGTACTCAGACTGAAGTACTTCCCCTCTCCTCTCTTGATTTCAAAGCTTTTAAAACATTTGGGAATAACAGACCGTGCCATTTGATCCTCATCTCCATCTACTGTGTATCTACATTTGTTCTTACTGTTGTGTCTCTAAAGTGTGAATCAAGCATCATTCTTCCTGCATTGCATTCTGCAATAGCCTGATATGTGTCATCTTTTTCACAACAGTATAATTTTTTATGCAATGTTATCGGTTTGTGTTTCACGACCAAACGCAAAAAAAAACCAAAAAAAAACCGATAGCTTCATATAAATAATAATTTTAACAGAAGTGTTTGCATAAGAAACCCCTAACTTTGCCACATCACCCTCTCTTTGCCCCCAGTGATGCTGCATTACAGCTCAATACTGTGGTTCTGTTCAGGTTTTATATTAGAAAAAACACGTGTAGCTTTTTATTTCTTCGTTTTATTTCTCTGCCAAATCTGGTCATATCCCAGAATTTTTTTAGTTTTTATGTTTTTTGTTTAGGCTATAAATTCAATCCGCTGTATTTTCACAGACATTTTAACATAGAGGAACATTTGAACTGGCCAGACCGTCAGGCAAAGGTTTTGAGTTACCTGTGAAAAGTGAGAAGTGTTATGGATGCGAGGGGCGACTGTGAAGGCATCAGCAGGGGATCACTCAGGGCCCGGCGAGTCAGAATGGCCTTGGCTGGGAGCCAGACCCAAGGCTCCAATGTTATCCCACACGCCTAGCCACCAGCAACTAGAGGACTAAACCATCCTGGGCAGAGGTGGCTTGAGGTGATTGGACCGACTTGGGTGCAGCATCTCAGCAACCACTCCTGGAACTATACTGTTCTCTCCAGTGATGTTCCTACATATCCATCCACTTCTCTACCAATTGTGGCTGCAACATCGACCCTCCTACATCTCTGGTTCCTCCAATGGCTCAGAAGCTCAACGCTGACAGGTAGAACTCACAAGAGTCCAGCAGTGAAGTTCACCTCCTCCACTGGGAGGTGTCAGTCATCTGGTGATGACTAACACCACAACCACAGCTCACCCAACCCTAAAACCCTCAGAGGAGTCAGATCATCCATGGTCAGAGAGTCTAGTGTACCGCTGCAAGTTGAGCTGTTGTCTGTGTCCAGCTGAGGATCAGAAGGTGAAGAATAGTAACGTGTTAATCTTACACGACTAAGAGGCACAAATCCATCCTGTTGCAGGAATATTTTCTCAAAAGTTCCTTAAAGTCTAAAGTCTGAAACTAGAGAATCTGTGTTGACATCTGTACATATGAGTCAGTGGATGGGATTTTTCTGCCTGTGAGGTGAGTCTGCCGTTTTTGCATCTAGAGGGAGGGGCTATGAGTATTTTTTTCTGGTTATGTAGAGAAGCACCAAGTTTACCTCTACATCACAAAAACAAAACCGGGTTTTACCTTATGGGGGTGTTTTGAGTCAAATTTGACTCACAAAATCAATTTTAAAACAACTGAAAAAAATTCCAATTTTAACAACAGTGTAGGTGGTTATCATTACAATTAATACTATGTTGTTTATACCTTAAAAACATATTTTTGGGTGCATTACCCCTTTAATGAAGCTCCGGGATCTGCTTGCCCTCTGTTCCCTTTTCTATCAAAAGAGTTATTGGTCACATAGGAACTAATGACACTGATCTTTAAAGGAAGAGTATGTAAGATTTTCAAGATTTTCAAAATAAATTAACTAAAAAAAATAACAACAATCATAATTAGATTCCAGTCTGTCCATATTTGATGCGTTATTAAATTACAAGTTTAATTAATGACAAAGACCCTTTTTGAATGTTTTCTGACCAGTAAAAAAAAAAAAAAGTACTTCTTTTCCACCAGTAGGGTGAGTATAAACCCATTTATTGCAGAGCGGCTCTGAGCTACAGCTCACAAGTGATTCCTGCCCTCATTGGAGCTGACAAGGAAGAGGGGTGAGGGGTGAGTTTTGCCCATTAATGCCAACCTGTGATTGTTTGTGGAGGTAGCAGTTTTGTGGTTTTGCTCACGACCTGGTGTTTGCCACCTGGTGGTGGAAAGAATCGCCTTGAAATCTTACATACTCTGCCTTTAACATTTCTTTGTAATTCTTACTTTAACCACAGTTCTCATTAGAACAAAGAACAAATCCCTGTACAGCATAATTGCCTTTTGCAGTTTTTCTTTTAGAGTATTTGTCTAATTCAAGCATGTTGCAGTTTTTATTGCAGAATAATACAGTACATCCCCTGTTGTTTTAACATTTCAATATTTCCTTCTAGGATAGAAACAACACTCGATACCCAAACACCCATTTGTTAACAACATCATGACATGATACAGTCTGTGAGGAAAAAAGTTGGAATCTACTACTAACAAAGGAGCTTGTAGAGGTTTATGTAACTTTACAAAAACATACGAGTCCAAAACAGTCATGTTGGAAAGCAAGCAGAGAAATGAGCTGTTATCTGTCGGCAGGCGGGTTCTGATCTGAGCACTAGTGTTGTCCGAGTAATGAATGAATGATTCAAAACACAAGAATCACTTTACTGAAAGATGAATTACGATGCCTCCTCACTAGTGATCATCACAGACCGATCACCGACTGTGTCTTGGCCCCCACCTCTCCTCCACCACATGCTGAACATTGGCTCCCCACAGGGCTGTGTGCTGAGCCCTTTCCTGTGCTGCCTCTGCAACCACGACTGCAGACCAGCCTGCAATGACAACCTCATCATCAAGTTTGCTGATGATACTACAGTGGTTGGACTCATCTCCGGGGTTGATGAGGCTGTCTACAGGGAGGAGATCCTGTAGTTGGCAACCTGGTGTTCTGAGAATAGCCTTGCTCTCAACACCAAGTCAACCAGAGAGATCATTACATACCTCAGGCAGCCCAGCACTGACCCAGTCCCCCTTTACATCCACGCCGAGTGTGTGGAGAGGGTTCACACATCAGGTTTTTTGGTATCTTCAGTCGCTACATTTCCTCAGTCATCCGGAAGCACAACCTTAACCCTGACCTGCTGCTGACCTTCTACCATTTATCCATCGAGAGGCTGCTGACATATTGCACCACAGTATGATACAGAAGGCTGTTTTTGGTCTCTTGAGGAAAACAGAGAAAAGGTTTATGAAGGACTCTGTTAAAATGGGTTTGATGTCACCCGTCACATCGGTTTTGTAGTGAGAGGAACAGCAGCAGATTGGAGACGCTGATGGAATGAAATGAAATTAAATGAAATGAAAAATACTTTATTAATCCCAAAAGGGAAATTCAGTGTTGTAGTAGATAATAATAATAATAATTAATTTGAGGAGGTCTTGTTCCGGAGGCTGCTGGCTGCTGGCAGGAATGATCTTCTGTATCTTTCAGTCTTACATCGGACCTGAAGAAGCCTCTCGCTGAACACACTTTGTTGTTTCATAACTGTGTTGTGGAGATGGTGTGAAGAATCCTCCATCATCTTCATCAGCTTGAACAGCATTCTTCTTTGGACAATCAGCTCCAGCGGCTCCAGAGTTACTCCAAGCACAGAAGCAGCTTTCTTGATCAGTTTGTTGATTCTCTTCAAGTCTCTGTTTCTGATGCTACTACCCCAGCAGATGCTGCAAAGCTGATTGCACTCTCCACAACAGACTTATAGAAGATGTGCAACATCTTGGTGCAGACGTTCAACGATCTCAACTTCCTTAAGAAGTACAGTCTGCTCTGACCTTTCTTGTAGATGCAGTCAGTGTTGCATTTCCAGTCCAGTTTGTTGTCCAGCTGAACTCCAAGATAATTGTATTCCTCCACCACCTCTCCCAGGATGGAAACAGTGCTTTGTTTATTCTTGTTCCTCCTGAAGTCAACAATCATCTCTTTTGTTTTGCTGCTATTTAATATGAGATGATTGTCACCGCACCATATAACAAACTGACTGACCAGTTCTCTGTACTCTGCTTCTTGTACATCCCTGATACACCCCACAACTGCAGAGTCATCAGAGTATTTCTGCTGCTGACAGGACTCAGAGTTGTACTGGAAGTCTGAGGTGTACAGAGTGAAGAGGAATGGGGAGAGTACAGTTCCTTGTGGTGCACCAGTGCTGCTGACCTCCATCTCAGACACACAACCTTTCAGTCTCACAAACTGGGGTCTGTTTGTTTGGTAGTCATAGATCCAGGTGATTGTGGAAGTATCCACCTGGAATATTTGGAGCTTCTCACATAACAAATCAGGCTGGATGGTATTAAAAGCACTTGAGAAATCAAAGAACATGACCCTCAGAGTGCTGCCTGAATGGTCCAGATGAGAGGGTGCTCTCTGGAGCAGGTATATGATGGCATCTTCAACCCCAAGTCCATTACGATATGCAAACTGTAATGGGTCCTGAAAGGTATTTACTTGCTTGTTGAGGTGAGCCAGTCAGAGTCTCTCCAGGACTTTCATGATGTGAGAAGTCAGGGCAACTGGTCTGTAGTCACTTGGTTCAGCTGGTTGTGTTTTTTTATGCACTGGAACAAGGCAGGAGGTTTTCCACAGCACTGGGACTCTATTTTGTCTCAGACTGGTGTTGAAAAGGTGCTGGAGAATCAGACATAGTTGTTTTGAACAAGTCTTGAGAACTCTTGGACTGACACCATCTGGACCTGCAGCCTTGTTCTGGTTCAGTTTCTCAAATTGCCTCTTAACCTGATTGCAGGACACAAACAAGGTGGAGGTCTCAGGATGTCCTGATGTGGAGGAAGCTGTGTTCTGGTCCATGACTGAGCTGCAAGGTGACAGATTGGAGGCGTGACAGGAAAGCAGTGGACTTATGGAGGGTGTGTGATCTGGAGGTAGGGGGTGAACTGAACCTGTTGAAGAATATGTTCAGCTCCTTAGCTCTGTCCAGACCTCCATCAGGCTGGCCCCCCTTTTACTTGAAGCCAGTGATCTTCTTCATTCCAGACCACACATCCCTCACGTTATTCTGCTGGAGCTGCCTTTCACAGAGGACGTTCCAGTTTGTAGCCTCAAAGCCTCCTGTAAGAGCATCTTCAGCTTCAGCAGACCAGATTGTGATAGTCTTTGTGATGACTGGTTGCTGCTGAACGATGGGCTTGTAGGTGGAGGTGAGAAGAATCAGATTATGGTCAGATCTTCCTAGAGGAAGCAGGGAAGAACAACTGTATCCATTATTCATATTTGCATAAAATAAGTCCAAGATCTTTGGATCTTTATTTTCTTTGGTGGAGCAGCTGACAAACTGCTGGGATGTTGGTAGAGTTGCAGAGAGGGAGGCGTTGTTGAAGTCTCTGGAGATCGCCATGGATGAGTTTGGACTCTGTGTTTGCAGCCGGGCAACGACGGAGCTGATGACGTCACAGGCTGTGTCTGGTGCAGTACCAGGTATTATATAAACCGCTACCAGAATAATACGGGTAAGCTCTCTGGGTAAATAATATGGACCCAAGCTCACAGCTAACAGTTTGATGTCGCTTGTGCATATCTTCTCCTTGACAGTAACATGTCCAGGATGACACCAACGCTGGTTAACCAGCACTGCAATTCCACCACCCTTTAGCTTTCCGCTGTGTTGTCTACTGCGGTCTGCACGGACCGTTTTAAAGCCCGGTACAGACACATTACAGTCAGGGATGTTTTCATGCTGCCATGTCTCAGTGAAGCACATAATACTGCACTCTCTGTATTCTTTCTGAGACCTTGTTAGCATCTCGAGCTCGTCTGTTTTGTTAGCTAGCAATCTCACATTACCCATGACGACGGTCAGGAGAAATGGTTTAAATCTCCATCGCTTTTTCCGCTCTCTGAATCCCTCTCTGCATCCTCTTCTCTTTCATTTCAACTCAATCGGGATTTGATGTGTTGTTTCGCTGATAATCCTGATTTGGGAGAGGTCAATCAGTTGATCCCGATTGTAAACAAGTCTTTCGTAACTATGGAGAGTCATCATAACAAGCCTTGAAAGAGCGAAAATATGCAAAAAAAATCCTCCTTGCAGCACACCCTCCGAACCGGCATGAAATCCTCAAAAAAAAAACAAAAAAAAACCCACACATTTTGAGGTAATATGCAAGAAGACTTTGTTCCTTTAAAAAAAAATCAAACTAGCAAGTCAGAGCTACTACAATCTGCTGCTAACAAACGGCGCAATCTAGAAGATGGACACAGCTTTAACAGGCTCCCACTGTTTTATCAATTTCTGGCAGACACACACACACACACACACACACACACACAAACATAACAAGTAACAGGTGGAACGATTTAACTAATGAGACCAGGTGAGCTAATGAACAGGAATGCAAAACTTTCAGGAAACTAGACATAAAGGAACTAGGAAAACTACAAAATAAAACAAGAAACTGGACATATAGGAACTAGGAAAACTACAAAATAAAACAGGAAACTAGAACTCAGAACAAAACAAGAAACCAAGACCAAAAATACAGAACATGACAGTGATGATGCAGAACTGCAACCAGAACCTCCTCCTTTCAAAAACCCACACTGCTCTGAACGTGCGGAGCTCAACATGCCCTGATGACGTAACGAGGTCTTGTTTGGTGTGGTGACTTTTGTCATGCTGAATCAACCTATTGAAGCAGAGCTCGTAACACTTATGTCACATGCTCAATGCTTGCTGGAGCAGACGGCCTCAAGCGTAACATCCTTCATTCAGGTTACCACAAAGTTTTAATCTGGATGCTTTGAAAGCACATTCAATTTTTCTAAAAGTTGTTGTAAATTTACTAAAGTTTTGTATTGTATGTAAACAATATGGAGTATTCAGATATGCTGATATGTTTCTGTCTGAGTCGGCCACTTGAAACATGCAAGTAAAATAAAAAAGGAAAGATTCTGGTTTGGTTGGTTTGATCTCAGTTATTTAAAGTCCTTATTTAAAACTCTTTTTGCAGATATTCTGTTGACCATGACCCAGCAGGCTGGTTAATTGTGAACCCAAAAAAAGGAATTGTCAAGACCTCATCCCCACTGGACCGAGAGTCTCCTTTTGTCCATGACAATAAGTACACAGCTCTTATCATCGCCAAAGATAACGGTGAGTTCCCCATGAGAAATTATTAAACTGATAGATGAATATCAATTTTCTGCTGCTTCATGAAGTGATTTTACACAGAAATACTTTTTTCTTTGAAGGCTTCTGGCTTATTTTCTAAACTGGAGTTTGCCTGAGAAACATCCATCTAGTACACCTAACTGTGACAAAGTTGTGTTTGAAGTACACCTGTAAATCTAAACATGAGCTCTTCAACAGTATTCCACTTGTTTTAGGGCTTAATCTACTGTAAGGTGTGGCAGCGCAGTTTCAGGGTTTTATCACAGATTTCTTTTTATTTGCATCTTCTTACTTTGTGATAAGCCACTATACCAAGTTGTTGCTGCAAACATTAAAAAGCAGAAAGAAAAGCCTTCAGAATCACTCCAAGAGGAAACTGTTTGCTGTCCTTACCTGGCAACATCCCATCATCATCATCATCATCATCATCATCATCATCATCATCATCCATGGGGACCAGAAGCTGCACCAGGTCTGTTGGACCACATGGCGGCTGGTTGGCAGTGTCAGAGGAGATGATGCTCGGAGACTTGTCAAGCTCCAGAGCCACTCTCTTTTTCCCTTTACCTGTGTCTCATCTCTGTCTCTGTCCCCCACCCTGTCAATCCATCTGTCCTCTGGAGATTCTGACAGATCCATTTGAGGGGTGCCATTAGCAGGCAGCAGAATAGCACTGCTGTGCTGGTGAATCCAGCAGCCTTGGAAAGATGAGTGGTGAAAGAGGAGTGAAGACATGGAAGACAGTCTGTCTGTCTGCGTCTTCTTCCTCTGCAACACTTACCACCAACATCCGGTGTCTGAAACTGACGTCACAATGCAGGAATGAACCTTGAACTCAGCACTGCCTACAAGTGGATTAAAAGACTTAACAACCATGGTAACGTAAAAGACACATGAAGCCTGAGGGCAGCAAGGCAAGTTTATTTGTATAGCACCTTTCGTGTAGAAGACAATTTTAAAGTGCAATCCAGCAACATATGACAACATTTGAAAAAGACAAAACTCTTTAGGTACGTAAGGAAGCACAAATGGACCTTAATGATGGAGGCTTTGGGAGAAGGTGGGATGTGGGGGAAGGGTCAGTGGAAGAGGAAAAATGAGATGAACAAGAGAAGATAACAAGAATAAGATGGGTATGTAACAAAGAATAGATAGAGACAGGAAAGGTGGATGAGTAATATTGAGGAGGGAACATAAAGGGAAGGTAAGATATCATTTTTTATGGTATTTTTTTATTAATACGTCATACTGAACTCGAGAGTCTTGACATCACTTCATCCTCCAGTTAGTTTTTACAAGTTGAATAGAAGTAAAGAAAAATATTATTTTCTACAACAATGATTCCCAACCTACTTTCTGGGTAGATCCCATTCATGCAGCAACCACAAAGGCATGGACCTCCACCCCACGCTGTGCTGAAACCATGATTGGCTTTATGCTGCCTGCCTCCAGTGATGCATTCTGGCTGAGTCTTTTCCTGTCCTCTGAAAAAACCAAAGTAAAGATCAGTATCAATGTCAAGCCTTACTTTGCTTTTTACAGCGTCATTACAGGGCCGGCTCTAGGAATGGATACATGAGGGGGCAGGCAGAAACATGAAGGGGGGCATCATGTGTACACATCAAGATTTAGTTTTTATCTAATCTTCTGTCTTTTTCCTTTCTCCCTTGTTTTTAATCATGGGTACCAAGGCTGTAAGCATTGAGGCATGCATATTACTATCAATCTGCATGTATTCTTCATCTTCTTTTTCCTTGCCTGGTAGAGATAAATCAGCTGAGCTCGGATATGTTTCATTGATGAAATGATTCAGAAACATCAAGCTTATACCAGGATACTGTTAACTATTGTCCTACTGTAGTTACATTACTAATGCCGGGCAGACACTGTGCGATTTTGAGGGGATTTTACCACGATTTTGGTGTCTCAGACCACGCTGCGTCATCGTGGAAACATTGTAATGTCGGGATGTCCGGTCGGGAGGTCGTAAGCCGTACAGTGTGAGAACACTCATGAGGAAGAATTAATTGCTGCTACATTCTGACGATGATGCTGCGACCTCCTGATCAAACTTCTGGCATGTCAGAAATTTTTGCCGTCGCTCGTACAGTGCGAGTGGTGTTACGTCACGATTCTACGTTCGCACCTGCGCAGGTGGAGCTTTAAACAATGGCGGGCAACCCCAAGTTCAGACGTGTGCGGTGGACACAGCTTTCTTTTTTCATTTTGTTTCAGCGCACACAGCTGCAACAACTTGCTGCTTGCTCGCCATCTTGTTGTCAGGCATGCTGTGGTTGTCATAGGAACTAGGAACCTTTGTATTTCATTGTTCACACTCGAGCACGTCGTGCCGTCACACGCCGACTGACGCCGACAAGTAGTCGTGGTTGTCAATAATCGTAGGTGACAGCAGTCGTACAGTATGAGTACACATGTCGTAGGGTCAAATAGAGTACGAGGGACAAACCTGGTCGTGCAGTGGGAGCATTTCCCCGACAATCAGATTTCTAAAATCGCACAGTGTCCGCCCAGCATAAGCAGCGTAAACTTTTTTTTTTCTGACAAAGGGTTTACGCTTTAAAATCTTGTGGACAACAGGTTTTGATGATCCCCATTTGTGCACTTTAGGACCTGGTCTGCCACATAAACAAAACTAAATGATAAAACTTTGAGTGGAAACACCTAAAATCTTGTCTGTATGACACAATATTAACACCCACACAGGCTTTGTAAAGTCAAAGCCTTGCAGGGTCCCTTTGTTCTTGGGGGCCTGCTTGGGGGTCCAGGGATGCCAGTTTGGAAACGTCTGCTTTAAAACATTCATTTTTAGAATAATATCATTTTTATTACAGTACTATTCTGGAAATAAACATCAAATGTTCAAAATATGGACAACCATATTAATTTAAAAATGAATGGTGAGAGCTCACACCTTTGCTACATCCTGTAAACTCTATTTTTTTTTATCTTGTAAAGGTGGAAGAGGCTGATCACCCTTTTACACATCTTGTCCTTGTGTCTTGAGCCATCATATGATGCCATGTGTGTGTTTTTGTTTTTTTTTAAAACTTTTAAAAATCTTCCAAGTCAATTTTTATTAGAACCATGAATACCTGTGATTCATGCGCCTGCAGTGCAGCAGTGGTTTGGTATTGTTTGGATTAAATACGTTTGGCTGTGTAGTTGGGCTCTTACTAAGTTGGGCTCCTTGATTTTAGCTGAAAGCATTTGAACTTGTCTACATGAACACATTGAAAGCTTAATCTACTCCAGTGTAAAGCACACCATGATTTACTGCAGCCACTCTGTATGACTGCTGTTCTGGCATCTGTCCATATGATCAGCAGTTCTACAGCAGAGCAGCACATTTTAACAAGCGTCTGTCTCCTGACCTAAGATGTTTCCTTTGCTTGTTGTGTTTGCAGGGACCCCTCCAGCCACAGGCACCGGTACACTGATCATTCAGCTGGAAGACTACAATGACAACGCCCCCTACGTGATGCCGTCGGTAGCACGAGTGTGTGAGGATGATGTGAATGTAGTTGTAGTTGGTGGTTGGGACAAGGACATCCCTCCCAACGCTGCTCCATTTAAGATAGAACTTGGAAAGCAGCCCGGCCTGGATGAAACATGGAAAGTTACCAGAGTTAATGGTGAGTATTTGATCTCAACCGGCACTTCTCAAAGTGTGGTCCCTGGACCACTAGTGGTCCGCGAGTTGAACAACCTATTTATTTGAATTACCTGCTTGAAAGCGTCAGACTCAGTTTTGCGACACCAAAACTGTTTTATATCTAAATAACTATGGAGCAGTGGCTTAGGACAGGATCACTTAAAAGAAAACCAAATGAAACCTCTGATACAACAGGAAAGGAGCAACGGCTTGATGCAAATCCATGTAACTCAGCTAACATTGCTGAGGAGGATTTGATGTTTGCCACCTCCGCAATGTTGCCGCCAAGTTCTGAACCTCGCCATGAACATGGAAAATCCAACAACAAAGTGAAATGAAAATACCATTGCGACTATGTGCAGTTCGGTTTTTATTGGACAGGTGATGAAGATAATCCCAAACTGAGTTTTGTGCTATAAAACTTTGGCTAATGAGGCTATGAAACCTGCAAAGTTGAAGAGACATTTGGAAACTAAACACAAGGAATGCGTGGGAAAGCCTGTTGGATTTTTTGAAAGAAAATGTGACGAACTGAAGAAGCACACGATGAAGGAAGCCTCACAATGTTTTGCACCCAGGGAAAATGCATAAACCGCCGAGGCTTCTTACAAGGTGTCCCTCTTGATTGCCAAAGCAGGAAAACCTCATTCAATAGGTGAGAATTTAGTTAAACCAGCTGCAAAGGTGATTGCTGACATATTGTTTGGGGATAAAGCTCGTTACAAAATTAACAGAATTCCTCTCTCCAATGACGCGTTCAGCGACGCATAAAATCTATAGCTGAAAATGTGGAAGACCAGTTAGTGACATGTTTGCGCCAAAGCCAGCTTTTTCATTACAACTGGATGAGTCCACAAATGTGAGAAATGAAGCTAATCCACTGTGTTTTGTGAGATATATCTATGTCGGTGGAGTACATGATGACTTTCTCTTTTGTCGTTCCCTGCTGACCAACACCACGGCAGAAGCCATTTTTCACTCCCTCAATGATTTTATTGTAAAAAACAACCTGGACTGGTCAAGATGTGTCGACATTTGTACCAATGGTGCAACTGCAGTGACAGGAAAACATAAAGGACTCGTAGCGTGCGTCCAGGCATTTGCACCAGCTGCAGCGGCAACGCACTGTTGCATCCATCGAGAACAACTCGCCGTAAAAAAAAAAAGCCATTAAGCCTGAAATCAGTTCTGGACGAGTCTATGAAAATAGTCAACAAGATCAAAGGTAAACCCTTAAACACATGTCTTTTTAAAACTCCGTGTGAAGAAATAGGAAGCGAATACACAAAACTCCTTTGTTACACCGAAGTTTGCTGGTTTTCACGTGGAAAGGTTCTCACCCGAGCTATGAGATGAGATAATGTTATTCTTGCACCCCAGTGATTAACTCCATGACAGAATGCATGACTTCCAGGTGCTCACAAAGTTGGCATACTTGGCTGACATTTTCAGCATTCTCAATAGTGTGGCACTTCAAGGGAAAACTGTGACCATCTTTGAGGTCCAGGACAAAATAAAAGCCACACGCCTGAAGATGGAATTGTAGTGTGACTGTCTGGATCATGGACAATTTGACAACTTTCTGACACTTGAAGATTTTCTCCTCACTGCTGGGGAGAATGTGGATGAGAGCACTGTTGCATCCTTCAAACAACATCTGCAAGGCCTCCACTCTCAGCTGGATTATATTTCCCAGAATTGGAAGCAAGCTTTGGGTGGATCAGATATCCATTTGGGGACAAAACACGCATCCAGGAAATCAGTTCCAAGCTCCCATCGAGAGAGACTGACAGTCTTGTGGATATTGCATCAGATGGGGCATTGAAGACAACTTTCACAGAATGTATCCTTCTCTTCGTTTCACTTGTTGTTAATCAGTAAAAGCACTAATGTGTAGCAAAAACATACTTCCTCTGTTAAAATGGGCATGATGTCACCTGTCACATTAGTTTTGTGGCGACAGCAACAGCAGCAGATTGGAGACATTGAGAGAATCTGATCGACGTGCGCTCCCGCAGCCGTTTAAGGTTTTAACGTTTAAGTTTCTGGCAGACAGTCACTTCATGGTGCAACGCCGGTTTGTGTTTGTGCTTCAGGTGGTGGAACAATTTGGTGGTTTTGCGCATCTTTGTTTGCACTGTTTGTCTGCAAACGACAAATTTCCACTCCATGTCGAACTTTCTGAACCCGTACCAGTTCCAGATAATGGAGATGGCGGCGCCCCATCGAGGAATAAGCTGGTCTCGTTGACTGGCGTGTCCGCTTCTCCTTCCGCCATGTTTGTCCATACTCCACACATGTTGGGTTGTGAGCATCGTGTCCGCACATACGTCATCAGTCGGGTTTGCGAGGCTTTTGCAAACATATGATCAATGGGAATTTATTGTTTTTATCATGGGATAATTGTCACCAGTCGTTAAAATAACTTGGCTGAGTTAAGGTTAAACTGATTAAACTAATCAGTTTAAACTAAAGTTTTTGTTTGATGGTTGTTAAGTCCTTATGTCTTCGCTTTCATTTAGTTTGTCAATCAATCAATCAATCAAGCAATCTTTATTTATAAAGCATCTTTCATACAATGAAAATCTTGCACAAAGTGCTTTACATTAAAAAGAAAAAAGGATCAAAAATACTTATCATATTTCCCTAAATTAAGAATCTGTTCAACTAGCAAATACACAACATAGCAAACACATTAATTTGTGTCTCAAGAGGCGTTGTCTCAGCGCCATACCTATGTCGGGAAGGTAAAACACTAATAAACAAAAACTAACAAAAATAAAAGAGATACTAAGACTAAATAAAAAGTTAAGTGAATAAATAAAAAGAAAACATAAAACAGGATTTGGGAAGAAGAAGCAATAAAAACTAATATAAACAATAAGATGCAATTACAAAATAAACGATTATTATTATTATTATTATTATTATTATTATTATTAATAATAATAATAATAATAATAATAATAATAATAATAATAATAATATTAACATCATAGATCAGAGTTAACAATAATACTTAAAAAAAATAAAAACAATTTTGACTCAATAATAATTCATAAAAAGTTTTACAAAAAAGGTAAGTTTTAAGCTGCCTCTGAAAGCTATCAGCAATCCCAGCGGCCCTCAGGTCCTCAGGAAGGCTAATCCACAGGTGAGGACTGACACTAAAAGATACTTCTCCATACATCCCAGTCCTAACCCTTGGGACAAACAAGAAACCAGCCACAAACAATCTGAGAGCCCTGGAAAGCTCATAAGTTAAAAGCAAATTTAATAAATACCTCAGGGTAAGACCTTCATGAGCTTTAAAAACTAATATGAGTATTTTAAAATTAATTTGAAAGAACACAGGAAGCCAATGTAGAGATTTTAACACTGGTGTAATGTGAGCTCTCTTTCTGGTATTCGTCAGCAGGCAAGCAGTTGAGTAAAAGCTGCAGTCTTTAGGAAGACCAGAAAGAAGAGCATTGCGATAAGCTATTCTACATGTGATAAAAACGTGGATCAGAGTCTGCATTGGCATGAGATAGAAACTTCATACTCCCGAAATGTTTCTGAGGGGGAAGAACATTGTCCTAGTTTTGTTTTTAACGTGTGATATGTAATTGAGATTTTAATCAAAGATAATTCTGAGGTTCTTTACTTCTTCAGAGTGATTAAAAGAGTATGATTTAAATTTTAAATCCTGTTTCTCTCTGTGTGCTTTAGGACCGATGACTGAAACTTCAGTTTTGTCCTAGTTGAGCTGAAGGAAGTTTTCTGTCATCCATGTCCTGATATCTAAAATACAATCAACAAGCTCATCAATACGGTGAGTGTCATCAGGAGACACAGCAATGTAAAGCTGTGTATCATCGGCACAACTATGGAAGTGAATGCTGTGTCTCCTGACGACATCCCCAAGGGCAGCATTTAGAGATAAAAAAAGAGTTTGGCCCAAAATTGAGCCTTGGGGAACGCCGTACATCATCTTGTATTTCCTGGAAGCTGATCTATCAATGCTTATAAAACTTCTCTGTCTGTCAGATAAGACCTAAACCAGTTTAAAACAGTTAGTGTGGAGTTGGGATAGGTTATTAGTATAGAGTTTGATATAATTTGTTTGTATTTTTCACATTAGACAGTTGATGGTGCTGCTTTTGTTTGTAAATATCAAGCTTGGAAGGCCTATTTTTCTGTTTTCCTTTTCTGGCTGTTTTGAGTTAATAAGGCATTTTGTTATTTTAAGCAACATCGCAACCCCAGCTCCTTTATCTTTTTCTTTTCCTTTTTTTTTTAACCATTTTTATACCTCATCATCTCATGCACATGACACATCGAGAGAGGGAGGGACAGATGGTTCTCAATCACCTCTGCTGGAGGAGACGGATCTGATCAGCAGAGGAAAAAGTCACCTTCCAGTGACATGGACTAGTATTACCCACATCATGGATGTGTGTTTTCTTTGTAAACACTGTTTTCTGTTTTCTTGTTCTCACCTTTAGTTCTGCATAGTTTAGATTAAACAGAAGCTTTCTTTACAAAAGTCTCCATCTCATTCTCCAGTCCTGGGTTTTCAGAAAGCAGTAAGTCAGCCTACAGTGATTACTATTCATGCAACCAGTTAATCTCTTTTATCTTTCTCTCTTCCCTTCAGCCACACACTCCCAAATCATGCTTCTGCACAGTCTGAAGAAAGGCAACTACTAGCTGCCACTGATCATCACTGACTCGGGGTTCCCCCCTTTGTCCAACAGCACAGAGCTAAAAGTTGAGGTGTGCAGCTGTGATAGTCACAGGAAGCCCTGCAGTGGAGCCCCTTCCCACCACATCAACTTTCTCACCCAGCTTGTAATTCTCCTGATGATCTACATCCGTAAGTTCCATCACACGAAAGCTTGTACATACTCCATGTGAAGGGAGAACGTTTTTCTGCCTCTTGAGTCCCCAAGTAGAAAATTATAACATTTTGTTCCCCGCGGATGTGGTTGAAGACAGTTCTCGTCACATCAGGCTTGCAGATCTTTTTTCTCCAAGAAGTATCATGTGATTGGTCGGACATTGGAGGTTTTTGCTCATGCGGGTAAAATGGATTGTTCTGATAAAACAGCTGATCAAGGTGGTAGGAAAGTACAAATATTTTTACAACATGCAGCATTTAAAGACACAGATGCAGCCGCATGCAAACCCCTCCCTGCCGTGGATTAAATTTCTTGTTAAATGTGAGATAACCGGGTTCCTTGCACATAAATACCGATATTGCTCATTGCAGACGGAGCTTCTCGTGGATGATGGATGGACCAGACCTGAGTTTTTTTTCTTGTTCTTGCAGTCTCGAGAGCAAGAACAAAGTTCTCACTTCTTATGAAGGATAGAACAAGTTTTACCCAACACAGTCACAGAAAAGTGGCTTCCTTATCTTGCTTCTATTATTTAAAACTGAGTCCCTGTGCTGAACAAATGAGCACTAAAGTCTCCTGGTTGTGGTTTAAATGAAATGAAATGAATGAAAAATACTTTATTAATCCCCAAAGGGAAATTCAATATTGTAGTAGATAATAATAATTAATTTGAGGAGGTCTTGTTCCAGAGGCTGATGGCTGCTGGCAGGAATGATCTTCTGTATCTTTCAGACCTGAAGAAGCCTGTCACTGAACACACTTTGTTGTTTCTTCACTGTGTTGTGGAGAGGGTGTGAAGAATCCTCCATCATCTTCATCAGCTTGTGCAGCATTCTTCTTTGGACAATCAGCTCCAGTGGCTCCAGAGTTACTCCAAGCACAGAAGCAGCTTTCTTGATCAGTTTGTTGATTCTTTCCAAGTCTGTGGTTCTGATGCTACTACCCCAGCAGATGCTGCAAAGCTGACTGCACTCTCCACAACAGACTTATAGAAGATGTGCAACATCTTGGTGCAGACGTTAAAAGATCTCAACTTCCTTAAGAGTAGAGTCTGCTCTGACCTTTCTTGTAGATGCAGTCAGTGTTGCATTTCCAGTCCAGTTTGTTGTCCAGCTGAACTCCAAGATACTTGTATTCCTCCACCACCTCTCCCAGGATGGAAACAGTGCTTTGTTTATTTTTATTTTTGAGGGAAATCAAACTCAGAAAACTCCTCCACAGGGGCAGAGCTTGCATGACCATCAGATTCTTGAAGGTGGCTGCATTCTCAATGATGGCTCGAAGCTCTTGTAGTAACTGGCCAATAGTGGGGAGGCTGGTCAAAGCAGAGACCGGAACTTTGGACAGCATGGGATGGACATCCAGGCTATCTTCAGACTGTTCGTGCTCTTCCGATAGGAAGAGCAGAGCAAGGCTAGAGCTGTTGAATCCATGGGGGGGGTGCAGAGATGTCAGACTCCCGCCCAGTATCGAATAGGTCAAGGGCCTTCTCCAGCAGATACTCCAGCAATGTAGTACTACTACTACTTCTCCCCCAGGAGGAGTATCTCGCAGAAGTGACAGGTAGCCTGAGGAGTCAGAGCTAACATGGGGTGGTGAAGACTGAGACAACCCTTGCACTTGCTGTGATGTTCCAAACCGAGAATGTAGCCGGTCTGGCAAGCCAAAAACTGGTGGATACCGCTGGTGGAAGTCATCTCCATTGCTTGATCTTGGACTTGATGCTTCAGTGCTGAAGGGCCAAATTGCAATCCTGTTTCTGATCCAGCTCGGTCAACACTTGAGTCTGTGCACTGCTCGCCAGGTACATTCCACTACAGAATTCAGACAGCCTGCTACCTGTATCTTGCAGATCTTGAAGTACATCAGAAATCTGCTCACTCCAATCAGCAGCAAACAGTGTACCATGTATCCAAAGAGATACACATCATCCATGTCCTCCACTGACAGAGCCATTAGACACTATGGCCTCCAGTTGGCCCACAAGTCCAAAATGTATCCAGCAGTATGCATCCCGTCAGGACATGCAGTCTCCCCTTCACCTAATTTCTGGGATGAAAAAATTTGATCAATTGCGTTGAGAGACCAGCCGATCAGATCCATGATAGTAAAAAGTTAAGGAAATCAGAGATATAGAGTGAGGCTCCGAGTCAGACAGGAAAAAGCTGCAGGGAAGAATGGGGAGTGAGGGAGCAGAAAGGGAGCAAAGAGAATTGCGTCCACCTTCGCTGACAGAAAGAGAAGAAGAATTTATTGAGTATAACGATGAATAATATACTTTAGCATGAGCAGGCTAATGCTGTTCCACGGTATTTGTTATTTGGCTTTAAAATGTTTTGGTGTTTCATATTTTTCATCATCTTGCCCTTTTTCAACCATTTGATTCCTTCTTTCCCACCACCATAAACAAATAAACACCACAGGAGATTACTCCTGTGTTCATATCTGGACTAAAATTTATCAGTGTTTGCTAAAGTTCAGTTATTATGTGCTCCAGTCATTCTTCTCCATGCTTCATGTAAAACAAACACTTTTTGTTGTGAATTCTTCAAGTTACTATTAATGGTTCTATATTTATGCTTTTATTTTGAAGGCGGTTCATGTAGTTCCTCTTCCTTTCCTTCACGTTTTGCCTTCAGCATCATAGGCATTATAAATACATAGACGCCTCATTGAGCACTGGAGAGTGAACCAGCGTTGCCGCCATGTTGGATGGGTGTCCGCTTTCAAGTTTTGCTGCAGCGTCAACGTATTTTTCCCACAAAACAGTTTTTTGTGGAACAACGCATTTATATATATATATATATATATATATATATATATATATATATATATATCACACGCAAACAAAACACTTTTCTACATAATTGGTTGATAACTAATGTTAACACAGTGAATAATCTACTAAATGCAAATGATACATTTTACTCCAATGAGGTGTTTAAGAGAGAGAGAGAGAGAGAGAGAGAGAGAGAGAGAGAGAGAGAGAGAGAGAGAAGCTCAGTGTATTAGGAAATGTCCCTCAGTAGTATAGCAGCATAACGAAGGGATGCTAACGATCCCTAACTATAGGACTTATCAAAATATTTGAACATAAAAGCATGTTGTTTTTTTAATATTTTATAGTCATCTGTATCATAAGAATATCTCTGCCCTTTGTAACTGTTGTGGAAAAAAGTGTCAATGACAAGGAGTCTGGTTCTGAAGTGAAAAAGATTACAAAGTTTATTGAGCAGAAAAAAAACCCCAGAATAATACAAATAGCAATTTGGTCAGTCAGTCCAGAGGTCCGACACGGCAGAAGTCTGGAATGCTCTACCTAAACAAGAAATATCTGTTAGCCATAACCCTCTTCAAGGAAGAGAGTGTTCTAAATAATAAGATCCCAGATGTCTGAATGCAGACATATCAGGCCCTCTACACATTGCTATGTCTGTAAAGGGGAATAAGCACTGTGTAATTATGCTTAAGTTCTTAAGTTCATCATGACCTTTTCAGAAAGCCCACAAAGCCATAATCAGAAATGAATATACGCTAGGACTATGAAATATATGAAAATCTAAGCGAGAACATAAAATTTCCACGACAATGCCCCTCTTCTGATCATAATGAAACCTGTTTCATATAGATCACCAAACAGAAGAAATTTTATGAACAAACAACAAAACAACCACCTCCTAAATGAGACACATGTTAATCAAACAAATCAATGGCCACCAAGACCCTGAAATGCAACCATTACGCATAAATCAACCAGTCATGCACAATAGAATCACAAACCCTGAAAATAGAAACAGCAGAACACAGGTGAAGAATCACATGCACAACAAACCCAGCCTAAATGCAAAAAAAAGAAGGAAACAAAAAAACTAATAAATTCTTTATTCAACAGGACAATCAAATTGCATAACCAGAACCCTGTAAAAAAGAAAAGATTAGACATAGATACATCAATCAGAAACATAAACAGTACACAAATTATATGAAAGGAGAAAGACAGAAAGAAAAGCAAACACTCAACCAAACAGGGAAGACAGAGAGCATGGCACTCAAACCCACACGCTGAGCATAAGAAGAAGCACGACCTCAGCCCTCAGTACAGCAACCCGTTGTTGCCTACAACCTCCCGAGTTAACCCATGTCCCAAACTCAGAGCGAAAATATGAAGCACTATTGCCAACAGACAAAACCTAAAGCAACAGATGGACAACCTGTCGACAACCAACAGGTAGACAATCGAAGGAAGGAACAGGATAAAAAAAAAAAGGTAGAAAACCAACGAGTTATTTAACAGACTACATTCAACAGTACCCATTAAATAACATAACAGACCTGTAGAACATCACTTAATCCTTATTAGCACAAAGCACCAGACAGACTTAGATCAAGTAAAAAACAAATAAGACCACAACACAAAAGCAGTAGCCAAATAAAGCAAACCCCAACACTAGGAAAGAAACTAAAATGGGCCACTTAACCCAACACAAGTCCTAAGTATAATATGACGCCAAACAACCAAACCTAAAGACATTCCAGTCTGCAGTGCCAACACTCCAAGAGCCCTCAGTGCAGGAATCAGACAGACTACCCCTCTGCAACAAGCAGAGACCTGGAACCCCGACACAAAGAACACAAAGAAGGGAAATTAGATAAGTCCGATAACACGTACCACACTCGTCACTAAGAAGACAAAAAAAAAAAAAGATGTAACACCACACCCCCAACCCACATTAGCAGGATAGGCACATCCCTCAGGGGAAGGAAAATCACAGTCAGTCTCGGGACGGTCGAGAACCTAAACCAAACAAGGAAAAATCCACGTCAGATATACGAAAACCCAATACACGTCCCGAGACGATACACAAAATCTTGGCTAAACCTGGGCCGGCAGAGCAACATCTCACGAAACACTCTCCCCTAGAGACAAGGAACCCACAAAACAGGGCAAAAACACAACAAAGCTTCAGTCAGCGCGCTCACCGTCATAATAGCTTCGGCCACAGAGCGGTTCGTTGCTGAGGGAAACACAAGAGGAACCCGAACAGACTGGAGAGAAAAGTTAAACATCCAGGGACAATGCCGCATGGGAGCATAAGCATCTAAAAAAATGTATACCATTATTTTACCAGTCGATATGGTAGCAAAAGCCAAAAGCACAGTACCAACATCTACAGGCCACAGACGGAGAAGAGGAGAAACAGGAGTGATGAGCATACATAACATTAGACACTCTAGCAGCAGGCTGCTCATCTAACTGGTACCACCATGATGACAGATCCCGTGACGTCGAAGGCGAACACCTGCTGATGGTCTGTCCCCTCGGGGAACAGAGAGGGAGGCAGATGCAACGAGCATCCACAGAAAGATGTCAGGCAGGTGTTGTGCAGCTCGAGTGAGACAAATGTGCAGAAGAGACACTTCTCTCATTAACTTGCTATTACTCTGCTTTCAGACCCAAAAGAGGTCAAAATAAACAACTCCTCGTGTTGATTTCTTCTGTACTTGCTGTTACTCTGCTTTTCAAAGATACAAAAAGGATAAAAAATAAAACAAACTCTGCATGCCTCCAGGCAAAACCCCTCCGTACCAGGGTTCACGGACTCCCAGTTGATAGACACCTATCCGGTCAAAGGCCACAAATTCCCCGTTGCTATTCACCCGAGAGGTGCAGGCAGACCGTCCCACACACTTGAGATGTTCACGTCACCCAGTGCCAAGGGAACTTTTAAAGCAGCATCAGCAGCCAGAAGCAGCTGGAATGGACCGCAGAACCTCAGAAAAACCCAGAGCTTCCTGGTCAACAGTTCCACCCAGATCCAGTCACCAGCTGTAAGGAGTGGCATCCGGCGTAAGCTGGCGGAGGCAGAGCGCTATGAACAACCTGATGGACATCACAAAACACAGACAGGCCCTGCAGCACAACAGCAATGCATTTCCTGAAGGGAGGGAGCAGCCCTCCATCCGAATCCACTTCCGCGCCAGGCGGGCCCCAAAATGATCTGGAAAGGAAACAAAACAAACCTGGAATGCTTGCGCCCCGACATACATGTCAGCCATCCAGGTGGAACTGTAGGTCAAACAACCCCTACAGCACGACACTTCAGCAGGTCATTTATAAGTGCAGCATGTCTCGTACCATGGCACCACCTGATGGAAGAAGCAAAAGGATATCCGAGATCACCATCCCGAACCTGTGAAACCTCAGAGAAACCCTCGTTAGCAAAACCCCAGCCGTCAGCAGAACAAAGCTGTCAGAACCGAGCTGGCACAGAATCCCACATCGAAGAATGATTACAATGAGAAGGAGCATGATCAGCTAGAAACTCTTCAGGACACCTGGAGAGAATAACTGAATTAGAGCCCTGCACCGGCCTATTTTCTGGGCCCGAGTCCGGCCCGGGCCTGACAGGTTTGGACATGAGCCCGGCCCGGTCCAAGAAGTTTTCAGAATGATCAAGTCCGAACCCGTATCAGGCCTGAGTTGTTTTCTCTCTCTCTCTCTCTCTCTCTCTCTTTAGGGCGCAATTAAACGACACGGCAACAGTTTACCTACATAACATATGAATAAATGAACACTTATATAAAAACTTAATGTTTAAAAATAAACAACAATAGTTTTTTTTTTATTTATTGTTTTTTATTTCACGATCTACACAAATGCTTTATATGTTAGAACAACAACCCGCTTTGTCGGGCAGAATGCAAGGCTCATGCACAACCACTAGAACAGCTGACCTGTAGCAAACATAAACAAATAGAAAATCTTTTCAAACTTAAATCATACTATATCAACAAATAAATCTTGCCACTGGACCGACATGTTTTAGGGGGTGATTAAGCAGTGCGCACAGAACAACATAACACTTGACTTGCAATTTGCAGTGAACAAACAGGCCTAAATATTTTTTCCAAATCTCAGCTATAAAAATAAAGAGATATATTAAACACTGACAGCTTGTCCGAGAGTAATGAAGCAACTGTAAACATTGCCATAAAGCGAGCCACTTAAAGTTCTGTTATTTACACTCCAAGAGAAACTTCTGTTTATTTGGCATCATGTAGAAACAAACTAGTGTCAACAGTGTCAGGGACAAGTCCAGTCCTTCTCTCCTCGATGACCCGTCCAGCTGCACTGAAAGCACGTTCGCTGCTGCTGCTGGCCGGGACACTTAGCACCGAGCGGGCAGACGTGCCAGTAGCGGCAACATCTTCTCATTTTGTCTCCACCAGCTTAGGACATCACGTCCATCGACATTCATAGTTGGGCTGATGCGGAGGTAGGTCTGGATTTCATCTTGATCTTCCTCGTTCTGTTCTCACATTTTGCCACGCATTCTCATACTCTGCTAGTGCTCTCCTCTTTGGTGCAGGTGGCTCGGACTCGGGAGCAGGTGATGCCACTGCTGCGCTCAACGCGGCTGTGCAAATCATAAATTTGTAAGGCCAGGCCAGGGCAAAACTATAATTTGCTTATAAGCTTCTAGTACTAGTGCAGAACATACCTTTGTGCAGAAAGTAAAAAGAAAATTATGCCAATTACCTGATTGTGCAGGCCCCTCGTCCTGCTGCTGACATGCATTCTCTTCCTCTCTGAGACGGTTTATTTGCATTCGCACCTGTTGCTGGATGTTGGTCCTCTCAGCAGGAGTAAACATTCTCAACTGGTTGAACTTTGGCTATAAGAAGATGGCCATTTTATGCAGTAGATGGATTTCTATTTTTTTTATCATCCACTCAAGGTGTCGTTGGCGAATGATAGCCTGGGATGTAGTATCAGTAACGTAAGGTTGGCAGTGGCCTTTTAATTTGTTTGCCCAGAGAACGACAAGGTGCATTGTCGGGAATTTGTCCCCTTCTAGCTCCTTTTGTGCTTCACTGAATGGATGCAGAAATTCCACCAGGAAGGCTATAACATTAGGGGAGACACACACAGTGTGAGGAAGACTGTGCTGTACCTGGTCTCTGCCATTTTTAGGCCTATCACAATACCCAGGGTTCATGCAAGCAAAATAAAATCACAACACACCTTTAAAATAACACAAAAACAATCTGGAAAATTGTACACGGCATATAAAAGACCCTCTAAGCCACAGCCTCTATTCCGATCACTTGACCCTGGTGGGGGTGGTCAGAGCAACCTAATTGCCGTAATGCCAGTCCTCTAATAACACATGGGGATAAAATAAGAGTGGGGAAAGAAAAGCAATAACAATGTCTCACTCTCCTAAAAATAAACAAAATATTAGATCAGGAACATTCAACCACAGATGAACAAATTTTACCTTGCAATAAAAGTAGTACCTTATTCATATATGTGCTCCGTAAAGCATTCGTCCTCGGTTAACAGCCCTGCCGCGCGTCGTTTAATGTGCACCCTCCAAAATGCCTGCTGACGACCAGAGCTGGGGCTGCATTAGAGTTACATGTTGGTAACTAGTTCCAATAGCATTTTCATTACAGATAAAAAAAAGCAACTTTACATACCACAGTTATTTCCTTGCCCACAGACACAGACGGTAGCGCTACACAGCGTCCACTCAAACAAATCCTGCCAGCGCCAAAACACCTGGTGCGATTTCCACAGCTGAAGCTGAGTGACGGCATGACGGAAAGCGGAAGCTAGGTCGCTATAAACACTCCCCTGTCTGCTCTGGGTCCTAAAGCCTGTCGACACTCCATGATACAGTAGTTTACACACTACATTTGTTTTACAGTTCTTGGTTGCTGGCTAACCAGGCCTGACTGCTTTATGTAGCGGACTAAAGCTTTGGCCGCAAGCAGGGTCTCTGCTACTTCTGGGACGACTTCAGTCAGCTCATCTGTGTTTAATGCATGGCGGAGGACTGTGTTGTACAGGTGATCTTGACAAGCCAGGTGTCAGTATGGACGAAGAGCGGCAACTATGTTTGCGCCCTGGTCTGTTACCCAGACAACATTGGTCATAATTGATGCATCAAAGCCGAGAACGGTGAATAACTACTGCTGTAGCTCTTTTCGGATATTATCTCCAGGTTTGTCATGGTGTGGGAAGCATGTTGTGGTGAGTAGCTTGCTTTTCATTTCAAGTGTTGGTGTAATGTAGTGACATGTTATAGCCATGTAACTCATTTCACCAAAATCATCTGTCCACATGTCTGTAGTCATTCCAACATTTATCAGCGACATTACCTCCTTTATCTCCTCGACTGTAGCCCCTCTCCTTTCACTTGCCATGATTTTGCATTCGCGGGAGACTGTGGTGGGGTCAGGGAGGAGTTGATTTGCTGATGAACGCGCTCATGTTTTGCACCCACATTAATTAGCTCTTGGGCTAATAGTTTGAAACCAGTTCCCGCAATTGTTTCAAATGGCCGAATGTCCATGCAGCAGAAGTTTACACATTGTGTTGCTATTTCTGACCTCAAAAATTCTGGTGGTGGTTTTGGTATGAAACTGCTCACAGCCAGCTGCCTTTGACTACTGCTGCAACCCCCACATGAGCGTTCAGTATGTCTAAGGAGATGTGACGAACCTGTTTTCTTGCTGTCGTATGCCAGAACAGCGTTGCAAGCACTACACTGAACGTAACCAGCTGGCTCATCTTGGAGGGTTGTAACAACTTTAAACTTTTTCCAATAAGTAGCCTTTCCCTTTGTGTTTTCCACTGTTTTTAGTTCACCATTCTCTACCTTCTTCCTTATGTTGTCCATGTTTGTGGCAGTGGGCCTCGACTTGCACGTTTGTGGTGTGAGAGTGAATGAGTGGCGAGAGCGAGAGAGCGAGAGAAATGGGCATTGGGCAGAACGTGCTGCGTTCAAATGACACCATTTAAACCGTGTAAACATGATTACAACATGTCGCTTTAATTGGCAAGTAAAAAATAAAGCTCGACTCTGGCCCGAGCTGGACAGAGTGATATGATAATGAGCCCTAAGCCGTCGGGCCCCCTCAGGCCCCGGGTTCAAATGCAGGGCTCTAGTGCACATGTCCCAGTCCTTCTCTCCCTTTTTTTTTTTTATTCTGTATGAATGTAGCTTCGAGCACAGTGATAGCATGAATACTCCTGTCCAGGTTAGATGAGCAAGCAAACACTTCCTTGCAGAAAGGCGGAGAAACGTTATGTTGGTCAGTGTAGTATCCATCGGGTGTCTGTGTGTTCAGTGTAAGCATATCTTCATTGGAAAACAGGCTAAAAAAAACCAAAAACATTTATGCCAGTGTGTGCGTGTGTGTGTGTGTGTTCATCTGTAGTAGTGTTTTCCCAGTAGTGTCTGGATGGACAGAGAGAAAAGAAGGCGATGTCTGTACATCTGCGTGTGTCCTTCAGCTCTAACAGCATTGAGGAGCAAAGGTGTGTGTGTTCTACATACCTAGCTGCCCCGGCGCGTCACACCAACCCTTCACGACCAGCTTTCACACCTAGCCAATCAGAAGAACCATCTTGGTGTTCATCACGGCGCTGGCAGTTTGGACAATTTGGCAATTTGGACAGTCGACCTTCCAGTGCCAATGTTTGCTTCTCTCAAATGTACATGTTTACGCTCCCCCTGTCTGCTTCTGAAAAGCGAACCCGTGAGCGGAGCCTCCAACCCCAGCAGCTGTCCCGGTCACCGTCACTGGAGAGAGTGTGAGCATGTGAAACAACAAACGTGCTGTAAAAACCTTTTCACCCTCCAGACCTCCATGACAGAACACACGTGCGGTCCTTTAGACCTCTGCGCCGTCAGCCAAGGAACCCAGCCAGGAGGTCCTCCATCAAAACGGAGACTGAGATTCTCTCAGGTTGATCAGACACCCTGTTGCAGAGTTCCGGACTGACGGTCACAGGAAACACTTCTGACACCAAATGGTTGTGGAAAAAAGTCTGTCAATAACAAGGAGTCTGGTTCTGAGGTGAAAAAGATTGCAAAGTTTATTGAACAGAAGTTAGTTCAACCCTAAGTTCCGGGCTGAACCATCCTTTTACCCTCGCTTAAGGGCGTCAGTTGTCTGCCCTTAATCTATGTTATTCTGAACAAGAAATATCTGTTGTTAGCTATAACCCTCTTCAAGGAAGAGAGTGTTCTAACTAATCAGATCCCAGATGTGTGAATGCAGACATGTCAGGCCCTCTACACATTTGTAATGAGTTACCGTGAGGATCCGGAATTACAGCCACACACAAGGAGTAATGGACAAATGACCAGTTTACTGGCGAAGGAGTATGAGTAGAAGATCAATCCAGGTGACTGGTCTGCAGAAGAAACCAGGCTCCAGCTGGGAGGGAAATGGAATGGCAAAATACTCGTCCAGGCAAAGACAAGGCTCGGAGATCCAAAGACAAGCAGGGTCGGTAACCAGAAGATCCGAAAAGTGGCGGTGTCCGTCAAGGGCAAGGCAAGGAGGGTAATCCGGGGGCATGAAGCAGAAGGTCGGCAACTGAGGAACAATCCGTAGCACGCTGGAACACAACTAGACATAGGTCTGATTATTATCTGGCAGAGAAGGAGAGATTGGAGGGAGCTTAAGTAGGCAGTGAGAAAAGGAAACCATGTGAACTGAATGAGACAGCAGAGGCAATTAGGAAGCCAACAGGTGGATCGAGTTACCAATGATGAACACCAGGAGATCAGGATGGCAAAAACATGACACACATTGCTATGTCTGTAAAGGGGAATAAGCAGACACTGTGTAACTAAGCTTAAGTTCTTATGTTCATCAGGACCTTTTCAGAAAGCCCACAAAGCCATAATCAGAAATGAATATACGCTAGGACTATGAAATATATGAAAATCTAAGCGAGAACATAAAATTTCCACGACAGTAACAAACCAAGCTGTGAGAAAAATCAGGTAAAAATTCATGGAGTTGTTGTGGTTGGGCCTGCACCTTACAAATAAATGCAATGGAGGCGCATAGGAGACCCATCCAAGATGCCGGCGCGATGAGACGTCAGCTTGTATAGGCAGCGTGATACAATGCATATTGTATATCAAATATCATATATACCTATGTATATGTGATGTCTATGTTCGTGACATCACAGCAGTCACTGACGATGTGAGTCATGTTTATAGTCGTGCTGAATGATAGTGTAGGTGTAAATGACCTTTCTGCAAATGTTGACTCTTATGTGCTTACTCCCTTTAGAATGCCCGTTTTTGTTTGTTAGCATGATCGGGAATTAGCACTGTTGAACTAACTGAGTTGGTCTGATTTTAACTTGGATTTCTTTAAGTCTACATGTGCATATTATGATTCTGTCACAGCACTGATTATTATTATTTGCTTGATATTGATATTTTATTTACGGTGAAGTGTTTCATCAGAACACTGTTTAAATATCCCAGTATATATTGGTAAATTTGTTTTGTTTTGTTATATATTTATTTGGGGGGCTGCACGATGGCACAGTGGTTAGCACTGTGGCCTCACAGCAAGAAGGTCACTGGGGAGGGGTTCGGTCAGGGGCCTTTCTGTGTGGAGTTGGCATGTTCTCCCGTGTATGCGTGGGTTCTCTCCAGGTACTCCGGCTTCCTCCCACCATCCAAAGACATGCATGTTAGGTTAATTGGTTACTCTAAATTGCTCATAGGAGTGAGTGTGAGTGTGAGCGTGAGTAGTTGTTTGTCTCTGTGTGACCCTGCGATGGACTGGCCAGCTGTCCAGGGTGTACCCTGCCTGTCACCCAAAGCCAGCTGAGATAGGCTCCAGCTTCCCCACGAATTGGATTAAGTGGTTCAGAAAATGAATGAATGAATGTTATATATTTCAGAAACTGCTTTGTAAATGGAAGGCATTGCTGTATCTACATGGTTCAACAATAAACCTCATAAACTCCATTGATGACTCACATGCTTTCTGACCAAAGCCCTGCAGTGGCCAATTAGATAAAATCAGCATTAGAAGTTGTAATCCTCATCACTTTTACTTTTCCATTTATGTTTCTATTTCTTCTTATTTTCTTTGGTAATATTTATATTGTGTTCATCTTTTATGGTTAATAATATGCTGTTATTGTCTTTGTGTTTATCATGCTGTCATCACAGGAAGGGAACACAGTGCCACTGTGTCCCAGGAGATCAATATGGTGGATTTGACTCTGAATCCATCATACACACATAAAGTTGAGGATATTTGGCTTTTTTATGGTTAGAACTGGAACAGGTGGACTTAATTTCACCCAGTCTGAACTTTTAAATGCAGATGTATGGCTTTTAGTGTTTAAGACCTTACTTCATAACAAGCTGTTCTTTAACAAGATGAAGACGCATGAATGGAGCCCTAAATTTCACTTGTTGCTGTATCTTCTATCTTCCCAGTCCTCCTCATCATCCTCTTCAGCTTTAGCCATAATAAGACCAAAACCACAGCTAACACATGACAAGTTCATGATGCCTTGACAGTTTACATTGTGGTTTGCCCACCACTGTTGTGAGATTTAGTTTCAGTAAATTTTTTGAGATGAAGGCATCACCATCACATTATTTTACGTGAACATCCTACATTCAAGACATATCAACTACATGTTCTGGAAACTCAGAAGATGAACATCCCTGGCCTTTGTGGCTAGTACAGCTTACCATTCATCCATTCAGTAGAGACTCTTTGTCTCAGATGCTCTACCAGTTTCCAGCCATTCTTAAGCCAAATAAAGACACAGCAGCTCCTGCTTCCTCTTATGAAAGCTCTTCTGTCTGGCAGTTCAGACAAGCCGGTTGCTGCAGTGCTTCCATCATCAGCTGCTTGTAGGCTTACGTTTAGAGTGTCTCCAGTGAATCAGGTGTGTTGGAGCAAGGACACATTGAAAACCTCCAGGACCACGGCTCTTGTAGGACCAAATGGAGTAGCCATGCTCTACAGAATATTCCTCCTTTTCTTTTTCTCTTCAATCCATTTGTTGTTTCCTCTTTTCCCCTCATCTGTCCTCCTGTCTGTCCTCTGCTCTTCCACCAGGCCTGTAGATCCTGCTGAGACCTCCCATCATCCTCTTTGCAACACTGAAAAGCATCAACTTATCCTTCTCACATGACCCAGGCTTAGGAGAAAAGAAGAAGAAGCAAGATGTCTTCTCCCCATTAATCCAACAAGCAAATACACACACTGCCCATGGTACCACTGCTGTGTAGCACCACTCTGTTGTCTAGTTATTTCTTATCTAAATGATTTCTCACTTTTCCTTTTCTCTGCTTCTCTCATCACATCTTTTTTTTTTTTTACTCTTTGACGTTACTCTCTATCTTTACTCTCCTTCCCATGTTTCAACCACTCAATCAGGAGACTTTCACACTACTGTCATCCTGTTGAAACAATTTGATCATTAAAAACTCATTTATTCTGTCAAAACCAATATGAATTCAGAGAACAACATATCATTATTATAAAGCCTGAGGAGGTCAATTCTGCTTTGGACAATGATTTTTAGACCTCCAGGTTTACACAGAGTCAGAAAGCTAAACCCTGTTATGGTTTAGAAAAAATTAGAAAATCGGCTGAAATTTCTCTCTTCTAGCTTATGACATCATGCATTGTAAATCTGACCGAAAACGTTATTCTGAAAATGTCTGTATACAGATGTGCATGTCAGTGGGTGCCACACTGGGGAGCGTGCAGTAGCTGCATCTGTACTCATCACAATGTTCTAGTTCACTAATTTACATCATTTGCACCTCCTGGAAGCCATTACTTCATCATAGACAAATATTTCTTTGCTTGGACTCGAGCATACAAGTGTCCCTCAATGGCCTAATGGTCATACTGGGAGATTGTAGCAATGAGGGACATAAGTTAAAGTCTACTAAGAACATCTTTGAATAAGAATCTGCTGATTGCACCAGCCTCCTCTATAAAATATTCTCATATTCTTTAAAAATAAATGACTGTTTCTGCTTGTTGTTAAGTATTTAGAATATTTTCTACGGTTTTCAGTTTTGTGCATTTTACTTCAACTATTCAGTATTAACATATTCATCCACATTGTTATGCAATAGCAGCAAATGTTTCTAGTAATAAAGAGAAACAGCCTCTCAATAGTAAACCTTTGTGAAGCCATATACAACACTTAAACTGTGCTGAGGTCATGCCACCAGTGTCCTTCACTGGTCTAATACCTAAGTGGGGGAAAACAGCATTGTCTCGGGGTTGGGAAGTTCAAACCCAAGAAAAAAGCTCAATCTCAAGCCAAAAATGAAGGTAAAATCCTAGGTCAGAAAATTAAAAGAAATCAGATCAGGGAAATTCTGGCCAAACATATTATAATAAAACTAGTAACCAAACACAAGTATGACAAAAAAATCTGTTTATATTTGTCATACATCTGAAAATGTGCACCATTGTTGTCCTGCTAGAACACACTGACTGTTAATGATTTCTCTGTTTCTAGCCATGGCTCTGCTACAGAAATGTACCATAGCTTTATCATTTGCACCAGTGTAGTATGCATCTGCTTCTATGCATACACTTGCTGCTGGTGGTTTAGCAGAATGACTGCGGTTCTGTAGGTTAAATCCATCAAGAATGAGATGCAATATTTACTCTGGAAACCAGCAGAAGTGTTGGACAATTTGCTTGACTCTACAGTCATTTTGTGCTGAAGATGGACAACTCTGCGTGTGGTCCATTAAAACATGAAAGCTGCAAAAATACTACATATTTTTTGTAGGTGGAAAGTAAAGGACAAGTTTAAAACATCAGACAAGTACGGCAGACATAACTGCAAGCAGTAAACACAATTATTTCTGCTTTGTCTTCAGCAGTTAGTGACGTGGTTTCTTTCAGCAGAACATACTTGCATAATTCTGCTATCTTGTGGAAATTTCATGCTTCTGCCTGTACACACAATCATCCTTCAGACCTTCAGATACTGACAGTGGTCTGTAAAGTAGTAAAAACATGTGCAGTTACAGTAAAGTTCACATTCTACTATCAATCTGTTGAACACATTGATTCTACTATTCAGAAACTCTGATGTCGTTTTTTCAAGCCGCTTCTGCTTTTGTTGTATTTGTTGTCATAAAGTGCAAAACTGTGTATCTTTATAGTATTGCTGTCAAAAAGAAGAGGAATTACTGTTAATGTGTGTTGTACGTTCTGTGGTCAATAAATGTAAACAAAAACAGTAAATTTAACAATGACTAAAGCAGTTTCATGTAAATGTAGGTATTGTTTCTAGTGCAGCTGACGTGTTCACTAAGATCTTATCCAGTTGATGATTGTATTTGTGTTTAGGTTTGAGTTTTATCTCCTATCTGGTCTTTGTCCATTTCTTGTAACAAGTCGCAAGAAGTTGTGCAGGAAGAAAACAAAGGTTGTGGTTTTGGCAGATAGTTAAGCTTTTTTTCTATTGAGCTTATTTAAAGAACTTGTGTGTGATGGTTTAAAACCACTTTATAGAATCCATCTGTGATATTATCAGAGAATATGAACCAATCAGAGCTGTTAGATCCAAAGTCTCAGGTCAAATACTGGTCGTGGCGGTGGCATAGCCACTGTTTTCAAGAACAGTTTCTATCACAAGCCGCTGTATGGGATGTCATTCTCCTCATTTGAACTGAGCTGTTTGAGTTGCAACAGATAGAGCCATTATTGTGCACAGTCATTTATAGACCACCAAAGCACAACAAAAATTTTATTAAAGAATTTTCAGATTTAATTTCTCTTATTTTAACAAAATATGACAGAATTGTAGTTGTCGGAGATTTTAATGTGCATTTTTGCTGTCCTTCAAGGCCAATGTCTGGGTAGTTTTTAGACTTGGTTGATGTTTTTAATTTCACACAAGTCAGGGGACCTACACAGATGCTCGGGCACACTCTTGACCTTGTACTGTCTTATGGCTTCTGTGTAGACAATGTTGTTGTTCGTGAAGCATCATTTTCTGACCACAGTCCTGTCTTGTTTGATTTTACTCTGAATCACACATTAAGGCAGTCTGGCCCCGTGCGTAATGGGGGTATCATTAGGTCTGACACTGGGGCTGCGTTTTCTCCTCTTTTTGCTGCACAGTCCGTTTCTACTCCATGGACACAGAGCAATTGATGACTTCTTTTATATGTACCTGCTCCAATGTGCTAGATGTTATAGCCCCTGTCAAAGCGCATCCTAAATCCAAACAAGAGCTGTGGATAAATGAGACTTCACACGCTGCAAGGTGTGAGTGTAGGAAGGCAGAGCATAAGTGGAAAAATGACAAACTGCAGGCGTCATTAGAAATTCTTAAGGATAGTTTGAAGAACTATCAAAAGGTTGTTAAAGAGGAAAGAACAAAGTACTTTTCAAGTATAATTTCAAAAAATGTCAGCGAGCCTCTTGTTTTTTTTAAAACTATTAGCTCAATTTTAAATTCAAATCCTTCCACTGTGCTGGAAATGACACATGAAACGAGTGAAAAATGTTTGCTCTTTTTTTAATAACAAGGTCTCAACTATCAGAGCCAATATAGTTCCCCTTCGATTGAACTAGTGGTAGCAAATAAATGCTCTGCTCTTTTGAATGAATTCGAGCCTGTGTCACTGTCTGTACTCAAAGGGATAGTGAACAAACTGAAGCCTTCATCCTGTCCAACAGACCCAGTCCCCCCTCAGTTTTTTAAAGACATTTGGGATACCATAGGCTCCTCTATCAGGGGAATTATTAACAGCAGTCTGTCTTCAGGCATTCTGCCCTCATTCTGTAGAGAAGCTGTTGTTGGACCTTTCATTAAAAAGCCGAGCCTTGACCCTGTAGTTCTTTCGAACTATCGGCCAAAATCAAAATGACCATTTATGTAAAAAACTTTAGAGAAGACAGCACTTGCACAGCTGCCATTTTTTTGTATCTTTTGACACAATTGACCACGCAATTCTTTTAAATCTTTTAGAACACTGTGTGGATCTCAGGGGGACTGTGACATTGAGTCATGTCATAACCTTGCAGAAAAATCCTTTTTTGTCAGGCTGGGGGGCCTCCACCTCGTCAACTGCCCCCTTGCACTGTGGAGTCCCCCCCAGGGTTCAGTTCTTCTCCTGTTTTATTTACACTGTACCTCCTCCCTCTTGGCTGTCGCCTTCAAAAACATGGTGTCTTGTATAACTTTTATGTAGATGATACACAAATTTATTTGCCATTAAAGAAGAGCAGCAACAGCCCCCTGACACCTCTGCTTAACTGTCTTAATGATGTCAAGGTCTGGGTGGCTCAATTTTTTTTTTAATCTGAATGAGACCAAGACTGAGGAAATAATGTTTGGGTCCAGTGTCAGTGCCAGCTCTTTGTTTGACCTGGGCCCTCTCAGTCAGTACAGCAAACCCAAAGCCACCAACCTGGGCATGATAATGGACTCGGATTTTAAACTTGATAGACAAGTTAATGCGGTTGTGAAAAGTAGTTTTTAGCATCTTTGCCTTTTAGCTAAAGACAAATCTTTTTTATCCTTCTCTGATTTTGAGCATGTCATGCATGCTTGTATTTCCTCGCGTTTGAACTACTGCAGCTAAACACATTTATGACCTCATCCAAATTTATACTCCACCACACTCCAGAGGGCCAGCGCCAGCTCATGGTCCCTAAGATGAGGCTCATAACTCGGGCCTTTTCTGTGGCTGGACCTAATCTGTCCTGCCCTGCCCCTCCCATGTCAAAACGGCCCCCACCCTGGAGTCTTTTAAGTCTCGTCTTAAGACTCACTTTTATTCTCTGGCTTTTAACACCGGGTGAGTTCTGTGGTCCTCTGTGTCTTTTTATTTTATTAAATTATTTATTGGTTTTTACCTGTTTATTGTGATTGATTTCAAGCTTATTACTTTGTATTCATTGATATTTTAGTATTGTAACATTGTTTTTGTTTTATTCTGTGTAGCACTGTTTACGTTTATAAAATGTGCTATATGAATAAAGTAGATTGATTGGATTGGAACTAGTCCAAACCAGAGTCCAGACTAAACAAGGAGAAGCAGCATGTAGTTGTTATGCAGCAAACAAGTGGAACAAACTACCAGTGGAGATTAAACTTTCACCACATGTTGACGCTTTTAAATACAGGTTAAAAACTCTTCTCATAAAATCTGCATGCTTTTAATGTATCTGCTTTTAATCTATGACTTTTACCGTTTGTGGCTACCTTTTAATACTGTCTAATGCTCTTTTGCAACATCTGGAATTCTATTAAAGTTTATGTAAAGCACTTTGAATGGTCTTGAACATGTAATGTGCTGTAAAAATAAACTAGTGTTACAGACAAAATGAAAATCTGAATGTTTTTTGCACGATTTTAAAAAAGTCTTGAATATTCCACAGTGCTGTTTTACAGAGCCTTTTTCTATTTATGATGGTATTATGTGAAAGGGGCTGTGCCTGCATTTACTTCAGTGTTTTGCTGTGTATCTTCATATGTTTGACATTCAGACACCAAGTCTCAGGGGCCACCATTGAAAAAACAGCTTTATGATTCATCATAACCATGGTATATCTGAAGTTACACATCTTTCAGGCTTCTGAATGGTGAAATGTGATCCAGCGTTGTTGATGGTCTGTTAACAGGAAGTCACAGACTGCTTGAATCAATTATCCCCTCTACCATGTGCTAACACGACTGAGAGTCCCCCTTTAAGCTTTACTCCTGCTCAGATTGATCAGCATGCTGATACTATAATAGCTTTAATGCGTACAACTTTGGATAATGTTGCTCCCCTAAAGAAGAAGAAATTGGATAAGATTATGAAGGCTCCCTGGTTTAATTCCCAGCTTTGAGCTCTAAAACAGGCCTCAAGGCGTTTGGAAAACAAATGGCATTCATCGGGATTAGAGGAGTCTCACTTAACCTTGAAAGAAAGTTTAATTGTATACAAAAAAGCCTTATGTGTGGCAAGAACAGCTTATTATTCATCATTGATAGAGGAAAACAGAAACAACCCTCGGTTTCTTTTCAGCACTGTAGCCAGGCTTACTAGGGTCTGAGCGCTGTTGAGCCATGTATTCCTCTCTCACTTAGCTGTGATGATTTTATGTGTTTTTTTCAGGAATAAAATTGATACTATTAGAGATCAAATCCACAATACTCTTCCTTCTACTTATAAAGTTGAGCTTGTTGTGGTCTCCGAAGCATCCTTAGAAACCAGGATCTGACTTGTGTCTAAATACTTTGTATCCTGTCCAAACCTCTGAATTAACTGAAATAATATCTTCATCTAAACCATCCACATGTATTTTAGACCCTCTCCCAACGAGCCTCTTTAAGGACATTTTCCCTTTAATTAATACATCACTACTAAATCTTATCAATATGTCTTTAGTGACAGGATATGTACCACAATCACTTAAAACTGCTGTAATCAAGCCTTTACTTAAAAAGCAATCTCTGGATCCAGAGGTGATAGCAAATTATAGACCTATATCAATTACTCATTTATGTAAAAAATTCTGGAAAAAATAGTTTCAGCTCAGCTACACGCCCACCTGTGCAGAAATAATTTATTTGAAGTGTTCCAGTCAAGCTTTAGAGCTCATCATAGCACTGAGACGGCATTGGTGAACGTTACTAATGACCTTCTTATGGCCTCAGACAAAGGATTTCTGTCCGTACTTATCTTGCTTGATTTTAGTGCTGCATTTGATACAGTCGATCATAACATTCTGTTACAAAGACTAGAACATGTGATTGGAATTACAGGTACAGCGTTAAGCTGGTTAAAACATATTTATCCGATAGACTTCAGTTTGTTCATGTAAATGACAAGTTCCCCTCACAAACTACAATAAGTCATAGAGTTCCTCAAGGTTCTGTACTTGGACCAATACTCTTCACACTATATATGCTCCCTTAGGAAAAATTATTAGACAACATGGATTAAACTTTCATTGTTATGCAGATGATACTCAGATATACTTACCTTTAAACCAGATGAAACAAATCAGCCCGATAGGCTAAAAAATTGTCTCATAGATATAAAGACTTAGATGTCTAGAAATTTTCTCCTCTTAAACTCAGACAAGACTGAAGTAATTCTCTTTGGATCTGAAAAACTCAAAGCTAAATTTACCACTTTTATAATGAACCTGGATGGCATTACTTTAGCTTCCAGTGCTACAGTGAGAAACCTTGGAGTTATATTTGACTCCGACCTGTCCTTTGGCCCACATATTAAGCAGGTTTCTAAAACAGCCTTCTTTCATTTACATAATATAGCCAAAATTAGGGACATTCTGTCTCAGAGTGATGCAGAAAAACTGGTTCACGCTTTTTTACTTCGAGACTAGATTACTGTAACTTTCTATTACTGGGCTGTCCTAAATATGCCCTGAAAAGCCTTCAGCTTATCCAGAATTTTGCAGCCAGAGTCCTGACCAGAACCAGCAGGAGAGATCATATTTCTCCAGTTTTAGCCTCTCTTCATTGGCTGCCTGTTGAATCTAGAATAAAATATAAAATCCTTCTCCTTACATATAAAGCTCTCCACAACCAAGCACCACTATATATCAAAGACCTCATAGTTCCTTATATACCAAGCAGAGTACTTCGTTCCCAGACTGCAGGCTTACTTGTGGTTCCTAGAGTCTCAAAGAGCCGAGCAGGAGGCAGGGCCTTTGGTTATCAGGACCCTCTCCTAGGAATAAGCTCCCAGTTAGTGTTAGGGAAGCAGACACCCTCCCCACCTTCAAGACTAGGCCAAAGACCTATCTTTTTGATAAGTCCTATAGCTAAGGATGGTTAGCATCCCTTAGTTATGCTTCTATAGGTTTAGACTGCTGAGGGACATTTCCTGATACACTGAGCTTCTTTCACTCTCTCTTTATATCTCTCTCTTACCCCCCCTGTTCTCCCTATAAAGTCACAGAGACATCTCAGGCCGGTATCAGATGTGCTGGTGCCAGGCAGATTTTCACACTGGAGATGTTTCTGTAACTCTCTCCAGGCCTCATCAGGTTTTTTGTAAACAAGCTTTTCTCCATTAATGCTGATGATCAGCTGGGCAGGGTGTAGTACTCCAACTCATATTTTCCTCTTTTTAGATTATTAATAGATCATTGCAAGCCCGTAGGTGGGGAAATGGATTATAAAAATCATTAATACATTAAAATAAGAAAAAACTAACTTTTTATTAACACGTTAGAATTTAAGTTTTTCGTTTTGGTGCTCATCACAATGCATCATGAGATAAGTAAGTTGGGTTTTAGTGGCTGTTTGGCGTGTACACGATGGAAAGTGTGGGCACATCAGAGGTACATGTGACTGTGCCCGTGGTGCAGATGGGGGAGTGTGCACACTTGGTAGCGAGCTAAATGTGAAGTATTAATCAGTGTATCAACAAGCTCCAAACTCTAGAAAAAGATCTGTTCTCCATCCATTCATCCATCTTCTGCCGCTTATCCTAGGTCGGGTCATGGGGGCAGCAGCCTAAGCAGGGAAGCCCAGACTTCCCTCTCCCCAGCCACATTTGCCAACTCTGCAGGGGGGATCAAAAGGCGTTCCCAGGCAAGCTGAGAGATATGATCCCTTCAGCGTGTCCTGGGTCTTCCCTGGAGTCTCCTCCCAGAGGGACGTGCCCAGAACACCTCACCAGGGAGGTTTCCAGGAGGCATCCTGACCAGATGCCCAAGCCACCTGAACTGGTTTCTCTCTATGCAGAGGAGTAGAGACTCTACTCTGACCCCCTTCCGATGACTGAGCTTCTCACCCTATCTCTAAGGGAGAGCCTGGCCACCCTGCGAAGGAAACTCATTTGAGCCGCCTGTATGCAAGATCTCATTCTTTTGGTCACGACCCACAGCTCATGACCATAGGTGGGGGTAGGAGCATAGATCGACTGGTAAATCGAGAGCTTTGGCTTTTGGCTCAGGTCTTTCTTCACCACAACAGACTGGCGCAAAGTCCCCATTACTACATATGCCGCAACTATATGCCTTTCGATCTCACACTTCATTCCTTCCTCACTCGTGAACTAGACCCAGAGATATTTAAACTCATGCACTTGAGGCAGGACCTCACTCCAGTTCAAGAAAGGGCAATCCACCCTATTCCAGCTGAGGACCATGGTCTAAGATTTGGAGGTGCCGATTCTCCTCCCAGCCATTTCACACTTGGCTGCGAATCGCTCAAGGGAGAGGTGGAGGTCATGGCCAGATGATGCCAACAGGACCACGTCATCCACAAAAAGCAGAAACCCAGTCCTGAGGACACCAAACTGGATCTCCTTAACACCTCGGCTGCACCTAGAAATTCTGTCCATAAAAGTTATTAACAAAATCTGTGATAAAGGGCAGCCTTTGCGGAGTCCAACCCTCACTGGAAATGAATTCGACTTTCTACCGGCAAGGCGGACCAAGCTCTGGCACCTGTCGTATAGGGATCGGACAGCTCATACAAGGGGGTCCTGTACCCCATACTCCCGAAGTACCCCCACACAGGAGCCCCAGGGGGACATGGTTGAATACCTTCTCCAAGTCTAAAAAGCACATGTAGACTCCCATGCCCCCTCCAGGACCCCAAAGAGGGTATAGAGCTGGTCCACTGTTCCACAACCAGGACAAAAGCCACACTGCTCCTCCTCAATCTGATATTTGACTATCCGATGAACCCTCCTCTCCAGGACCCCTGAATAGACCTTACCAGGGAGGCTGAGGAGTGTGATTCAGGAGGTCTTCAAAGTATTCCTTCCACTGACCCACAACATCCTGAGTTGAAGTCAACGACTCCCCATCCCCCATCTCCACTGTACACAGTGTTGACGGAGCACTGCTCCCCCCACGCCCCCCTCCCCCAGATGATTGACCAGAATCGGTGACAGCCGAAACAGCATTCCACTTAGCTATCGATACCTATCAGCTGCCACCAGAGTCCCACAGGCCAAGAAGGCCTGTTAGGACTCCTTCAGCTTGACAGCATCCCTCACTTCTGGTGTCCACCAACGAGTTCTGGGATTACCGCCACAACAGGCACCAACGACCTTACAGCCACAGCTCCATCTGGCTGCCTCAAAAAGTGAGGCACAGAACACGGCGCACTCAGACTCAATGTCCCCCGCATCACTCGGGACATGGTTGATGCTCTGCTGAAAGTGGGAGTTGAAGCTTGTTCTGATGGGGACTCTGCTAGGCATTCCCAGCAGACCCTCACAACACATTTGGGCCAACCATATCTGACCGGCCTCCTTCCCCACCATCTGAGCCAACTCACCACCAGGTGGTGATCAGTTGATAGCTCCGCCCCTCTCTTCACCCGAGTGTCCAAGGCACGTGGCCGCAGGCCGGATGATATGACTACAAAATCGATCATCAAACTGCGGCCTAAGGAATCCTGATGCCAGGTGTACATATGTTTGAATATTGTGTTTGTTTTGGACAATCCATGATGAGCACAGAAGTCCAATAACAAAACACCTTTTGAGTATTGAAGTCCCCCAGCAGAACAAAGGCGTCCCCAGAAGGAGCAGCCTCCAACCCTTCCTCCAAGGACTCCAGAAATGGTGAGTACTCTGAACTGCTGTTTGGTGCATAACAGTCAGAACCCGTCCCCCGTGCATAAGCACAGACAACAGTCAGAACCTGTCCTCCCACCCAAAGGCGGAGGGAAACTACCCTTTCGTCCACCGGGGTAAACCCCAGTGGGCAGGCACCAAGCCAGGGGCTAATGAGAATGCCCACACCTGCTCTGCGCCTCTCACCATGAGCAACTCCAGAGTTGAAGAAGGTCCAGCCCCTCTCGAGGGTACTGGTTCCAGAGCCCAAGCCATGCGTCGAGGTGAGTCCAACTATATCTAGCCGGAACCGCTCAACCTCGCACACAAGCTTGGCTTCTTCCCCACCAGAAAGGTGACATTCCACATTCCTAGAACCAGTTTCTGCAGCTGGGGATTGGACCTCCAGGGTCCTCACCTATTGCTGCTGCCCAGCTCACATTGCACCCGACCCCTACGGCACCTCCCCCAGATGGTGAGCCCACAGGAGGTGGTGGGGTCCATGTAACCCTTTCGGGCTGAGCCCGACCGGGCCCCATGGGCAAAGGCCCGGCCACCAGACGCTCGCTTTTGTGCCCCACCCCAAGGCCTGGCTCCAGAGGGGGGCCCCGGTAACCTACTTCTGGGCGAGGGAATTTTCCCGCCTATGGTTGTCGTCATCATAAAGGTCTTTCTAAATTTTGTTAATTTTTTTTTTGAAAGTCATTTTCTACTCTACAATAACAGTCTCCTCCTTTTCTTCTCCAAAACTCTCACAAAGTTGTCCATGTCCAGGTTATTTGTAATGGTCTTCTCATGGGCCAATATTACCAAATTCCTTTTTCTCTCAAATGACATGATGCAACAGTATGGGGTTAGGACCAGTGCCAATGTGGAGAATGAACTCTCACACGATGGTGGAGCTTTCTGACACTGCTTTCTGGTACACACGGGTCATTTTCAGCCAGTTTGGCTGGGAGCGGGCACACAAATCCAGTGTAATTGAGCAATGCTCACACTGACAGGCTCACACACTTAAAAAAAGAAACAATAACCTGTTGACAGAACATAGAGATGTTATATACTACTTTATTTTTAATTAGTTGTGAAACAGACCGTCTCACGATATATATCGCGGTATTTAACAGAGCCTCACTCCCTCAATTCAGTTAAATTCAACTTTATTTATATAGCGTCAAATCACGACATCTCAAGACGCTTTACAGAGAGGAAAAAAAAAAAAAAAAAACATCATAAAAGCCAATTCATAATAGCCTACATAAGGAAACCAAGAGATTGAGTTGGAGGGGCCAACTCAATCTCCCATCCTGAGCAAGCACACTGGCGACAGTGGGAAGGAAAAAACTCCCTTTTAACAGGAAGGAAACCTCCGGCAGAACCTGGCCCAAGGACATGCAGCCACCTGCCTCTGCTGTGTGGGGGAAAGGGGACAGAAAGACAACAGACTACAGGAACTGCTAATCCCGGCCAGGGAGACCTGCTGACACATAAAGATTAATTATAATATTAGCTATAAAATGCAAATGTTTTTACAAGTATTCCTCCTCCTAACTTCGTTTTGTTGTTGTTTCTAACAGGGTGATGCAAATTTGTGGCACAAGATGTGAAATCCTTTTTAATCTTAAATTAAAAAAAAAAAAAAAAAGCCAAAATTTAGAAAATGTATGTAATGTTTTTATTTGAAGAATTTTATAAACATTTAGTTTAAAAAAATGGCAAAACTTTTGCACTAAAAATTCACCTCTCATTTTTTTAGGTTGCTCGGTTGACTTCGGTGGGAGGAACTTTATCAGAACGGAATCAGGCAGAGGAGACAAGAAGCAATTCGGACAAACTGTAATGCAAGACTGCATGTTTGGTAAGTTATGGCAAAATTTAATATAGAAAATGCAATGCTGGGTTTGAAATAACTGTTGCCAAGGTATACAGAGGCCAATACAATTGTTTTAGCAGCTACAGGTCTATTAATTCCAGTAAGATTTTCTGCATCACCATTACAAGTCTCTTTACATCAGTACTGTATTACTTGCAAGTAATACAGTATTAATGCAACCTCAGGAACACTATGCTTTTTCAGGTTCTGGCTGGAACACCTTGCTGAGCAGCCTTTGATTTGTTCTGACCCGCTTTGTAAAAGGGGTGTCGTTTAGATGATCACTCTGTTATCCAGCGTGTGTGCATATATGTACACATCCATACAAAAGACCCCACCCACCCAGAGCACACTCTACTCTCCTGCCCAGCACCATTAAAACATATGCTGTGGCTATATCATCTTGTCATTAGGGATTTTGTGAGGTTGTCACTACAAAGCAACCAGACCATCGTTGTTGGAGCCATTTATTATTTATTTCTTCACTTGTGTTTTTGTTTTGTATGGTCACTGTGGGTGGCCACCCAACATGGACAGCGACTCATTAGACTTTTTTAGAAGCGTGTTAAAAACTAAATCTTTCCCCTCACCCAGCTGAGTGACTTAATGCTCTAGTCACTACAATAGTTTTGCTGTTATAATGCTAGATACAACCATTTTTAAGAAGGTGGGTGGGGGAGTACATTTTTCTGAGCCAAAGAATTTCATTTTCATATTTTAAAAATTGATAGTAAATCAAAAAACTTTATGTCACTTTTAATGGGGGGACAGTTTCTGCACCCAGAAACTGCTGAATGATGTTTATTTACATTAATTATAGTAATGTAATGTGATCATGAATGGATTAAATGTTTAGCTACATTTAATTTGTCAGTACATTTCTTTTCCTTGGGTGCATTTTATGAAAGGTTTTCTGTTGTGTTTTTTGTTTTTCTACAGCTGCTGCCCGGAAATTTGACTACAAACTTCCCCACTTGGCCTTCAGTGACGCTGTGAAAAAGTGGTTGCGCTATGCTCATGAGCGAGAGGGTGGAATCAAGAGGAGAGAGAAGATTTAGTTCCCGATTCTGGTTATGTATTTCATGTTGGGCTTTTATTCACCTTGCTTGATTCTGGTTTTGTTGTGAATAAAATTTCTTTAATAGCTTCAAGAAATGTGGGCTGCTTTATAGATATTTCACTCAGCACTGTCACACAAACATGTTTCAAAGTTAAGTCAACCAAAATTTAACTAGAACTTTTTAGATCAGGGGCAGGCCTCTCCGGTCCTCCAATGCCACAGTCCTGCAAGTATTTAGGGGTTTCCCTGTTACAACATACTTGACACACATCAGACTCATTGTGGAAACTTGGACTGCTGAGGTTTTAAACAAAAAGTTTTCTGTGTGCTTTTTGGCGTTCATGTTCCAAAACTGTTCTAAAGAGTTCTTTTTTTTCTATTTTTTTTTTTACCAGGTCATGTTCGGATCCGTGTGACAGCCTTTATATTGTGCTACATATATATACACTACTCACAAAAAGTTAGGAATTTTTGGCTTTCAGGTGAAATTTATGGAAAATGCAATATGTTCATGCTACAGTGATATAATATCATAAAAGTAAGACATTTAAGTAGAAGGATGCACTGCTGATTTCCTCATCTCAAAAAATTCATTCAACACATAAGGTAACAACAATGGTAGTTACACCACAACAAAAAATTTGAACGTCTCAATATCTCGTCATGTGCCCTTGAGCATCAATTACAGCTTGACAACGACGTCTCATGCTGTTCACAAGGCAACTTATTGCCCGCTGAGGCATGGCATCCCAGTCTTCTTGAAGGGCAGCCCTCAGGTCATTGAGGTTCTGGGGTGCAGGGTTTCGAGCCTCTACACGACGGCTCAGCTGATCCCACAGGTTTTCAATGGGATTCACGTCTGGAGAGAGTGCAGGCCATTCCATTTGAGGTACACCAGTCTCCAACAGCCGTTCCCTGATGATGCGGCCTCGATGAGCAGGAGCATTGTCGTCCATGAAGATGAAATTAGGCCTGTGCTGTTCATGTAGGGGCACAATCACTGGATTAATGATGTTATTCAGGTAGTATGGGCTTGTCACTGTACCATTCACAAAGTGTAGGGCAGTTCTGTACCAAGTGGACACCCCTGCCCACACTATAACACCGCCACCACCAAAAGCTGGCCTGGTGACAACAGTGGCTGATGCATAGCGCTCTCCCTGACGTCTCCAACATCGTTGCCGGCCATCATTTCTGCTCAGTGTGAATCGACTTCCATCAGAGAACAGCACTGAGGCCCACTGGTTCTTCGTCCAGCGTAAATGCTCCCTGGCCCATGCAAGACGATGATGCCTGTGCCTGGTGGTGTGGTCAGGTACCCGTGCAGGTCGTCTAGCACGCAGACCACGCTGATGTAAACAGTTTCGAATGGTCTGACGTGACACTTGGGTGCCTCTCACCTCTCTTAAATGTGCCTGGAGTTGAGTGGCATTCATCATCCGGTTTCTCAGGGCAGTGTTCACAATGTAGCGGTCATCAGCACGGGATGTGGCCAAAGGACGTCCACTTCTAGGCCTTTCTGTGACTCTTCCAGTCTCTCGATATCTCTGTTGCAACCTGCTGATGACACTCTGTGACACTCCAAGCTCAGTGGCCACTTCTGTCTGAGAACGTCCTGTTTGAAGCATCGCAATGGCAAGGGACTGTTGTTCCATTGTTAGGTGTCGTCTTGGTCTCATGATGTCAAAATGTGAACAGCATGATTAGGACAACTGTTTAAACACCAGCTCTAATTGAACCAGGACATTTATTGGTCAATTCAAGGATCACACACCTGCCGTGATTTTTGCCGTTAAGGTCCTTGTTAGGGAACAGCAACTTGTGCAAAATTTATTGAAACATCTAACAGTTGGACATGTGCATTTAAAAGCTTAGAGAAGATCACATTAAGTTCACCTGTACAGGTTTGAATGCATTTTAGGGTTGTTGTGAAATTTCCCCCAAAAGCTGAATATCCCTAACTTCTTGTGAATAGTGTATATATATATATATATATATATATATATATATATATATATATATATATATATATATATATATATATATATATATAACATGACCACCTATCAATATGTATGTATTTCATACAATTGACTTAAGAAACTGGCACAATTAAAAGGAGAATGTCAGCATGAAAGTCTGCATGAAAAAGTTTGCTTGAAAAGATATGCATGGTAGATCTGTTCCTGATTGAAATGAGAACAGTCCATATTTATAATTTTATTGACTTTTTTTTTTTCTTTTAATGCATTTGTTCTTTAGAAAACTGTCCCAGTCACTAAATCCTGGCAATTGGACAGAGACAACTGGATTACAAATTCAGGTTAAAATATAAAGTATGTAAAATATATAATAATGTCTTATAATAGTTGAATACTTAATACTTGAAAATAACGATTACCTAATTGATTTCTTAATGATACCTAGGGTTTTCCACGACAGCTGTATGGAATTGACTGTGGCATCTTCATGTTGATGATAGGAGATATTATTTGTTACATATTAATTATTGGTGTAATTCTGTGTGGTTTAAGAAGATAAAAATGGCTGGGTTTTATCCTTAGTATGCTCTTTACACCACACTGGATGCTCCCTATGACTTCTCTATTGTAAGTAGATTCATGCCATCAAACTAAACTCAAATTACAACAAGTTATGGGGTGTGAGTGTGAATGGGGTGGGAGGCAGAGGGGTGGGGGAGTGCGAGATGGGGTGTCTGTAAGCGACAGGATAGCTAGTGTGTGTGTGTGTGTGTGTGTGTGTGTGTGTGTGTGTGTGTGTGCTGGAAGGGAGTGTGTGCGCACGTATGTGAGTGAGTGCCTGTGTGTGTGTGTGTGTGTGTGTGTGTGTGTATGTGTGTGTGTGTGTATGTGTGTGTGTGTGAGTGTGAGTGTGTGAGTGTATATGAGTGTGTGGGAGGGGTGAAAGGCCTTTGGTGCCCGGGGAGTGCGGCCGGTGCACTGGGGTGCGGCCTGGCTGCCATTGGATGGCAGTCTGGGTGTCCTGGCTCTCCATTGGCGTGGGCTGTACCTTTTGCCTACAGAGGTGGGGGATTGCCTTCGGGCTCTTGGGGTCCTGGGGCCCACACTCTGTCTGTCCTGGGTGGCCGGTGCCCGGCGGAGCTGGACTTTGCTGGTCCGAGCCTGCTGGGGCCTGTTCCCCCCCTGGCCATAGTTGAATGGACTAGTTGAAAGGGCAGTCCGAAGTTCCAAACAACTGATGGAAAAGACTCATAGAGACAGGACAGATGTCTTTCTCAAACCACTAAACATCAGGAATGTTCTTCGTGATGTTCTGCTCACCTTCAGAACGTCTAATGTCCAGACAAACATTCCTGTCAACACCACGCTGCTAGCACCTGCCCCAAAAAATGCTAAGCAGCTGAAAAAGAAGAGACTTATTCAAAAGCGGTACTATGATACATGACTGTCTTGGCACAGTATGGCAGATATGCAAAGAGCCCCGTTCCTACATCATCGAATCCAATGGCGGAGTCCACAGGAGAAATTGTTGCTACATCCTGTCCTTTCCCCACCAACTGCTGCAGTCACGCCGGACATTCTTCCCTCAATGCTGCAGCCCCAGCAGATACTCCAAAAAACACAGGTGTCTACTCAGCATTTTAGTGAGCAGCCAACCCCTGCAGCTTGTTCTAGCACCACAAAGTAACGCCTCAGTAAGTCTAACCCATGTTGTTCATATATTCATTCATTTTCAGGGAAGCTGGAGCCTATCCCAGCTGGCTTTTGGGCAAAAGGCAGGGTACACCCTGGACAGCTTGCCAGCCCACTGCAGGCCCACACAGAGACAAACAACCACTCACGCTCACACTCACTCATAGGGGAAATTTAGAGTAACCAATTAACCTGTCATGCATGTCTTTGGATGGTGGGAGGAAGCCAGAGTACCCGGAGAGAACCCACACATACACGGGAAGAACATGCAAACTCCACACAGAAAGGCCACCGACGGACAAGGTTTGGTCGGTGGCCTTTCCGTGTGGAGTTTGCATGTTCTCCCCGTATATATATATATATATATATATATATATATATATATATATATATATATAATACATAGAGGGCTCATTGTGTACTGGAGAGTGTACTAGCATCGCTGCCCTATTGGTAGGGTCTCTGTCTTCCAATCTTACAACTTCAACTTCTCTGTCTGTAAAGCGTCTTGAGATGGCATTGCCGTGATTTGACGCTATATAAATAAAGTTGAATTGAATTGAATCAACTCTAAATTGATGAATTAATCAATGTAAATAAAAGAAAGAGTCAGATGTAGTCGAAAGAAAGCAGCAACTATTCCCGTATTTTGTTCAGCATATTGTTGCAATCACTGGCGAAATATCAAACACAGATCGTGTGAAATTACATATCACAAAATTGAACAATAATTTATTTGATTGGATAAAAATAGATAAATCCAAATGCATCAATAAACAATCAACCATGTTAATATCAAATTCCTTTATACATTTATTTATGTTGCCACTACTTTATGTCTTAGTTAAGTAGCATTATAAAAAATATTTTAGCATAAAAGCACGTTGTTTTTAATGTTTTACAGTGATCTGTATCATAACAATATCCCTGCTCCCTGTAACAAACCAAACTGTGAAAAACATCAGGGAAAAATTATTGTCGTGGCTGGGCCGACACCTTACAAATAAATGTATTGGAGGCGCATGGGAGACCCATCCAAGATGGCGCAAAGAGACGTCAGCTCATATCGGCAGCGTTATACAATGCAACGTCTATGTATATATGATGTCTATGATTTATACAGTGTATAAACTAAAACAAACAGGGGGAAAGTGATATATATTGAAGCCCTGTACTTTTGCCTTACTGGTCCAGCATTTTAAGTTATAATGTTTGATGGAAAAGTTTTGTGTTTATTTCAAAAGAAAAAACAAGGTTTTTTTTTTTTTGGAATTTTTGTTTCGTAAAGCTAAGAAATTGTAAATTTTGATTTTTCTAAATGAGATATTTATAACTATCATTGATTATTAAATGTGCATATTGTTTACATAAGGGTACAGAGATGAAGGTTTTGTTTTAAGCATTTGGATAATTTTGCTAATTTATTTCTAATTAATACTTGAGACAACTGCTAATCTAAATTGAAGTAAATTTTTGCAGTATTAGAATTGGTATAGTTACTTTCATGCATATAGCTTATTTTCATTTTTACAGGAGGCACAACCCCTCCCTGAGCCGTCACCTTATCGTGGTGGAGGGGTTTGTGCGTCCCGAAGATCCTGGCAGCTATGTTGTCGGGGGCTTTATGCCCCTGGTAGGGTCACCCATGGCAAACAGGTGTCTAGGGGAGGGACCAGACCAAGCACGGCTCATCGACCTCTACGATGACGACCAACCTGGGCATGAATGTTCCCTTGCCCGGATGCGGGTTACCGGGACCCCCCTCTGGAGCCAGGCCTGGAGGTGGGGTACGAGAGCGAGCGTCTGGTGGCCGGGCCTTCGCCCATGGGGCCCGGTCGGGCTCAGCCGGAAAGGGTTACATAGGCCCCACCTCCTGTGGGCTCACCATCTGCGGGAGGAGCCGTAGGGGTCGGGTGCAGTGTGAGCTGGGCGGCAGCAAGGGGCGGGGACCCTGGCGGTCCGATCCAGGGACGTGGAACGTCCCCTCTCTGGTGGGGAAGGAGCCGGACCTTGTGCGCGAGGTTGAGCGGTTCCGGCTAGATATAGTTGGACTCACCTCGACGCATGGCTTGGGCTCTGGAACCAGTACCCTCGAAAGGGGCTGGACTTTCTTCCACTCTGGAGTTGCTCATGGTGGGAGGCGCCGAGCAGGTGTGGGCATTCTCATCAGCCCCCAGCTTGGTGCCTGCACGTTGGGGTTTACCCCGGTGGATGAAAGGGTAGTTTCCCTCCGCCTCCGGGTGGGGGGACGGGTCCTGACTGTTGTCTGTGCTTATGCACCAAACGGCAGTTCAGAGTACCCACCCTTTCTGGAGTCCTTGGAGGGAGTGCTGGAGGGTGCTTCTTCTGGGGACTCCATTGTTCTGCTGGGGGACTTCAATGCTCACGTGGGCAATGACAGTGAGACCTGGAGGGGAGTGACTGGGAGGCATGGTCCCCCTCCTCTGAACCCAAATGGTGTTTTGTTATTGGACTAATGTGCTCGTCATGGATTGTCCATAACGAACACCATGTTCCAACATAAGAGTGTCCATATGTACACCTGGCATCAGGATTCCCTGGGCCGCAGTTCGATGATCGATTTTGTAGTCGTATCGTCGGACCTGCGGCCACATGCCTTGGACACTCGGGTGAAGAGGGAGGCGGAGCTGTCAACTGATCACCACCTGGTGGTGAGTTGGCTCAGGTGGTGGGGGAGGAGGCCGGTCAGATCTGGCTGACCCAAACGTGTTGTGAGGGTCTGCTGGGAACGCCTGGCTGAGTCCCCCGTCAGAGCGAGCTTCAACTCCCACCTTCAGCAGAGCTTCAACCATGCCCCGAGTGAGGCAGGGGACATTGAGTCCGAATGGGCTGTGTTCCGTGCCTCTATTGCTGAAGCGGCCGGCCGGAACTGTGGCTGTAAGGTCGTTGGTGCCTGTCGTGGCGGTAATCCCAGGACTCGTTGGTGGACACCAACAGTGAGGGATGCCGTCAAGCTGAAGAAGGAGTCCTATCGGGCCTTCTTGGCCTGTGGGACTCTCGAGGCAGCTGATGGGTACCGGCGGGCTAAGCGGCATGCGGCTTCGGCTGTTGCCGAGGCAAAAACTCGGGCATGGGAGGAGTTCGGCAAGGCCATGGAGAAAGACTTCCAGACGGCTTCAAGGAGATTCTGGTCTACCATCCGGAGGCTCAGGAGGGGGAAGCAGTGCTGCATCAATACTGTGTACAGTGGAGATGGGGAGCTGCTGACCTCAACTTGGGACGTAGTGGGTCGGTGGAAGGAATACTTCTAAGACCTCCTCAAGCCTACCAACACGTCTTCCGATGAGGAAGCAGAGCTGGCGGACTCAGGGGTGGACTCTCCTATCTCTGGGGCTGAAGTCGCTGAGGTGGTCAAAAAGCTCCTTGGCGGCAAGGCCCCGGGGGTGGATGAGGTCCGCCCAGAGTTCCTTAAGGCTCTGGATGCTGAGGGGCTGTCCTGGCTGACATGCCTCTGCAGCATTGCGTGGACATCAGGGGCAGTACCGCTGGATTGGCAGACTGGGGTGGTGGTCCCCCTTTTTAAGAAGGGGGACCGGAGGGTGTGTTCCAATTACAGGGGAATCACACTCCTCAGCCTCTCTGGTAAGGTCTATTCAGGGGTCCTGGAGAGGAGGGTCCGCCGGATAGTTGAATCCCGGATTGAGGAGGAGCAGTGTGGTTTTCGTCCTGGTCGCGGAACAGTGGACCAGCTCTATACCCTCTTTGGGGTCCTGGAGGGGGCATGGGAGTTTGCCCAACCAGTCTACATGTGTTTTGTGGACTTGGGGGCTCCTGTGGGGGGTACTCCGGGAGTATGGTGTACCGGACCCCCTTGTAAGGGCTGTCCGGTCCCTGTACGACAGGTGTCAGAGCTTGGTCCGCATTGCCGGTAGTAAGTCGGATTCGTTTCCGGTGAGGATTGGACTCCGCCAAGGCTGCCCTTTATCACCGATTCTGTTCATAACTTATATGGACAGAATTTCTAGGCGCAGCCGAGGTGTTGAGGGGATCCGACTTGGTGGCCTCAGGATTGGGTCCCTGCTTTTTGCGGATGACGTGGTCCTGTTGGCTTCATCTGGTCGTGATCTCCAGCTCTCGCTTGAGCAATTCGCGGCCAAGTGTGAAGCGGCTGGGATGGGAATCAGCACCTCCAAATCTGAGACCATGGTCCTAAGCCGGAATAGGGTGGATTGCCCTCTCCGGGTCGGGAGTGAGGTCCTGCCTCAAGTGGAGGAGTTTAAATATCTCGGGGTCTTGTTCACGAGTGAGGGAAGGATGGAGCGTGAGATCGACAGACGGATCGGTGCGGCGTCTGCAGTAATGCGGGCTCTGCGCCGGTCTGTCGTGGTGAAGAAGGAGCTGAGCCAGAAGGCGAAGCTCTCGATTTACCAGTCGATCTACGTTCCTACCCTCACCTATGGTCATGAGCTGTGGGTCGTGACCGAAAGAACGAGATCTCGTATACAGGCGTCTGAAATGGGTTTCCTCCGCAGGGTGGCCGGGCTTACCCTTAGAGATAGGGTGAGGAGCTCGGTCATCCGGGAGGGGCTCAGAGTAGAGCCGCTGCTCCTCCACATCGAAAGGAACCAGTTGAGGTGGCTTCGGGCATCTGGTCAGGATGCCTCCTGGACGCCTCCCTGGTGAGGTGTTCCAGGCACGTCCCTCTGGGAGGAGACCCCGGGGAAGACCCAGGACATGCTGGAGGGATTATATCTCTCGGCTGGCCTGGGAACGCCTCGGGATCCCCCCCGCAGAGTTGGCAAATGTGGCTGGGGAGAGGGAAGTCTGGGCTTCCCTGCTTAGGCTGCTGGCCCCGCGACCCGACCCCGGATAAGCGGCAGAAGATGGATGGATGGATGGACAAGAGGCACAAGATAAAAGGAGAGAAGGTAGACCATTCTGCTAAAATGATTTGTGTTGATGTGTGAGCTATATTGCATACTCTACTTGCTAGAAGTGTACATGCTCTTCAACTTAGTCTGGTCTCACGTCCCATGTTCAGCCCACCGACACGGCCTTGTAAACTTGTAATAAAACTGCTAAATTTCAGTATGGTCTCTTCAGTCATTTTGTCAGGTGGCTCCTGAGACTTGGTATCTGAATGTCAAACATATGAAGATACACAGCAAAACACTGAAGTAAATGCAGGCACATAAAGATCCACAGTTTTGCACTTCATGACAACAAATACAATAAAAGCAGAAGCAGCTTGAAAAAAAAAAACGACATAAGAGTTCTGAATAGTAGAATCAATGTGTTCAACAGATTGATAGTAGAATGTGAACTTTACTGAAACTGCACATGTTTTTACTACTTTACAGACCACTGTCTGTATCTGAAGGTCTGAAGGATCATTGTGTGTATAGGCAGAAGTATGACATTTCCACAATGTGGCAGAATTATGCAAGTATGTTCTGCTGAAAGAAACTGCTGAAGACAAAGCAGAAATAATTGTGTTTACTGACCGCAGTTATCCCTGCCATATTTGTCTGACGTTTAAGCCGCTACTCCTCCACGTCGGGAGGAGCCAGTTGAGGTGGCTTGAGCATCTGGTCAGGATGCCTCCTGGACCTCCCTGGTGAGGTGTTCCAGGCACGTCCCTCTGGGAGGAGACCCCGGGGAAGACCTAGGACATGCTGGACGGATAATATTTCTCATCTGGCTGGGGAGAGGGAAGTCTGGGCTTTTCTGCTTAGGCTGCTGCCCCCACGACCCGACACCGGATAAGCGGCAGAAGATGTATGTATATATATATATATATATATATATATATATATACATACATTCGCGGCCAAGTGTGAAGCGGCTGGGATGGGAATCAGCACCTCCAAATCTGAGACCATGGTCCTAAGCCGGAATAGGGTGGATTGCCCTCTCCGGGTCGGGAGTGAGGTCCTGCCTCAAGTGGAGGAGTTTAAATATCTCGGGGTCTTGTTCACGAGTGAGGGAAGGATGGAGCGTGAGATCGACAGACGGATCGGCAGATAAGTGGCAGAAGATGTATGTATATATATATATATATATATATATATATATACATACATCTTCTGCCGCTTATCCGGTGTCGGGTCGCGGGGGCAGCAGCCTAAGCAGAAAAGCCCATATATATATATATATATATATATATATATACAGTGCCTTGACATTTTTCGTGTTTCATAACCCCGCGGCCTGGAATCAAAATGGATTGTTCAAGGGTTTGCATAATTAAATTTACAGAACATGCCCACAACTTTGAAGATGTTGTATGTTTTTTATTGTGAAGCAAACATCAAATGAGACAGAAGAACAGAAAACATCATTGTAAATAAGTACTCACCCCCCCCAATGTTAGTACTTTGTAGAGCCACCTTTTGCGGCAATCACGGCTGCAAGTCATTTTTGATAAGTCTGTACGAGTTTACCACATCTTGCCACTGGGATTTTTGCCCATTCTTCAAGGGAAAAGTGCTCCAGCTCCTTCAGGTATGATGGTTTGCGCTTATGAACAGCAATCTTTAAGTCTGACCACATGTTCGCAATTGGATTGAGGTCTGGACTTTGACTAGGCCATTCCAACACATTTACATTTTTCTCCTTAAGCCAGTCAAGTGTTGCTTTAGCAATATGCTTAGGGTCATTGTCCTGCTGGAAGGTGAACCTCCGTCCTAGTCTCAGATCACTGACAGATTGATAAAGGTTTTACTCAAGAATATTTCTGTATTTAGCACCATCCATCTTTCCCTCGACTCAGACTAGTTTCCCAGTGCCTGCTGCTGAAAAACATCCCCACAGCATGATGCTGCCACCACCATGTTTTACTGTGGGGACGGTGTTCTTGGGGTGATGGGATGTGTTAAGTGTGCGCCAGACATACCGTTTTCCTTGATGGCAAAAAAGCTCAATTTTAGTCTCATCTGACCAGAGCACCTTTTCTTCATACATTTTGATAATCTACCACATGCCTTTGTGCAAAGTCAAAACGTGCCTTCTTATTCTTAGCAGAAAGTAATGGCTTTCTTCTGGCCACCCTTCCATAAAGCCCAGCTCTGTGGAGTGTACGGCTGATTGTGGTCCTATGGACAGATACTCCAGCCTCTGCTGTGCCTCTCTGAATTTTCTTTTTTTCTTCATTTTTTTCTCTTTTTCTTTTTAAAAAAAAACCCCGGCAAAAACAAAGATTAAATAACATTTAAACTGAAAAGGAAAAACTTGTGATTAAAGTGATTTATCAGCAATCTCCTCAGCTGCGCTGTGGTCTCACTGTGCATATTTAAGGATGAAACAACGTGGAGCCGTGTGCATTACACGGTTTTAATGCACAAGTTGGAGTCTTCAACATCACGACACACATGTTAAAACCATGTTATGCATGACTCTTTGCTTAATCTGCTTATACCATAGTCCTGCACAGTAAACATTTTACAACAAATGTTTCTTTTTACAAAACTTGCTAATATGCCAAAGTATATGAACTATTTTATGGCCAGCCTCTATGTAGTTTTTATGTTAAACAATTGTGAAACTGCTGCGCGTTTCTCTCATTCACCCGCCAAAAGCCAGCTGATCTGAATCAGTTGATTAATGTGTTGCTATGGTGACGCCCGTAACAGAGTGATACAACAGTGAATTAAGGTGCTGAATTACAACGGGTATATATGAAAGCACTGCACGCCAGGGAGCATTAGCATGCTCACTGATCATATTACTATAATATCAGCTATAACTTAATCTTCCAATGTTAGGTTCTTTCAAAGACAAACTTGAACCATGTGAACAGAAGATTTAAAAAATTATATTTTTTGAGTTTACTATAGTCCTGCATCAGCAATGAGTGCCATTTCCTTACATACGGTGGCTGTATGCATATGAAACAGATAAAATATTTATGGAGCAAACCTGCGAGTGTTGCTGCAGAGGTTATGAGTTTTGTCTTCTCTCGCATATTTGTCCACATCGTGACTAGAAGTGTAAAAAAAAAAAGGATTTGAATCTGTTTAGCAGAAGAGAAGTTGTTCATCCCCCCCCCCCCCCCCCCCCCCCCCCAGTCTACTTGACAATGCATGGCTGAAGCAGAGGCATCAACAAGCATGGCTTCCATTGATTGTGCTGGTTTAATGATGGCCAGACCAGAGAAAACAAAGATTCACTCATTTAAAGTAGCTCAGAAAACAAGTTATTTTAATGTTTTCCAGTTGGGAAATGCTGGGCAGCGGGAGAAAAAACAAAACAAAAGAACATTTAAAGTAGACATATATAGCTTGTAACCAAACTTATTTTGTAGGAAGACAAAAGATTGAAAAGAAACTGGAGGTATTTCTGATTTATTTGCAAAGTGGAGGAAAACTATAAGCTCCCAGTGTGAAGCTACCCACAAGTCAGCATAGTCACTATAGCCCTTCTATCCAGCAGCAGGAGAAGCCATTGATCCTCCTTCTACCACACTAAGCAGAGGCGGTCATGGCTAGTTTTGCGCCCTGGACGAACCACCCATCATGCAGCATTACTCAACTATAATAATAATAATGCACAAATTATCAATGGTTAACTTCTTATTAACTGAGTATAATACACTACAAATTACTCAAAAAGCATCATAAAGCTTACAAAATGTCATGTCAATGTATCCTGACATCACAAGTATGTTATTTTTTTTATTTTATTTATTTTTTTTTTTGTCTTGTCCAGCATTTAGGCAAGCAGAATGATGGTCTGGATGCTGTGTTCTGCTGAGCAAATTTTCTCTGCCAAATGAAGCTTTATAGATATAATGATCCCCTTGACTTTCTGAATTTTTATTTTATTTCTATATTTATTTTGGATTATTGTTTTAATTGTAGAGTTTGTACTGCTGGACCAGAGAGGACAGACAAAAGACAGAAAGCGAAAGGAGAAAAAACACCTCATAAGAAAAGTGAAAGAGATAAAGGGAGAGGAAAGGGAGAGAAAAAAAACTAAAAAATAACCCAAAAACAAAAAGAAAAAAACAACCTACAGATGTATACATATATACACATACACATATATGTATACACATATATATATATATATATATATATATATATATATATATATATATATATATATATATATATATATATATATACACATATATACATATACACACACACATCTATGCACACACACACACACACATACATATGTACAAACATATACGCACTCGCTAGTATTAACACATATACATACACATACTTTAGATCATAGTAACTAAACTATGAATCTAAAAAGTTAAATATAAATGAAAAACAAACAGAGAAAACTAGCTGCTGTTAGTGAATAAACCTGCAGACGACTCGGTGACTGTGTCACATGCAGAACATGCAGAGTGGAACGTGTTCCAGAAAAGGTGATCATGCCAGTGTGACCCCTCCCACACAAAGGCAAGAGGCATGCAGGAGTACCCCCGAGACCGGGGCCACCCCCAGGTGCAGACCCCAACTGCCCCACCCCGGAGCCAGCCATGCGCCGACCCAGGAGGCGGCAGAGGGGGGTCCCAGCCAGAGTCTCTCGCAGTCAGGGGGAACAGGCCCTAGCAAGGACCGGACCAGTGAGGACCGGCCCCGCCGGGCACCGGCCACCCAGGGCAGACAGAGCGCGGGCCCCGCGGCCCCAAGAGCCCAGAAGCAACCCCCCACCCCCGCAGGCAGAGGGCCCAGCCCACACCGACGGAGGGCCGGGGTCCCCAGACCGCCACCGAGCGGCAGCCAGGCCGCACCCCAGTGCACCAGCAGTGTCCCCCGAGCACCAAGACCCTCCTCCATGCACACACACACACACACACATGCACACTCACACACCCACCCACCCACACACACCCACACACACACCCACACACACACACATACACATACACATACACACATACACACTCACCTCTCTGATTAATGCCCTCCTTCCCCGTCTGTCAGTTTTGGTGGGCGGCTCTCTCTTGGCAGGTTTGTCGTGGTGCCATGTTCTTTCCATTTGCTGATGAAGGATTTTATGGCGCTCCTGGGGATCATCAAAGATTTAGTTGTTCTTTTTTTATAACCTAACCTAGACTTGTACTTCTCAACAACTTTGTCTCTGACTGGTTTAAAGAGTTCTTTGCTCTTCATAGTGGTGTTTGGTTAGCAGTGCCTCTTCATTAGATTGCAGCCACTGAAACCTTTCAGAAGAGGTGTGTTTATACTGATAGATCATGTGACACTTAGATTGGACACAGGTGAATTTTTTTCCCTCATAGTGTGACTTGTGAAGGTAGTTGGTTTAACCAGAGCATTTTAGGGCCTTCATTACAAAGGGGGTGAATACATATCAGAATACATATAGGGTCTATTTTTAAATTTATTTTTTGTATTAATATTTCTCATTTCACTTCAAAACTTGGACTGTTTTGTGAAAATCCATCAAATACAAATCTGATTTAAAAAAAAAAAAAAGTCAATTTAGTTGTTGCAATGTAACAAATTAGGTAAAAGGTCAAGGGGGGTGAATACTTTTGCAAGGCACTGAATGTATGTTGCTTGGCCAAACAGCTCTCTGGATGCTCAGCACCCCTAAGCCTCTGATACACCCCTGCCTAAGTTTAAACACAGGAGCAATCACGAGGACTGGTGATCATAAAAATGTGTTGCTATGAAGTAGAAGTTGAGCATTGTGGGACAAATCCTGGTTATAGCCTGACACTTACTGTTATTGTGGATCAACAACATAGGCAGCACATCATTCAGCAGAGCGTGCCAAGATTTCTCCCTGTCTGAGTCGAGGAAGGTAAGACAATATATCAAATTGTTTACATTTCGAACCAGATAGTATATAGTTTCCACACTTTTATGTTTGTTTTTTATTTTAAAAAATGCATACACTAAAAGAAAAAAAACAACTCCAATTTTAGGTGAATTTTGCTGCGGTCTCGAGGTGCTTCAGCACCCCCAAAATGAGCTAAAAACGCTTATGATTGCAGTATTGATTGGGGTGACGAGGATGATGATGAGGAGGACAAATCTGACGAGGAGTATCTTCCACCTATTTCTATGCGGTGAGTCATAATCCACTATTTGAATTCAAATCTGTATCTCTTACGCTCTTGTTGATGACCCCACTGTCTCAGTGAGTATCGATGTCCTCAAACATATCCTTGTGATTGCAGGGCCACTGACCCACTCTTCCAAGACCACCTTCTCTCCTCACTACACATATCTTCTCTGCTCCTCTCTCCTTCTATTGTATATTCTATACACTCCAATATGTGTCTCCACTCTACATATCAGTGGCTCTTTTAGCCTGCTGGTTAATATGAGGTATTATTTATTTACACTATTTGTGTTTGTAGATAATTTGGATAAAAGTGTTGGTTAAATAAATAGATATAACTCATTTCTGTCTTTCTGTGCTGAGGTTTTACATTTACACATATTAAGGGATATTGATTGTTTCATTTCTTTTCTTGTAGTTGACTAAGCATTCCTCCCCCTCTCTGCAAGACTACTGACAACCCCACTGACAGTTCAAGCTGTCGCCGACTACATCCTTGTGACCAATGTTCCACACCACCATTACAACCAAATAAAACACATCATCGACACAGTGACCATTCCCCCAAAACAATATTTGTGACTTCTACAGTTTAGATGTCCTTATAAGAAATATAACAGAGGGGGGCAGAGGACAAGAAGCCCCCAATTATTCTTATTTCACCAAATTAATCTACAGTCATAAGCAAAAGATCCTTTTTTTCACATTCAAACATTTATTTAAACACATTTTCATTTCATAAACTTCATTATCCTCAAAGTTTGAATTATTATGACATTATGTGACGTTATTGCAAAATTATCCCCGGAATCTCCCATTGCAGCGGTTGTAGGTATGCCATTACACACAAGGGGTTGTGTCTGGTAGGAAGTTATTATCAGACTTATCAGACCTACTGCAGAAAGCTCTACTAGTCTTCAAACTTTTTGTCATGTTTGTTTGAACACAGAGGAAACTGGCCAGGTTACTATATCCATGTTTAGTTCTAGCTCTGATTGCACCTGGATGGCAAGCTACACAAGGCCTAGAGACACAATCAGAGACTGATTGCACTAAAAATCTCTGCCTGTGCAGTGGGAGGCTCTGTAGCCTGCCCCATTCATTGGACTGCAGACCCATCCCCTTCTTCCTGTTGGTTCCCCTACAGACCAGTAACAGCTTGATGTCTGAATACAGAGGCTGACCATCCTGTTACTTCTGTTAATGGATGTTTTTGTGCACAACAAACTGTTTTTTTTATGTTATAAATACAAAATACCACATTGTTAAAAATAATACTCATTGTTCACTGTAAATATTGTTGTGTGTTTTACACATTATTATTACAATTTAAACAAACACTTCTTCACTCGCTTAGGTGACCTTATTTTTATTTTGTCCAGGACCCCTAACTTTAGCATAAATTCCAAGTTTGTAGATTGCAAATGGTCCTTTCACAAAAAGCTCATCCTGAATATAAAGAACACAACATATAAACAACACTGTGGAACTTTCACGAAAGACTTTATTAGATTAGTGTAAAATACAGATGTAGTTGATTCAGATTGTCATCTTTTATGCAAAGTAACTTTGCAAATAATCCCACACAAATTAAATTGAGCTAAATTAAGATGAGCTCAAGAGAAAGAAGAACACCAAAACGACTGCACTAAAATTACCAGTTTTTTGTTATTATAACATCTTTCTTTTTTTTTTTTTTTTTTTTTTTAACTTGTAATGAGAAATGAACACGGGACAGGAAGGGTGACCAGATGGCAAATAAAGGTTTGAAAAAAATCAAATACAGAAACAGATAACAATAATACAGTCATCAACTGGATCAGATATTTGTGAACACATCAACGCTACAAAACAATACCTAATTCAAAGAACAATGGTTTTATCTTTTTTTAATTTACTCACTGTTGGTTGTCCAAAGAACTTCCATCATAAATGAGTTAATTATTACTTTGTATTTATACAGTAATTTTACTCATTTTTATTCAAGGTTGACATAAAAAATATAGATAGATTTTTGCACACCGTGACAAGCAGAAGCAAAGCAAAGAAACACCAGTTTTTCACTTTGAAGGATTACAGTTACCACCTTGTCTTAAATGACCACAACCACTGCAGACAGAAAGCAGGCTTTGTTCTCACAGCTAAATGAAGCAATGGTAAAAAGAGGTTACCAGGAATGGGGTAAACAGGTTTCAGAGAAACTGGGCAGGAGAGTCTGGAGGATTTATCTGTGGGTTGGTGTGAAATGTATTTTGAATCTTCTGTTACAATATTAACGTACACCTTGTTTCAGGTATCTGCTGCAGGTGTGGGTTGTTGCCATTAACTCTGCAGAGCACAAAGAGGTGCTGAAACTAAACACAAAGAAACTAAAGAAAAGCTTGATGAACTGCAAAACTGCTGTTCTAGTAGAACAGCACATGTGAATGTGTTAATGTTGAATAAATAAACTGAAAAGAACAAAAGGTGAAGATGACACTGAAGGGGCAGAAAAAAACTATATTAATCGTGGAAACCGAAGCTGAAGTATAATCGTAGAAGATTTTAAAGGAGGATCAATGTGATCAACAGAAAACTATTATTTTAATGTAATGCTGAAGGAAGCCAATTTGCTAACTGTTGAAGACAAAGCAGAAATAATTATGGTTACTATTTGGAGTTATGCTTGCCATACTTGTCTGATGTTTTAAACTTGCCACTGATTTTCCACATACAAACAATCTGTGGTATTTTGCAGCTTTCATCATTTTTAATGTGCCACAGATTTGTCCAACATCAGTACACAATGAGTGTCGTCAGGCAAACTGTAAATAAGTAAAACATTTCTGCTGGTTTCTAAAGTAAATGTGGCCCTTAAATCTCAATTGATTTTATCTTGAGACTAGCAAAACTACAGTTGTTCAGTTAAACCACCCAATAACAAAGGCCAGTAATAAGTGCATGGTTAGAAACAGAAACACTTTACAATTGTGAGGTAATACCCTTCAGGAATGCATAGTGGTGCATATTAGAAAACTGACATTTTCATTCATGGACCACTGGCCTAAGCCCGGAAGCCTAGACTTCCCTCTACCTAGGCACATTTGCCAGCTCATCGGGGAATTCCAAGGTGTTCACAGGCCAGCCGAAAGATATCACAGAGATATGCACAGTCTGCATTACTGCAGATTCTACACTAATACACCTGTCTGTCACATACTTCATCCTTCTCTCACTTGTGAACAAGACCTTGATATTATTGACCTTATTCCAGACCCAGAGAGGACCATGTACTAGGATTTGGAGGCGCTGATCCTCATCCCAGCTGCTTTACCCTTGGCTGTGAATCATTCAAGTGATAACTGGAATTCACAACTGCAAGCCAACAGAACCACATCATCTGTAAGGAGCAGTGACTCATGCCTGAGTCCACCAAACCGGATCCCCTAAACACTTTGGCTGTGCTTATTCTGTCTATTAAGGCTATGAACACATAATGATAAAGGACAGACTTGGCATAGTCACATTCTCACCGGAAATCTGACTTTCCGGAAAACTTACACGTGGGTAAGCTGAGTTACTGTTTGGTGCATAAGCACAACCAACAGTCAGGACCCATCCCCCCAACCAAAGGTGGAGAGAAGCTACCTTCTCATTCACTGGGGTAAATCCCAAAGTACAGACCCCAAGTTGGGTAGTAATCAATATGCCCACACCCACTCACCAAGAGCAACTCCAGAGTGGAAGAAGCTCCAGCCCTTCTAGAGGAAACTGGTTTCAGAGCCCAAGCCATGAGAGGTAGGCTGCCGCCTAGCTTGCATTGCACCTGACCCCCACAGCCCCTTCTGCAAGTGTTGAAACCATAGTAGCTGCCTTAGTAAAAGCACAAAGTGGTGTTTAAATGTGCTTAAAGGTTGAAAATTAGTTAATTTTATTAGATTTATTGTTTTTAATGTCATTGTAATGTTCTTAGATTCCTTACTGGAAATTCATTCATTCACTTTCCTAACCGCTTAATCCAATTCAGGGTCGCGGGGAAGCTGGAGCTTATCCCAGCAGTCTGAGGGTGAAAGGCGGGGTACACCCTGTACAGCTCGCCAGTCCATCACAAGGCCTTACTAGAATGAATTTTTCTTTATTATACATCCAGATTTTTCTTTGCTGTTTTGTTTCATTGCTAGATTTGACATCTTTATTTTATTACATTGAGTTTGCTACATTTATTTTTGGCTTGAGATTTTGTTTGAGTTTTTGCTGGTTTTGAACTTGCTGACGCCCTGGGGCATTGTTATTCACAGGTTGGTCCGGCTAGCAAAGGACACTGGTGGTGTGACTCAGAACAGTCTAAGTGTACATTGGTTTTCTAAGTTTGACTACTGTTTTCCTGTTTCTTTTTCTGTAGAACTTAAACACTTTAATCATTTGTGTAACTTCAACCTTTCAACTTTCTGCATATGCATGCTAGGACTATAATTACTTCTAACTTTTATACTTTTTGAGTAATTTAACTTTTTTAAATGCATTCGTTTTGTTGGGTGAGCCTTCTTGTAGCTCAAAAAGTATAAAAGTTTAAATCATCATAAAATACTGCACCCATATGCTGAATGAGCTGGAGATTTTGATGCCTGAAGAGTGCAGTGGCACAAATGGTCCATGACGAGTTAAGTGCTTGTTTGGAACAGGATGATGGCGTGTAGTAGCGTGAAAGCGTCCTGATTAATTGTGGATGAAAAACAGGAAGTAGAGTAAAGATAAAGAGTAATGTCAAAGAGTTAAGGAAAAAAGATGTGACGAGAGAAGCAGAAGAAAAGAAAAGTGAGGAGAAGTGAGAAAACATTTTGATAAGAAGAAATAACTTGACAACAGAGTGGTGCAACACAGCAGTTGTACCATGAGCAGTGTGTGTGTTTGCTTGTTGGATTGGTGGTGGTGAGAAGACATCTTGCTTCTTCTTGTCCTCTCCTAAGCCTGGGTCATGTGGGAAGGATAAGTCGATGCTTGTAAATGTTGCAGAGGATGGTGGGAGGTCTCAGCAGGATCTACAGGGCTGCTGAAAGAACAGAGGTCTGACAGGGGAAGGACAGATGAGGGGAAAAGAGGAAACAACAAATGGATTAAAGAGGAAAAGAAAAAGAAGGAGATACTGTAGAGCATGTCTACTCCATTCAGTCCAAACTCCTAGAGCTGTGGTTCTGGAGGTTTTCAATGTGTCCCTGCTCCAACACACTTGATTCACTGGAGGCACCCTAAACATAAACCTGCAAGCCGCTGATGAATGCAGCACTGCAGCAACCGGCTTGTCTGAACTGCCAGACAGAACAGATTTGACAAGAGGAAGCGGGAGCTGCTGTGTCTATTTGTAAGAATGGCTGGAAACTGGTAGAGCATCTGAGACCAAGAATCTCTACTGAATGGATGAATGGTAAGCTGGTGAGCCACAAAGACCAGGGATATTCAGCTTCTGAGGGAAGTTTACAGAATATGTAAAGAGTTGATATGATGTCTTAAATGTAGGATGTCTCAGTAAAATCGTGTGATGGTGACGCCTTCATCTAAAAATTTTTACTGAAACTAAACCTAACACAGTGGTGGGTAAACCTCAACAACCTCAACATAAACTGTCAAGGCATCATGAACTTGTCATCTGTTGGCTGTGGTTTAGGTTTCATTATGGCTAAAGGTGAAGAGGATCACAAAGAGGACTGTTTAGATAGATACAAGAACCAGAAGATTTCGCGCTCCATTCTCCAATAAAGAACTTAAAAAACTTGTAATGAAATAAGGACGGAAACCCTGAAAAGTTGTACATTTGCATTTAAATGTTCAGACAGGGTCAAATTAAGTCCACCTGTTACAGTTCTAATCATAAAAAGCCAAATACCCACAACTTTATGTGTGTCTGATGGATCCAGAGTCAGATCCACCATATTGATCTCCTGGGACACAGTGGCGCTGTAGCACATGGTTATTTCTTTTTTCTTTTTTTTTTTATGGTTTAGTCCGAAGGAAGTGGGGTGACTTGATTATTCATTTTGAAAAATTGCATAACACGACTTTAACTGCTCGATGTAAAGTGTATCCTTTTTTTGTGGTGGATAACTGGGGAGACTTTTTCCTTTTTCACTGATCAGTAAAAAAAACCAAAAAAAACACTGCAATCTTTTAATGCTTTCATCCAGGCCAGGAGCTTCATCCCGGAAAACTTTATACCTTTTGGATAAAATAATGTCTCTTTGAATCAACAAGACTGGTTTTTGTTACATTTATATCTCAGGACTATGGTGGTATCTTGCACGCCTCTTCTAAAAGCTTAGTTTCTGGATAACTCAATCATGGAGCTTTGAAGATTCATCACCAATTTCAAAACTTTTACATCCTGTTGCTGCCTGTATACTCTGAATGGTCTTCCTTGGTTGATCGCACTCAATTGTTGACATATTTTAACTGACAAGTCTGTTCTTGGTCTACTTCTGTCTTACAAAATACATACCTTCAGACACACATCAAGCAGAGGAGCACAGGATCAGGATCTTTTTTTCCATCTGTCCCTGAAGTCACCTAAAAAATACATTGAATTTTGCAGCTCCACTTATTGTGGAATGAGCCACAAAACAGCATTAAACTAAAACATCTTCTATCACTGGAACACTGACTTGTTGATGATGAGCAACTTGGAGACAGAAATAGCTGGTTTCTGATACATCGACTGATGCAGTCGATTTGATCCCTTTTGCAAATTGAGTTAAATTTGGCCAGGACACTTAAAACCAGAAATTCATCATCTTAAGTTCTCCTTGTTAAATGAAGGTTTTATAACAACAATAATAATTAGGAGATTTTTTCCATCTGTTCTTTTGAAACTTCTGACTCTATGCAAAGTAAATAACTCATTGCTAAACATGGTAATCACCAATTTATACATTTACACTGAATAACAGTAGACAATGATGAACAAATTAAGTCACTTATTTAATAAACACCCAATAATGACTGAAATTCATCACAATCATTTGACAGAATTATGACAATAAACTTGGCACAATTAAAATTATGTAAGAATAAATACTGATTAAAAATTAGTAATCACTTGTCACTTTAATTTACGGTCAAAAACATATCACTTGGAAAAAAAACACTAACAACATTGGACTATTTACATTTGTGTGTTAAGTGTGCGAGAGAGAACGCATGTGGCTTGATTCCGTCCAACTGCCATAATTCTTTGTGAAGTCCATTGTAGAAGGAGTGAAAATATTTTGGCAAAACCTTCTTCAGCTCTTGAAGGTGTCTGAACTTTAACTCATTAATTTTCTGGCTGTTTGTGTAGAGTGAGGTGATTATTGTGATACTCTTCTTCCTCCTCAGAGATGGGGTTCACTTTGGCAACAATCCTTAAGAATGAGGCCAGCTGCAGGTTGCAGGCTAGGTTAGCAGTGAATGGGTTGGCTATAGGAAGCTGTAAGGCACTTATTTTGAGGTTGCTGTGGCTTAGCACATGGTGAGGAGTGGGACGTTAGTCAGTTAATGGTGTTAGCTCGGATGCTGATGCTAGCACTAACTGAGCAGGCTACAAGATAGCCTGAACAGATGAAGGGCAATTTAGAGGGAGAGAATTGAGCACAAGCATCAGCTAAGTTTAGCCGTTTAATGGTATTGTTAGCTTAGCCAATGCTAATGCTAATTTAGCAGATTACCAAAATGGCTGACAGGAAGAAGGACAAAACGGTCGACACTCAACAGGAAATAGGAATCTCAAGCTTCAGCTAGCATTAGCCATTTGATGCTAATGTTAACTTAATGCTAATGCTAATTTACTAGATTACAAAATGACTGACAAGAAGAAGGACAAAATGGCCAATAGCCATGTGGTCTTAAGACTCTCAGGTCAGGGGAACTTTGAGGGGGACAAAAGAAAAGGAGAGGAGGAAGAGATGAAAGCAGTAAGAAATAGTAAGAAATTACTAAAATCAAGACTAATTTCTCCCAGAAGAATTTGAAAATCTTCTCTCTCTTTGACTCATCAAATTGTCTGCATTTCAGTTTAGAGGACTTTTGACTGGCCAAATATTTGCAAGACATGCAATGGATGCTGCTCTTCCAAGTCTCAGGCTTTTACTATTATTATTATTATTATTATTATTTATTGAGTTCCTGTTCTTTCTATCGTATTATTATTATTCTTATATATTATTCTACCAAATTTTGCCGTGCTACTACTCCTGCACAGTTCAAGTCACTTCAATCATTCCGATCTTAAACTGTGCAGCTTCTTCAGGACATGTGTTCTACGATTTTTTTTTTTTTATTTTAAAACTTTGTATTTTTTGAGATATTTAACATTTTGTAAAAATAAATTCAGTCCTGTGATTGGATGAAAGTCCTTCACACCAAATGTGGATTGGACGTTGAAAAAATTTAGCTCGGCGATTGGTTGGTTTTTGCATGATGAGCTGAAATCCGCTTCAACGGGGGTTCAGAGCTCTGCACCGGTTTGCAGTGTCTGGTTCGTCTCAGTCCCGGTCTCCATTGTCTTTTCTTGCAAAATCTTTGAAACGCTACTCCTCCTACACCGTTTGTCTCACTTCAACCATTCAAGTATCAAACTCTTCAGCCCATTCAGGAGATATGTTCTACAACTTTTGGTCTTTGTAACATTTAAACTTTTTAAGTTATTCAAGTTTTTGTCAACGTATTGAAATCCATTCAATACGAAACAGAATTCAGCTCAGCGATTGGTCCATTTTGTACACCGGGACACAGGTACGTAATGGTATACAAGGCACGGGTTCATATCCAGCATTAAATGTTGGGCACCATGATGTTATGGTAGTTTTTTGTACACAAACTACTGCACGGTGTTCAATCAAAGTGTCTAAGTTTAACTGCAAACTGTGCAGTTAGTGTTGATTGTTCATACAAATAGAGTAGTGTCTGTGCAATGCTTGTCTCGGGAAGTTGCACAGCTTATACAAAGTGTTAATTCCAGTGGAGAAAAAAAAACTGTGTGGAAATGACCATTAAATATTGAATTTTTATTGTTAAAATGCTTCAAACGGAATGAAGTTGTCTTTCCTGCAATATGTTTGAAATGTTACTCCTCCTGCACCTTCAGTCTCACTTCAAGCATTCAAGCATCACACTCTTCAGCCAATTCTCGAGATATGTGCTGTGACTTTTGGTCTTTGTAACATTCATACTTTTTGAGTTATTCAAGTTTTTGTGAGTTTTTAAAATCCGTTCCTGTGATTGGACAGCTTCAGCTGCAAGATGTGCAGTTAATATGTGGACTACCTGCACAAAAAGTCAATGTCCGTGCAATATCTGAAGACAGATTAATACAGATGTGGAAAGAGGTGATAAGTTGTACTGTGTGGGTTTATTTGATGAAATGTTACTGTTTGGATTCAAATCCACAACATCCAGTGCAAAAGCCCATTCTCATAACCACTAGGCCACCATTTTGCACAGATATAATTGTGTGGAAAAAGTTAGAACATTTTTATTGAAATGAGGATGTTCAAGGTACTGGCAGAACTATTGAAGAGTTTTGCTATTAGCATAAAAATTCCTTTTTAGAACTCCCACCAGCATGTAATCAGGTGGATTGCTAAAAGGGAAAGGTTGAACTAAACTGCTGTGAAGAAGAAGAAGAAGCCATTGATCTTTTGGTCAACTGAAAAGCACGGAGTTTCTTTTCATTTATGGTCTTAGATTGCCATCTAGTGGCCATGTATAGGAACACTTTTCTTTTTTAGGTGCTATGAATAGGTACTATTATGAGGTACTGAGTTGACTTGATATTTTTTCAAAGAAAATGGGAGTCAGGACCACAATGTACCAGACACTGAGAACTGGTGAAGACCTTTGAACCAGCTAAAAAGTTTGACTTGATAAGAGGTTTCAGATATAACTATAAATTTAAATTCACAGTAAAAAAAAAAAATGGTATTTGATTGTTGAAATCCTTGTAAATAACCAGTCAAATATGCTTATGTTGTTTTTCAAATTATCTGCATTCTGAAATTATAGCATTCTCGATTTCTCACATTAATAATGATGTTGCAATTTGCATTATGCTACTCCAGCATATTATGTCTCCTCTTAGACTGTAATTTCTAGTCTGGGCAGCACACAGCTGGAGGTAATTGAACAACAGAGCTACTCAAAGGCTTCTGTATGTGCCTCATAATATTCAAACACTGACTTTTAGGGAGCTTTGTGTGGAATGCTGGATGAGAACCTTGGCCTTGTACACCACTATACATTTGTGTCACGGGGCACCCTGATAAAGCAGTCTGCAGCTCATTATGCCAAAAAAGAAAACCAACCTATTGCTGAGTTGAATTTCTGTTTTCTCCAATCACAAAACAGAATTGAAAAGTTGACAAAAACCTAAATAACTGAAAAAGTTTAAATGTGAAAAAGCCAAACATATCTCCTGAATGAGGTTAATAATTTAATATTATATGGGCTAAGCGGCAGGCAGCTTCAGCTGTCGCCGAGGCAAAAACTCATGGGAGGAGTTCGGTGAGGCCATGGAGAAAGACTTCCGGATGGCTTCGAGGAGATTCTGCTCCACCATCCAGCGGCTCAGGAGGGGGAAGCAGTGCTCCATCAACACTGTGTACAGTGGAGGTGGGGAGCTGCTGACCTCAACTCGGGACGTTGTGGGTAGGTGGAAGGAATACTTCGAAGACCTCCTCAATCCTACCAACACGTCTTCCGATGAGGAAGCAGAGCTGGGGGACTCAGGGATGGACTCTCCTGTCTCTGGGGCTGAAGTCGCTGAGGTGGTCAAAAAGCTCCTTAGCGGCAAGGCCCCAGGGGTGGACGAGATCCGCCCGGAGTTCCTTAAGGATCTGGATGCTGTGGGGCTGTCCTGGCTGACACGCCTCTGCAGCATCGCGTGGACATTGGGGGCAGTACCGCTGGATTGGCAGACTGGGGTGGTGGTCCCCCTTTTTAAGAAGGGGGACCGGAGGGTGTGTTCCAATTACAGGGGAATCACACTCCTCAGTCTCCCTGGGATAGTCTATTCAGGGGTCCTGGAGAGGAGGGTCCGCGGGATAGTCAAATCCCAGATTGAGGAGGAGCAGTGTGGTTTTCGTCCTGGTCGCGGAACAGTGGACCAGCTCTATACCCTCTTTGGGGTCCTGGAGGGGGCATGGGAGTTTGCCCAACCAGTCTACATGTGCTTTGTGGACCTGGAGAAGGCATTCGACCATGTCCCCCGGGGGCTCCTGTGGGGGGTACTCCGGGAGTATGGGGTACCGGACCCCCTTGTACGGGCTGTCCGGTCCCTGTACGACAGGTGTCAGAGCTTGGTCTGCATTGCCAGTAGTAAGTCGGATTCGTTTCTGGTGAGGGTTGGACTCCGCCAAGGCTGCCCTTTATCACCGATTCTGTTCATAACTTATATGGACAAAATTTGTAGGCGCAGCCGAGGTGTTGAGGGGATCCGACTTGGTGGCCTCAGGATTGGGTCCCTGCTTTTTGCAGATGATGTGGTCCTGTTGGCTTCATCTGGTCGTGATCTCCAGCTCTCGCTTGAGCGATTCGCGGCCGAGTGTGAAGCGGCTGGGATGAGAATCAGCACCTCCAAATCTGAGACCATGGTCCTCAGCTGGAATAGGGTGGATTGCCCTCTCCGGGTCTGGCGTGAGGTCCTGCCTCAAGTGGAGAAGTTTAAATATCTCGGGGTCTTTTTCACGAGTGAGGGAAGGATGGAGCGCAAGATCGACAGATGAATCGGTGTGGCGTCTGCAGTAATGGGGACTCTGCGCCGGTCTGTCGTGGTGAAAAAGGAGCCAGAAGGCGAAGCTCTCGATTTACCAGTCAATCTACGTTCCTACCCTCACCTATGGTCATGAGCTGTGGGTCGTGACCGAAAGAACGAGATCTCGTATGCAGGCGGCTGAAATGAGTTTCCTGCGCAGGGTGGCCGGGCTCTCCCTTAGAGTTAGGGTGAGGAGCTCGGTCATCCGGGAGGGGCTCAGAGTAGAGCCGCTGCTCCTCCGCATCGAGAGGAACCAGTTGAGGTGGCTCGGGCATCTGGTCAGGATTCCTCCTGGACGCCTCCCTGGTGAGGTGTTCCAGGCACGTCCCTCTGGGAGGAGACCCCGGGGAAGACCCAGGACACGCTGGAGGGATTATATCTCTCGGCTGGCCTGGGAACGCCTCGGGATCCCCCCCGCAGATTTGGCAAATGTGGCTGGGGAGAGGGAAGTCTGGGCTTCCCTGCTTAGGCTGCTGCCCCCGCGACCCGACCCCGGATAAGTGGCATGAAGATGAAGATGTAGATGAATTTAATATTTGAATGGATCAAGTGCGGAGTCTGCATGTTCTCCCCGTGTATGCGTGGGTTCTCTCCGGGTACTCCGGCTTCCTCCAACCATCCAAAGACATGCATGTTAGCTTAATTGGTTACTCTAAATTGCCTCTAGGAATGAGTGTGAGTGGTTGTTCGTCTCTGTGTGACTTTGCGATGGACTGGCGAGCTGTCCAGGGTGTACCCTGCCTGTCGCCCCAAAGCTGGCTGGGATAGGCTCCAGCTTCCCCGCGACCCTGAATTGGATTAAGCGGTTCAGAAAATGAATGAATGAATGGATCAAAGGCCAAAATGACAAAATAGAAGCACTAGGTTGACTTGATGTAACAAGGTTACGCCCACTTTTAAAAAGAAAAAAACATTGCAAAAACTCTGAGCCGAAACTATGCTAATTTATATAGTAACAAACAGACCCTGCTGGTTGAAGAACACAGATGGGAGCAATCACCTAACTTGACACATTGTGAATGAAAACAGGTTCAATAAAAGTAAAGGTCCCCCATGAATTTATGTAAAACTTGTTGGATTTTTAAGAAGCGCAAGCTAGATTTATATTGAGAAACCTCTCTATGTGTACAGGACTGTTGTAAAACTCTGCTTAACCAGAAACAAAATGGAAGTTGTCAGTATTTATATGCCTGCCATGTACCGGCCACTGGAAACTGGTGCAGAGCTCTGAACCCTGTTGAAGCAATTTCCAGCTCATTATGCAAAAACTGAGCAATAGCTGAGCTGCATTTTTTCAACGTCAAATCCACATTTAGTTTAAAGGGCTTTCAGCCAATCAATAGCCTGAATTCATTTTTACAAAATGCTAAATATCTCAAAATCTACAAAAGTTTGCTGTGACAAAAGTCATAGCGTCATTCTCATGAATGTACCGAAGAGTTTAATATTTGATGGACTGAAGTGGCACAAATGCAATGAATTGCATTCACACTGATTAAGTTGTTAATAAAATGCTTCAAATAAAACACTTATCTTTCCTGCAAAATGTTTGAAACACTACTCCTCCCACACCTTTTGCCTCACTTCAACCATTTAAATGTCAAACTCTTCAGCTCATTCAGGAGATATGTGCTATGACATTTGGTCTTTGAAACATGTAAAAATGTTCTGGTATTCAGGTTTTTGTCATATTTGCAAATCATTTCCTGTGATTGGACAAATCAGAAAATGCAGCTCAGCTCAGTGTACCCATTTTGAGCATGGGTACACAAGAACACATTGGTGTACAAGGGATGGGGATATGCCAGATGGTGCACATAGAGTACTGCATACTGTTCCATCAAAGTGCTTAGATTTCACTGCAAGCCTTGCAATTAAAATGTGGATTGTCTGCACATATAACATAACAATGTGCAATGCTTGTTTTGAAGAGTTGTACAACTAAAACAATGTGATGATTCAAGTTTAAAAAAAAAAAAAACAAAACAAAACAAAAACAACAAAAAAAAAAACCTCTGGGCAATTACAGTTACATATTAAATTTTTATTGTTAAAATGAAAAAGTTTGTTTTTCCTGCAAAATGTTTGAAATGCTACACCTTCAGTTTCACTTTAACCATTCAAGCATCAAACTCTTCAGCCAATTCAGGAGATTTGTGCTGTGACTTTTGGTCTTTGTAACAGTTGAACTTTTCCAAATTATTCAGGTTTTTGTCAATTTTTAAAATCCATTCCAGTGATTGGACAAAACAGAAAATGCAGCTCAACAATTGGTCCATTTTCTACACTGGTACACAGAGACACATTGGTATACATGGGATGGGTTCAAATCCAGTCTTGAACATTGTACACTGTAATAGTATGTCAGTTTTGCACAGAGAGTGCTGTGGACTGATCTGATCAAAGAGCTTTGACCTTGGCTTTGTTTTAGGCTGAAAACTGTTCAGTTACAGTGTGGGCTGTCTGGAAAAAAAAAAAAACATTCCCATTCCAATGATAAAAAATTTTGATGATTCTGCCAAGGCACAGTGGAGAGCTGTGCTGGTGCAGTGGTTAAAGAAATGGGCTCTTGTTCAGGTGTTTGTGGGTTCTGAATCCTGCTGCATTACTGTGGTAAATTAAGTTGCATAGTTGTGCTGCTTCTCCAAATGGTTATGCAATTGCATATCAATGATTCAGCATGGAAGGGCATTTACATTTGCTCTTCTTCAAGAATTATTATTATTATTATTATTATTATTATTATTGTTATTATTATTATTATTAATAATAATAATAATGAAATAACTTTTATTATATAGTATTATTTTCGTTTTTAGATCAATTAGTGCGGAAGACAGGGATATCATGCTGTTCACTTCCAAGTGAATTTTAAAAAGACACAGAGGAACATATTTAGTAAACCGAATGTCAAATATATACTATTTAATGTCTACAAATGTGCAATCATTCTCTAAAAGTCACCGTTTTCATATATGGCCACTGACAGGTTGATTGTTTTTGCAATACAGCGGCAATGAAACAAAGCTTAAGGGTTAAATACTTTTTGCAGATACTAAATCTAGATCTGTTGCATAGTGGCATGGTAGTTAGCCCTGTGGCCTCACAGTGAGAAGGTCGCTGGTTTGATCATGTGGCAGGGGCCTTTCAGTGTGGGGCTTTCAAGTTCTTCCTGTGTATGCATGGGTTCTTTCTGGGTAATCCAGCTTCCTCCCACCATCCAAAGACATGTATGTTACATTAATTGGCTAAATTGCCCCTAGGAGTGAGTGTGAGTGGTTGTTTGTCTCTGTGTTGCCCTGCCATGGACTGGTGACCTGTCCAGGGTACCAGGGTGTGCCCTGCCTTTCGCCCAAAAGGCTGCTGGGATAGGCTCAAGCTTCCCCCACGACCCTGAATTAGATGAAGCTATTAGGAAAATGAATGAATCAATGACTAATGGTGTGTTCACACCAAACACGTTTTGAGCGTCAAAAATGCGTTCAACGCTGGTCACTAAACTGTCGCTTTTGTGTCCAACGCCAAAGATGCTCCTGAGGGGGGGAGAGGAAAAAAGGGAGGGAAAGGTGTTTTTTCTGAACACACCATAAATCTAGATCGATGAAACCTTTCCTGTGCAGTTTCCTGTGTGTAAGTTATCCATAAATAATTTGACAATACTTACCTTCATTTTCAAATTCTTCTGGGAAATACTCCGGAGAGTCATCCCTGTCATTTGTGAATGATTCTATAAGGGGATGGGGATTGGGTGAAAGAGAAACACATTTAGTTAACTGAATGCAATATTGACATAACTTAATACTGCAAAAAGTTTGCATTCTCTGCAGTGGCTGACTGAACCCTTGTTTTTTTCACTTGACCCTTGTTTCTGCCTCAAATGCTCTATCATATTTTACTTGGCAATCGCACAAAGCTCCTCTAAAGAGAGAGACGTTTCTGTCCCGAAAAAGAGAAAGCTTACATGCATCAGACCTTGAATACATCTCAGTTAGAAATCTAGTATACAAATAAACAACACAGTCACCTGTTCAAAAATAATATATGAAAGTATAAAGTCTGTGATAACAGACATCGCAAATGATCCTTTCCAGACAACGTTACAGGAGGCTTACAACAGCAAAAACAAAAAAAAATTGTTTGCACAAAAGAAATATATTGATATCAAAAGAATGCTAACTGTTGGCCATCTAATCACGGTATAAACAAATGCTCTTCATCAGTCAGGCTCGAGTCATCAGGCTCGAGTTGTAAACAACAAAAATAAGTTCAACTCCTAGAGCTAATCCGTACAGTTAACAACCGAGAATGCCTATTAAATACTAAATACAATGGTCAAACATTGAGTTTATGGTCATACTTTACCTTGACATCAAATGTTACAGGTAAGTCGTGTTGTTTGTCATACAGTATTCCTAACAATGGAGGCGGATGAGTTGGCCGGACGCGGGAGATACGTGCTTCTTGATTCACAGCTCTTACAGCTGACATAGAAATCCAAAGTGTCAGTTGATAGGGAAGAATGTGAACATGCCGTATATTATAGAAAGTCAAAAACGTCAAAAGTGGACATGAATGGTTTTCATCGGACAGCAATGATATACATAATATTGAGTGCTGAGTGCTTAACATTATGTTGTCTATGTTGAAGAAGAAAGAACAGGAAGAGGATGACTCTTCAACCAGTGGCTTTGCAATATTGCTAAAAAGCAAGCTAGCAGAGCATAAAATGGCATTTTTTGGCATCATACACAAAACTTGAGGCAAAGCGACATAACTTTCAGAGTGTTCTTGCTGATCTCGACAAATTCATTACACAACTGGAGCACCTTGCAATCTAAACTGAAAATGACTGACCTGATGTGCAAGCTATCCTGACCGAAATGGCCACGGAGAACACTAAGATGAAGTTTAATGTAACCCATTGATCATGAAAGCTGCATCAACTTCAATATTTCACTTCCGGTGTCACACCGGTAATGAATCTCCTTTCCACTCACTGCTGTAGCTGTAGCATGATCAGGTGAGCATCTGAAGTAACATGCTGACTTTCTCGGTTAAGTTATGCATTGTCATAAGACAAAATGTTAGAGTTCAATGTGTGGTTGTTCCCTAATGCAGGGATCCCCAACCCTGGTCCTCCACGACCGGTCCTGTTCCTGCTGGGACACACCTGACTCAGACAAGCTCTGCACATGTCTGCAAAATACACATTATTTTGAATAAGTTGTGGTGCAGCAGGGCCAGTTGGAAAACCTGCAGGACACCGGTCCTCGAGGACCATGTTTGGGGATCCCTGCCCTAACGCTTAGTTTCAATAGAGCCAACACAAGGTAATGCTGCACGTGTTAAACGATGACTAACTTCACTGATCACCCATTGCCTGCTCCCCCTAGGCTTATCTTCAACGGTGAGATGTTGAAACCAACTCAGCTGATTAACTGGATACTGATTTAACCAGAAACCAATTGTACATCATTAACCTTTGTTTCTGGCATCTCCTCCATTTCCATTCACTGGCACAGTGCATCTTGTTAACTGTGCACACCCCTATACCTTTGCTTATCACAGTGAAAAACAGCATTAAGATTGATTTAAATTTTAAACAGTTTCATATAAAGTGTACACATTGGTTTTTGTTATTATTATTGCACAACTGTACAAAGCGTGTTTAATAGGAAATAAATTGGACTTGTGCTTCTATTTATTTGAATAAATGTATTCATGCAACTACATATTTCTTTTTGATTATTATGCAACTTTAAAGATCTGCTTGGGTGTTTTAATCTTGTCTGGAGTAATATGACTGAAGCCTAAGACTTGGAATTATGGTTATGAAACACATAAAAAGTGAACTTGAGATCTGTGTTTCCAAACTGATATGAATTAAATGAACTAACCAATGGTTAGCAACATCCTAGCTACCTATAAAATATTGACGATAATTGATATGAAGTATTTACTTTCATGCGCACATCTTGTACATCTGAGGATTTGAGTTTTGATATAAATATAATAATAAGTCATTTTTTCTTGTTAAAACTGTTAGAATTTTGTCTCCTGCAATACTATTACTTATTTTCCTATTTGCATTTGTATTCATCTTCCTCATCCGTAAATGTTACTCTAAGGTGATGGACCTTGATGGGAGAAACAGTCTTGACAACATATGCATAAAAAGTAAAAGTGTAAAAGGCCCTCAACCCACAGCATGTTTTTCATAACTGCTTGTTGCCTTGCTGGGTGAGGAAAAACTAACATCTTCTCCTGTACCAGATGGGGCCTATTGCTTGCTATCAGCTAACCAGGACCATCTGAGAGGCCTTGACTGGTGGTGATATGCTTCCATCATTTCAGACCCAGGAGGTGGTGGTACAGGGGCCTGCAGGGCACCATGAGGTATGAGGGGTCTTTTTGGCCTGGACTGGTGAATATATGTGCTCAGTATTGAAAAAAAAATGGACATGTTCTATTAAAGTCAAGAGAACAAGAAAAGAAAAGCAGGAAAGAGAGCTGAAGACAGAAAAAAAAACATGAATGAGACTGTCAGATGATGTAGTTGATTCATTCTACAGTCAAACACAAACTAGTAGAACCAAGATTAAATAATTAAGACTTCCTCATCTTTTAGTCCTGAAGTCAAACATTCCCTTTCACTTTTCCTTTCACCCATCAAAGCTTGTCTCATTCCTCCATGTCTCCCTCTTTCCAGTTACAACCACTGCTCCACTCCACTGCACACAGTCATCATTCACGAGAAGCTTCACCTGCGACGGGGTAGGGATCACTGCAAGCAGCGATGTCTGCTTTTATATGCAAGGAACCCAGTTATCTCATTATTTAACAAGAAACTTCGTCCACGGCAGGGAGGGTTTTGCATGCGGCTGCATCTGTGTTTAAAAGCTGCATGTTGTAAAAATTATTGATACTTTCTTCACACCTTGATCAGCTGTTTAATCAGCAATTATTTTTATCTGCATCAGCAAAAATGTTGAAGTGGCAACTGTCCATCTAATGTTTTCTGTGTTCACCTCAAATGTCTGACCAATCACATGGTACTTCTTGAAGCCCCACAAGAAAGACGTTCTGCAAGCCTGATGTGATGAGAACCGCCTTCAACCACATCCCCGGGAACAAAATGTCTTTTTTTTTTTTTTTATCAGGGCCTTGAGAACAAGAAAAACATTCTCCCCTCTCATGGAATATGTAACAAGCTTTTGTGTGATGGAACTTACGGACACAGATCAGCAGGAGAATTGCAAGTGGGATGAAAAGGCTGATCCAATTCAAAGGGGCTCTCGTCCAGGACTTCTCTTTATTCTTACAGGCAGACACCTCAACTTTGAGCTCTGTGCTTTTGGACAAAGGGGGGAACCCCGAGTCAGTGATGATCAGCGGCAGCCGGTAGTTGCCTTTCTTCAGACTGTGCAGAAGCATGATTCGGGAGTGTGTGTCTAAAAGGAAGAGAGAAAGAGAAAAGAGATTAACTGGTTGCATGGATAGTAATAACTGTAGGCTGACTTACTGCTTTCTGAAAACCCAGGACTGGAGAATAACGTGGAGACTTTTGTAAAGAAAGCTGCTGTTTAACCTGAACTATGTAGAACTAAAGGTGAGAAGAAGTGCTGTCACATCAGACTCCGTACAATCAGGCACCCTTCTAGAAAACAGTGTTTTCTTAGGAAAACTACTGTTGTGGTAGCCACAAGCAGCAGCTCTCTTGATGGACACAAAAGCACTGAAAGACACGCACACACAGCTGAGATGAGGGTAGGACCAGTCCATATCACTGGGAGGGGACTCTTTCTCTGCTGGTCAGATCCGTCTCATCCAGCAGAGGTGATTGAGGACCATCCATCCCGCCCTCTCTTGACGTGAAATAATGTGTTGCATGTGTAACTTGCAGTATTGACTAGAACGCACTCATGAAAACAAGAGCTTGAACACAAGATCAGAGGTTACACAATGGTGGGTAGTTTTGAAGAGCGCTGCTTGGATGTTGGATGCTGAGGGAGAGGAGCATCGCTTTCAGGTCAGGGGACAAAGAGCTCTACTGCAAAGCTAGAGCAGACCTGAGGAGAGGTATTAAGGAGGCAAAGGCTGCATATAGCAGGAGGACTGAAGACTTTAAGAACAACAACTCCAGGCAAGTGTGGTGGGGGATCCAGCACATAACCAAATACAGACCCAACAGCCTCTCAACTGAGGATGGTGGCTCCTCTTTAGTGGAGAAGCTAAACAGCTTTTTTACTCGTTTTGATGTGCCGTGTACCTTGACACACTTGCTTTGGTACACTGCAATTCCACCATAAAAAGTATCACTGGTGAGGAAATCAGCTGTTGTGGATTTAGGCCTGTTGAAGTGTTAAAAGATGTGTTCATACCAACAACTTTAGACTTCTTTCAATGCAAACAGCATGTGTTGTTCTAGAACTCCATCTTTATGCTAAACATTAGTAAGTTTCGATCAAATACTCACCATTAACTCTGGTAACTTTCCATGTTTCATCCAGGCCGGGCTGCTTTCCAAGTTCTATCTTAAATGGAGCAGTGTTGGGAGGGATGTCCTTGTCCCAACCACCAACTACAACTCCATTCACATCATCCTCACACACTCGTGCTACCGACGGCATCATGTAGGGGGCGTTGTCATTGTAGTCTTCCAGCTGAATGATCAGTGTACCGGTGCCTGTGGCTGGAGGGGTCCCTGCAAACACAACAAGCAAAGGAAACATGTTAGGTCAGGAGACAGACGCTTCTTAAAATGTGCTGCTCTGCTGTAGAACTGCTGATCATATGGACAGATGCCAGAACAGCAGTAATACAGAGTGGCTGCAGTAAAACATGGTGAGCTTTGCTTTAAGCTTAAAATGTGTTCATGTAGACAAGTTCAAATGCTTTCAGCTAAAATCAAGGATCCCAACTTAGTAAGAGCCCAACTACACAGCCAAACTTATTTAATCCAAATAATACCAAACCACTGCTGCACTGCAGGTGCATGAATCACAGGTATTCATGGTTCTAAAAAAAACTGACTTGGCAGTGTTTTAGAGTTTATTAAAAGACAAAAACACACACATGGCATCATATGATGTCTCAAGACGCAAAGACAAGATGTGTAAAGGGTGATCAGCCTCTTCCACCTTTACAATGTAAAACTAGAGTTTACAGGATGTAGCAAAGGTGTGGGTTCTCACCATTCATTTTTTCATAAATATTTTTGTTCATACTTTGGACATTAACTGTTTATATACAGACAAATAAAGGACCTATTATTCTAAAAGTGAATGTTTTAAAGCAGACATCCCTGGCCCCCCAAGTGGGGCCCCCAAGAACACAGGGGCCCTGCAAGGCTTTGACTTTACAAAGCCTCTGTGAGTGTTAAAATTGTGTCATACAGACACGGATTTCCACTCAAGGTTTTATCATTTAGTTTTGTTCATGTGGAAGCAGTGCTTTGGAGCCCAAACACACTAACTTTGTAGACCAGGTGCTAAAGAGCACAAAGGGACGTCATCAAATCCTGTCGTCCAATAAGATCTTAAAACGTAAACCCTTTGTTTAAAAAAAAAAAAAAAAAAAAAAAAAAAAAGCTACTCAGTCATGGAGCTACAGTACAGGAGTAGTTTTACTTATCCTGGTAACCTTGATGTTTCTGTATCATTTCATCAATTGAAAATGTCTGAGAAACACAACACCTCAGCTGATTCATCTCTACTAGGCAAGTAAACAGAAGAAGTAGAATATACGCAGTGATATTAATATGCATGCCTTAATGCCTACAGCATTGTCACCCATAATTAAAACAAGACAGAAATGAAAAAGACAGAAAATTAAAACTAAATCATCATGTGTACACATGATGTCCCCCTTCATGTTTCTGCCTGCCCCCTCATGTATAAATTCCTAGAGCCGGCCCTGTGATGACCCTGTAAAAAGTAAAGTAAGGCTAAACATTGAAATTGATCTTTACTTTGATTTTGTCAGGACAGGAAAAGATTCAGCCAGAATGCATCACTGGAGACAGGAAGCATAAAGCCAGTCATGGTTTCAGCACAGTGTGGGGTGGGGGTCCATGCCTATTTGGTTGCTGCGTGAATTAAAAAAAAATGACTTCATGGAAAAGCAGGGAATTGATATTCACTCATCAGCTTATTATGTAGTCATGGAAACTCACCGTTATCTTCAGCAATGATAACAGCTGTGTACTTGTTGTCATGGACAAAAGGAGACTCTCGGTCCAGTGGGGATGAGGTACTGACATGTCCACTGTTTGGGTCCACACTCAACCAGCCTGCTGGGTCTCGCAGAACAGAATATCTGCAAAAAGGGTTTTTAAAAAAGGACTTATCTTTAAAAAGGTGAAAATTAGCTCAAACCAACCAAACCCTCATCTTTCATGTTTTTACTTGCCTGTTTTAAGTGGTCGACTCAGACAGAAACAGGTCAAAGACGCACATGTCAACATATCTGAATGCTCTGTATTGTTTACATACAATACAGAACTTCAATAAATTCACAACAGCTTTTAGAAGTATTAAACCTGCTTTCAAAGCATTTAGATTAAAACTTTGTGGTAGTCTGAATGCATCACAGACAATACTTTCACTGAATTAGGTCTGAGAGAAAGAAAAATACAATTAGTTTAAAGACTGTGGTGGCTGAAGGTGGGAATCCTGTTGGTCCGATCCTCGGCTGCAGAAGCTTTCTGAAGTTGAAGTCCCCCAGCAGAACAAGATATTCCCCAGAGGAAGTGCTGTCCAACACTGTCCAAGGACCCCAAAGAAGGAGGGTACTCTGTACTGCTGTTTGTACTTAAGCACCAAACAGCAGTACAGAGTACCCTCCTTCTTTGGGTCCTTGGACAGTGTTGGACAGCACTTCCTCTGGTGAATATCTTGTTCTGCTGGGGGACTTCAACGCTCATGTCGGCAATGGTAGTGAGACCTGGTGTGATGGTTTGAATAACTTCCAGGATCACAGCGCGGACATGGATCAATGAGTGGATACAGATAAGGATTTATTGGGTATCTGGAGAAGAGTAGCAGGCTGGCAAGCAGGCAGGTTGGTGGGCTGGCAGGCAGACAGGCAAACAGACAAAGAATTTATTTATTTATTTGTTTATTTGGCAGGGACAGTACAAGAATACATTGCCATCTCGGTGGCTGATTTACGGACCCCATCCCTGGTCAGGCTTTTCAAGGTGTTAGTGCAGTAAAAAACAAAAAGTTCATTAAAAAATACATCATAAAATAGAATACATATAAGAAAAAAAAAAAGACAACATGACATATCTGTCAAAGTTCAGTGCTCACACTTTTGGCTGCTCTTTAAAGAGAGCTTCAGCTTTAATGTAAACAGTCTCAGGTCTGATTGAGACTTTAGCTCCAGAGGTAAATAGTTCCAGTGTTGTGTCCCTTTCACTGAAAATGCAGACTGATCCAGGACAGTCCTGCACCTCTTCACTCTGCAGTTACCACTGACTCCAGCTCTGGTTCTCACCCCTTCGTTGGTGTACTCCTGCGCTAACTGGCACATTACAGTGGGTGCAAGACCATAAACACACTTGAATATATTTTTCACAAAAGAAAAAGTAATAAAATTATCAAATGTCAACATGTTATATAATAATAGTGCAGTGATGCCACTTCATTGGAAGCGGGCAGACAGGCAGGAAGGATCCTCACAAGATGAATGACAATCTGGTGATGACTGGATGGCTGACCTGGTCTTTTATCCTGCTACAACTGATTACATGATGAGGAACCGGTGAGGATCTTGTTGCTGAGAGAAGAGGCACACCCACAGAGCAAGGCAAGCAAAACAACACCTGGAAGGGTGTGATTGGGAGGATTGGCCTCCTTAATATTAGTCTTAGTGGTGTTTTGTTACTGGGCTTCTGTGCTCATCATGGATTATCCATAATAAACACCGTGTGTGAGCATAAGAGTGTACACATGTGCACTTGGCACCAGGACACTTTACACCGCAGTTTGATGATTAACTTTGTAGTTGTGTCTGGACTTGTGGTTGTATGTCTTGGACACTGATGAACGGAGACGCAAAACTTCAAATGATCACCACATGGTGGTGAGATTGCTCAGATGGTGGGAAGGATTCTGGTTGGATTTGGCAGGTACAGACACGTTGTCAGGGTCTGCTGGGAACATCTGCTGGAGCTTCAACTCCCACTTCCAGTACAGCTTCAACCATGTTCCAAGTGAGGCGGGGGATATTGAGTCTGAGTGGACTATATTCCACGCCACTATTGTTGAGGCGGCCAGCTTGAACTATGGCTGTCAGGTCGTCGGTGCCTGTTGTGGTGGTAATCCCCGAAGTCATTAGTGGACACCAGTACTTTAAGATACCATAAAATTGAAGAAATGTTATTAGACCTTCTTTCTGAGTATTTCTCCAGGACTCAGAGGTGTATTAGAAGTCTGAGGTATACAGTGTTGAGAGAAGTGGTGAAAGTACAGTCTCTTGTGGTGCTCCAGTCCTGGAGACACACAACCTTTCAGTCTGTTTGTTGACTCATCATGAATCCAGATGGATGTGAAGGTTTTCACCTGGAATGTATGCAGTTTCATAAAACAGAGCGGATGATGATCATCTATTTTGTTATTTTATACTGATGGACATGTCAACAAAGAGCATTAACAAAAACAGTCATCATCAGACTGAAATATCTTCAAATGTCTGTATGCTGATCCCTTTTAAAGATCCTCTTGAGGTTGTAAAAATATAATGAAACTATGTGGAAGTAGCAGAGCTGCTCCTCTAAATACACATTCTGAACTGCATGTAGGGCAGAAAGAGCTGGTGGGCAGCAGAAATTTCAGAATAAGAGCGAATACAGTTAAAAATATTAAAGCATTCAAAACGGTTAAATATCATTCAGTGTTGCTGATGATTAATGAACAGGATGCCTCTTGAGAGCCATGACCACAGCAAACAGGTGCTGACAGCTGTAAGATACCACAGATAGCACACTTTTGGATTGGATCCAGACTACTTCAGGCTTTTATGGCTCAGTTACGGTGCTGGCAAGTATTGTGTGGGCCAAAGGTGGACCAGATGTTGGAGGCAGAATAAAAAAATAAAGATGCATAGCAAGAAGAGGATCAAACAGAATGTTACGTGATTCGTCATGTTTTTTCCAAGCTTTGAAATCAGAATCATCTTAACTACCAGAGGAGAGGGGAAATACTTCCAGTCTCAGAACTTGAAAAAGACTAAAAGGATGGGTAGTGTGACACCCAAGTGCAGGCTAACCAAGCAGGATGCAGACGGGATGTCCAAAAACATGTTAAATCCCAGCTTAAAATACAACAGGAAACATGACATGACATAAACAATACAAGGAATGCAAAAACAACAGGAATGACAACAAGTATTTGTCAAATAATACATTTATCCAAATTGTATACATACTTGGAGTGTTATGGATGGGACAACAAGACACAATTCCACACATTTTTACGACTAAGTGCTGCTTTTTGCTCTTTAACTTGTGGTTTTCTCATAGACTAAGCATGGTTTTATGGTTCATTTAAAACAACTCAGACATGGGCATTATTAGGCCTGTTTTAGAAGGGCTGGAGCAAGAAGCAACCTCTGGCAGTTAATAGAGAAGAAGTTTATGTGAAAGTGCCAAAAGTTGCAGTTTACATCCATCCACTAGGGGCTCTAAAACAGAGCAAATCCGCACAGACTCCTATGTTAAAAAAGACTTCACAGCAGAAATAAACATGTTTACAGCCTGGTACAAAAAAAAAACACGTCCAGGTGTCATCGGTCAGATTAACTGTGAGGGAAATTAATATTTTTATAACTCCTCCAGTTAGAAGTAATTTAACTCAAAATTCAGCATATTTAGGGGCGTGTCCTTTTGATTGACAGATACCTGATATCCTGGTGCAAAAAAGCAAAGTGTAGAAAAACCCTGGCTTTCAGTCGGTTAACAGTGTGACTTAGATTTAGCACACCCACCATTAGCTGGTTCGCTCCAGGTCAGCTCAGAAAGCTATTAACTACAAGCTGGTTTGAGTATAATAACTGTCAATCATCCACTCCCATGCCCACAGCCCCCCTCTCAGCACTAACTTTTTGCCCATTTTTGTATTTTCCGGAAGAGGAAATACAGCATGGTGCTGCCAAGATGGCGACTGCAAGAACAGCCAATTGAGCTTTAATTCAGCTCTTTTGAAACCCACGGGTGACATCACAGAGACTTTGTCCATTTTTAACATCACTGTTATGCTGATGACACTGAGCTTTTCCTCTCCTTTCCTCCAGATGACACAACCGTCTCAATGAGAATATCAGCTTGCCTTGCTGATATCTCGGCATGGATGAAGGCTCGCCACCTTCAGCTCAATCTGTCCAAGACAGAGCTCGTTGTCCGCCCAGACAATCCTTCCTTACATCCGCAATTAAGTGTGAAGCTTGACTCTGTCACAGTTGTTCCTACGCCTGCTGCCTGGAATCTTGGGGTCATGGTGGATGACCAGCTGACCTTTAAGGTCCATGTTGCCTCGGTTGCCCGTACCTGCCGATATGCTCTCTCCAACATCAAGAGAATCAGACCATACCTGACACAACACACGACTCAGCTGTTGGTTCAGGCTCTGGTCATCTCATGCATTGATTACTGCAATTCCCTACTGGCAGGTCTGACTGCGTGCTCTGTTAAACATCTGCAGATGATCCAGAACGCCGCAGCGCATCTGGTTTTCAACCAACCCAAATGAACTCATGTCACTCCCCTGGTAATCGCTCTTCACTGGCTTGCGGTTGCAGCATGCATCAAATTTAAAGCTTTGCTGCCAGCGTACAAAACAATAACTCAAACGGCTCCCGTCTACCTTCACTCCCTAATCCAGGCCTACACTCCCTCTCGACAGCTACATTCCACCAGTGAAAGACGCCTTGTGTTACCACCACTCCGTGGGACTAAATCACTAGCCAGACTCTTTTCCTCTGTTATGCCCCGATGGCGGAACGATCTCCCAAACTCTGTCCGCTCTGCAGAGTCCCTGTCTACTTTTAAGAGCAAGCTGAAAACTCAGCTCTTCAAGGAGCACTTCAACACTTAGTATAGCTGTATTTATTGGGAAGTTGGAAAGGTTAGCCCAGTTCTTTGCAACAAACTTTATGGTATTAAGTCTTCGTATTATAACATAGGTGATATTATGGGGTGGGAAGGGAGTAAACAAAAAAAAAAAAAAAAAAAAAAAAAAGCCTGTAGCACTTCATGGAAGGACCTGCGTCTAACTGGACAGTCCACTAGCACCTTCCTACGATGTCCTCTACTGTTTGATTTTGTGCTTGTGTTGTTCTCACTCATATGTAAGTCGCTTTGGATAAAAGCATCTGCTAAATGACTGTAGAATAGAATAGAATAATATACAGTCTATGGGTTGGAGCTTCCCTAAAATATCTTTAAGACCCCCTAAAACAATTTAGATACATTGATTTCATTATTGGCATTGAAAAGAGGCCACGTTGTCATTTCCAAGCTATCCTTGAATGTAGCACAGCTAGGACTGTCTAGTTGTCTGTCTTGTTTTCTGCCCTCAGTTGCGCACAACAAAGTTTATTATAGTGATATAACAGTGATTTAACTGAGCCAACTACATGTGCATATACAGAAAATAATGCATGCAAATCGGCATCAGCATTTACACTGACCATGGTATAATAGAATATAATATGTAGACTGATAGATCAAGAATAGAATTATCTAATGTTTAAGAGTAGCAGCTGATTCACAACAGTTATCGTTCGAGTGAAATACAGATATGGCCACTCTAACTGTATCCCCGTCTGACATATTACAGTATGGAGGTATTTTTTTTCAAAACTGTAAATGTGTGTAATTTATTTTCTGTTTAAATTCCAAAAAAATACACTGTACCGAGCAGTAAACATATGTCTTTCAAAGACTTTGGTACAGTGCTTGTAGTTTGTCTTTATTTTAAACATGTTTGATTTCCAGATTAGACTATACTGATAAAAAAGAAAACACAAACTTTTGTCATCTATTCCTTTGTCTTTTTTGTGAACAGTGTATCCTAATTTTGCTTTAATAAATCTGATATTTTATCAAAGTATCTTACAAATTTCAACACCATATTCTCTATAAATGAAAAGTTACAGTGAGAAAAAAAAAACATATTCTGATTGAAACAATCTAAAGTGCAGTGACTGGCTTGATTAATACTCTCAGGGGCTTCATTAGGTGGAGTGATGGTTCAGTAAGTCCTTGTAGAATCTTGGGAATGACCATTTTTAAATGGCGGGCCGTGCATCTGGTACCTGGGCTTTCAGTGGGGACTTACCCGACTTAATAAACTTCCTAATTCCACCAATTTCCCATCTCATAAACCATCAATACTAAAAACGCTACATAACCAAGCTGTTGCAATACAGAAAGAGGCTATTTGAAGAATGATGAGGTTAATACTGTTAGCAACACAGCAAGAAACCCAAACCTCTACACTACAACCACAATTGCGCATCATCTGCTGCAGTCCAGAATAAATTTTGATCTTATAGCATGTCAAAACATTTTTTCTTAATTAATCAAATATATCAAACTCACCAGAGATGACTTATTATAAACAAAATCCATCCTTCTTTCTTTGCGCAGGAAGACTTCAATGATTGTCATTTAGACGTGCACACAGTCATCATCTTATTCGTAGTGATGTTCCAGAATGTGGCTGAAAACTTCTTTGAAGGCTTCTCCCTTTTCAAAAACTGTACTAACCACTCTTGAGCTGTACTGCTACGAGTTTGTGTAACACTATTATATTATCCAGTAGCTGCGTGCGTTTAGGGGATCTGGAGAAAAATGCAGCTAGCCCATTGAGGTGGCCAAAAAAGATCGTGCATTCTTTGATCTTCGAGACCCCTTGAGTCAAAACTCAGTTTAGTCGATGTGCATAGCAATGAATGAATAAGGCCACAGGCACCCTCTCCTTAATTTTGGCCTTGACTCCATTTAGTCCTGATGACATCACTGCTGCACCAACAAAACACTGCGCCACAACTTTATCCAGACATTCATATTCCTCCATGAAACGGATGATAAGTGCTGCAATGTCATCAGCTCTTCTGCCACTTGTAACATCTTCATATGTAAAATAAAATGCTCCTTGACACCTGCCTTCTCCGTCACATAGCACAGGACCAGGGAGAGCTGTGACTCGCATCTATTGTCTCGTCCACCATAACAGCGACAAAGGGTGCCTTATGTACCTTATTTTTTATCTTCTCTGTCATCTAGTCACCAATATCATGGATCAGATCATTTTGTATTATCCCTGATGTCCCACAAAACACTGTTTGTGAATAAATTGAAATGCGAGAAAGAAGAAGCTCCAGTTTCCTTTATTTGTGGATCCAGCGCTTTCATCATGTCCCCTTAATGAAAGTTTTTGTTTACCCAGAAATATGACACAGTCTATCACTCTCAATATTTCCCTATTTTTCTTCAACTTTTCATTGTGGAGCTCTGTTTCTCTGCGCACTTGTTCATACAGTTGGAGATCAACTCTGGCCTCCCCAAATGTTCTCAAATGCACTGCAGCCTGCAAATGCCCCGCAGTGGCTTGGTGCCATCCTGCTGCCTCGTCTCGTCTCGTCTTCGTGCCGCTTATCCGGGGTCGGGTCGCAGTAGAAGCAGCCTAAGCAGGGAAGCCCAGACCTCCTTCTCCCCAGCCACATTTGCCAACTGTGTGGGGGGGATCCCGAGGCATTCCCAGGCCAGCCGAGAGATATAATCCCTCCAGTGTGTCCTGGGTCTTCCCCGGGGTCTCTTCCCAGAGGGACGTGCCTGGAACACCTCACCAGGGAGGCATCCTAACCAGATGGCTGAGCCACCTCAACTGGTTCCTCTCGAAGCGGAGAAGCAGCGGCTCTACTCTGAGCCGAGCTCCTCACCCTATCTCTAAGGGAGAGCACGGCCACCCTGCGCAGGAAACTCATTTCAGCCGCCTGTATACGAGATCTCGTTCTTTCGGTCACGACCCACAGCTCATGACCACAGGTGAGGGTAGGAACGTAGATCGACTGGTAAATCGAGAGCTTCGCCTTCTGGCTCAGCTCCTTCTTCACCACGACAGACCGGCGCAGAGTCCGCATTACTGCAGACGCCGCACCGATCCGTCTGTCGATCTCACGCTCCATCCTTCCCTCACTTGTGAACAAGACCCTGACATATTTAAACTTCTCCACAGGCAGGACCTGACTCCAGACCAGACCAGGGCAATCCACCCTATTCCGGCTGAAGACCATGGTCTCAGATTTGGAGGTGCTGATTCCCATCCCAGCAGCTTCACACTCAGCAGCAAATTGCTCAAGGGAGAGCTGGAGATCACGACCAGATGAAGCCAACAGGACCACGTCATCTGCAAAAAGCAGGGACCCAATCCTGAGGCCACCAAGCCGGATCCCCTCAACACCTCGGCTGCGCCTAGAAATTCTGTCCATATAAGTTATGAACAGTTATCGGTAGCTGCTGTCCTGCTGCCATGGTCAGAAAACTCAAGTTTGCAAACCCTCTGTGACGTCAAACAGCAAGTCGACCACTTGCAAATAACAAGCATTCCAGCAGTATAATTTGCAAAGCTCATCAGAAGCTGTGAGCCAGTGGTACCGATCGTAAGCACTGGTCTGAAAGTGGCAAACAAAGTACTGACGTTATTGTAGGCCCGCTAGCTGGCCCTGTGAGGCAAATTCTGAAATCTGACTGGTTAAATAGAAAGACCCATCGCTAATATAGTTCAAATTATATCAGCCAGCACTGCTAATTCTGAAGGCCTCGGCAGATTTTATTGGCATGGCAATGCAGACTCTGAAATCTGATTGGACAAAAAAATGCCAACATTCACATACAGGTAATGGAAGTAGTGCAGCCAAGAAAAAGGCTATGTTATTAAGAGAATAGTTGAGAATAAATTAAAACAATTTCATGGAATAAAATGAGAATATAAGTTTTAAGTATATATCAGTGCTTCTGATGGTATTTAGGCCAGCAGAGAAGGCCCTGGCCCTGACAGCCCACCACTATATATTTAAATATAATATTTAAATTATGCTTTTTTTTTTTTTTTCAATAAAAATTAAATTAAGGAGAAAAATCTGCTAATTTTAAATGGACACATATTTTCTCCAGTACCTGAAGAGCTATAGATTTTCTGGCGTTTTCTGGGGGCTAAGGTCCCCCCACCCCGTGTCCCCCAAACTTTTAGTCCTAGATGTCCCATCTAACTGAACCTATTGGTATATTTTTTCAACCAGTTTGATCCAAGGTTCCAAAGATCCTTACCTTATGCTCTGATTGTCCAGTATGTCTGGATCTGTGGTGTTGAGAGAAGCCACGAAGCTTCCCAAAGGTACGTTTTCCATCCTGTTGACTATCATAGGGTCTGGGAAAAACACGGGACTTTCGTTGATGTCCTCAACTGTGACATTGACAGTGGCGGTGGAATTGGTGCCATCGCCAACCTCGGGGAGCAGAGGTTCTTCATTCTCAACTTTGATGATGAGCGTGTGGAAAGTAGCGGTCTCATAGTCTAACGGCTGATTTGGGAAGAGGATTGGAAATGTTAGGTCTCATAAGTTCGTTCACTTTACTTGAGTTCAGAAACCTAAAGAAAAGTTTATGTTACAATACTTTACCTTGGTAACTGACAACACTCCCTCGTTGTCTTGGTTAGTTTGGATCTGAAAGCTATGAGTAGGATCTCCGCTCACTATAGAGTAAACAGCTCTCCAAGCGCCTGTGCCTGGGTCGTCTCGGTCCCCAACTGTCAGGTAAGCTATGACACATGTCATGCCCTCATGCACACGAGCCTCAAACTGTTAAAAAAAAACAGGCAGAGAGAGGAAGAAAGACAGAAAGTGGGTAACTGAAGATGCTGCTTCTAGAAATTTAAGAACAAATCAGACTTAAACAAAGAGGACAACATCAACAAAAATCTTACACTTGAAGCTTCATGTAACTTGAAAATAATTCAACAGGTGATTGTCTGGTGAGTTTTAGAGGAGCATATGAAGGCAAACTGAAAGATGTAAGAAAACATGCACCATATAAATGTGCTTTGAATATGTAAATGAAAGGAAATGAGTCTGAACTGATGAGTGAAAATGTGGACTTGGTACCTATCAGCATGGATTGGTGCTTCTCCAAGATAACCTGCTGTGTATAATTTAAAAGGAAATTGGAAGAGGCCTTGGCTTCCTGCTGAGTGTCTTCATAGCTCTGCACTTAACTGCACTGTGTACAAAAACTTCCGATGAATACCATAATGCCAGAGGAAGTTCAATAGTAGCTGGTTAATGATGTACACATCTTTTCTTACCTTCGTGCACACACCATCCTCCATTTCTTCTTCAAACTGAGTATAACAAAGCCATGTTTTGAGACTGTAGTACTGAGGAATGAATGCTGATATAAAATTTTTAGGATTGATGAGGCTTCTTTTAGTACTCGGTCAGGCTTAGGAACCTTTCTGGTTTGGGACAAATGAAATATCACAACAACCTCTGTGTTGCTGTGATGGCAGAGATACCTGGTCCCCCAGAAAATGTATCCATCTTTGGACCTGGTACAGCCCAGATGGCAAAACAAGAAAAGCGCTGGACCACATCCTCATCTCCAGACGCTGGAGGTCATCTGCCACCAACTGCCATGTATACAGAGGAGCAGAGCTTGGCAACACAGATCACCGTCTGCTGATGGACCAGCTTCAGCTAATGCTACAATCCAACCAGCATCCCAAAACCCAGCCTTGCCTGGACTCCTCCCTACTCAATGATCCAAACACTGCCACAGACTTCTGCCCCTCTATCCGCCACACCTTCAATGCCCTGGCTAGTGACAAAGTGGCCGACTTGATGACCTTTAAGCAGAGCATGTTATTCACAATGTTACCCAAGAAAGCCTTGGATATCGGTAAGGACACTTGACATAATTAATCAGTGGCGTGAGGCACGGCTACGGGGCAACCTGACAGAGTATCGTCTGATTGAACAGACTGTGCAATGTGGCCATATCTGAGGACAAAGAGAAGTTCTGGGAAGCAGAAGCTGAACACTGAATGTAACAACAACATGAGCAATGTTTATGACTGATAAACTACATGATTCCAAAATGGCCACCATGGCAGAACGCCAAAAGCAAGAGTCTCCGGTTATGAGAAATATTTCTTCCACAAATGTGGAATTTCTAAAAACGGTCCCTCCCTTACCTGTGGAGATGGAGAAGCAGCTCATAAAAGCTCAGGAGACCGCACAGACCGGTGAGCAACCGCAAAATACCACCAACACACTGAGGGACTCTGTGATTTGGGACCCTTCTTCCTCCATCTGTCACCGGCCCTCCTGCTCTACTCCGGGCAAGGCGACCCCCTGGTCTGAGGTTGTGGTCTGCAACCACAGCAGGAATCCCGGTGGGGCTCCATGCCCGGTGTCGTCATCCTCCGCCATTGTTCTGAACAACAAATTCTCGGTTCTTGCAGGGAATGTGGAGACGCAGGTCCACCCATCGGATCAAGGGATTTCCCCAACTTTTACCCCGACAGACGTTGCGTCGGTCACTGTCGCCTTCCCCCCACTTGCCGCTGCCACCACAGACGAGGGTCCAGTGCCGGTTCGCCCTCCGCCGTCCTCCTGCCCCTCAACCGACCAAAGGCGGCTCCTGAGAGACGCAGTAAGATGGCACTCCGGGCGTCCTCAGCCACGGGAGCATGACGGGGAGGACGGGGGGACTGAACCTGCAGCAACAACCATCCGACAACATGCCACCACGCTCGTCATCAGAGATTCCATCGTCCGGAACGTCCGTCTGAGGGGAGCTCTTACCCTGGCGTTTCCCGGAGCCACCGTGTCAGACGTGGTGGAGAAACTCCCAGACGTGTTGGATTCCAACTGTTCTGTCCTTATTTTGCGTCCTTTTGCTCAACTTGAAAGACAGCTAACAGCTTCAATGATCATCAGACGTAGAGAGGCTTCAAGGCTTTACTCTGTCTTCTGTCCAATGAACATTTAGTTGTAAAAAAGAATGTTTTTTCGGGACAAAAACATTCTGCAAAGCATCAACACGACTGAACAGCATGCTTCCTGAATTAACATGAGTTACTTAAAGTTTGAAAACTCTTAAACTTCCTTTAAAAAATAAGAGCTTGGAGACGTTTACCATAAACAACCACCAGGTGGCACTTCAAAACAAATACGTCATGACACCAAAACGTGTCATCATCCACGTGGGCACCAACGACACCTCCAGGCAACAATCTGAGCTTTTAAAGCGTGATTTCATGGAGCTCTTTAATAAATTGCCATCACTCCAGCGGAATGTTTTCATCTCCGGCTCCACCCCCACCTGCGGCTGAGGAGTGGGCCGCTTCAGTATGTTGCTCAGTCTGAACATCTGGCCTTCCTCTGCCCCCAGAGGATTGATGTCCCCCAGGTCCCTGTTCCTATGTTTTTAGTTCCCCCTCTGACACATATAATACTGGACTTGGACCTTCTGTTCTTATTAATAATCATCCAATCTCTTTAATCATTGCTCAAAGATATAAAACCAGATTCCATCATAGTTCCTCTGCTAACCTTAATAACCTCAGAACTCTTCCAAAGCATCAAAAATTCAACCCTACAGTCCATAAGTCACCTGTCACTGTAAACATGGCACTTTTAAATGTACGCTCCCTTTTTAACAAGTCTTTCATTATCAATGACCTGATTTTAGATAATAAGGTTGATTGCTTGTTTTTAACTCAAACATGGCTGGGTACAGATGCAACAGTTATTCTCCCTGAGGCCTCACCACCAAATTAAAATTTTTTATTCTCCTTTAGAAGTAACAAGAAATGCTGTGGTACTGCATCAATAACAAATAGTCTCCTAAATAATAGACAAATACTTTTAGATCAGTACACCACCTTTGAGCATCATGTCCCCCAATCCTGTGCATCACTGTTTACAGACCACCCAAACATGATGCTGCTTTTATCAGTGAATTTTCCAAACTTTTATCAGCAATACATGCCACCTATCATTCTATCATCATATCTGGTGATTTTAACATACACATGGACAATCCCTCTGATTCAATGACAAAAGGGTTTTTAAGTCTATTAGATTGTTTTAACTTTACACACCATAGTAAACAGGCGACTCACAACCTAGGACATACATTGGATTTAATTATTAGTTATGGCTTGTCAGTTAGTGTGTCCTCTGTCGTGGATTTAGCCATATTGGACCCCTACTGTGTTTTTTAACGTCACCAGTTTTAACCAGCGGGGGGCCCCAGTGAGAACCATGAGGAAATGATATATTATTTCTGAAGTGGCTGAGAATTTTAAACTAAAACCTTCTGAGATCTTACCTGCGTCTTGAGATTCAGTTGTTAATCAGTTTAATAACAGATTAAAAACAGCAATTGATACAGCAGCTCCCCTTATATTAAAATCCATAAAAACCAAATTGGAGCCACCATGGAGAACTGAAGAAACAAAAGAGCTGAAACAAAACTACAGGAGAGCAGAAAAAAGATGGAGAAAAACTAAACTGGTTGTGGACTATGAAATCCTGCGTGATCACCTAAGAATTTATAATAAAATAATAAAACAGGCAAGAACTGATCACTTCTCAAAACTCATAAGTGTCAACAAAAGTAATCCAAAGTTCCTTTTTAAAACCATTGATAATTTACACTGGTTTTTATAAGTCCTCCATGCAACCATCACAAACAGCATGTGAGGACTTTGCAGACCACTTCAGAAGTAAGATCAATGCTATCAGATCCGGTCTTTTATCTAAATGCATTGTTGATTTTAACAGATCTGAAGCATTGTTTTTACCCGAGGAGAAGCTGGAGAGTGTTGGAGAGAAGCAACAGCATCTACAAACTGGTGCTGTCCAGTCATAGGAGATCAGTTACCAATGAAAATCTCAAAGCCCTGGTCTTCCTATACCACAACCAACGACTCACCAGTGGTGCTTTTGAAATGGACATAGAAAAGGACATTGTGGAGGACATGGAGGACATTGAGCCTTAATCAGCCTAAAGGATTTTTTTTTTGCTATCCTTGCATTATTTCAGTTAATCTATGCATGCTGTGAAAAAAGGGTTTAAATCAAGATGCATATACAGATGTTTGGGATTTTGAGAGGATGGAGGGTTCACTTGAAGTTTTATCATTCAGTTTATGTTTATATAAAGTATTCAGGGAAGCAAAGCTATATTCAAATGCAAAATACTGTGAACTTCTGGATTGTTACTTGTCAGATTAACAATATTTTCTTTATATTTTAAGAAATATTTAGATAATAAAAAAAACAAAAACATTTCCTTTACCTGGATTGCTTATGTTAAAAAAATACTTTAAGCATTGATGCACTTTGTTTTAATTTTCAGAATTTTATTTATTAAATTTACTATCTGTTGAGAACAGGGTTAGGTTATTGGTTTTCAGCTCAAATTTAATGACACTTTTCAGTTGTAAAAGCAAGTTTATATGGAATGGAGAAATTATTTTATTCAGTCATTGCTGAGTTATTTTTCACAGACTGTAAAGAAGTTTTTCTTTTTGTACTCCAAAGCTATATGAACACGAAATTTTTATTTTTACAGTGATGTTGTGGAGGGAGTATTCTTCCAGTTTACTTTTTAACAATAAAATGTTGGTCTATCAGAAATTGGATTTTAATTTTTTTTATGATTTGTTATTCCAAACCATTTTTCAGGTGTTTAAAAAAAAAAAAAAAAAAAAAAAAAAAAATCAAAAGCCATTGCAACTTCTGTTGCAACTTTTCTCAAAAGCAGCTGCAAAATCAGCCATTTTAGGCCGCAACAATCACAAAAAAGTGCCGCAAAATCCTGGAGGGACTGATATACATATATACTCACACACATACACACCCACACAAGCCAACTCTAGATTCATGGTCCCGGTGGAGAACAAAACCATTGACTGTCAGGAGGACCAGAAACTAGCAAGTTAAATCAAAAAGACAGAAAGAGAGCTACCTGCTGCTAATGAATAAACTTGCTGGATGACTCAGTGACTGTGACACATCCAAAACATTCAGAGTGGAATGTGTTCACAGAAGAGTGATCATGGCAATGTGACCCCGCCCACCTACGGCTAGAGGCAGGCCAGGAGACCCGGGCAACCGACAGTCACCCCCAGGCACAGACCCCAACCACCCCACTCCGGGCGTTGGAGGTCCCCAACCAGAGTCCCCCTCAGTCAGGGGGAACATGCCCAAGCAGGCCCAGGACGGCAAGGGCCGACCCCGCTGGGCATCGGCCACCCAGGGCAGACAGAGCGCAGGCCCCAGGGCCCCAAGAGCCCAAAAGCAGCCCCCTGCCCCCGCAGGCAGAGGGCACAGCCCACACCGATGGAGAACCAGGATCCCCAGACCACTACCTAGCAGCAGTCAGGTTGCACCCCAGTGGACCAGCTGTGCTCCCCTGGTACAGGACACCACCACCCCCACCACCAAACCACACACACATATACATGCACACCCTCCCTCCCCCAACACGCACTTCCCTCTCAACCCCCATCCACCCCTCCGCAATCCACACACATCCCCCATCACATATGCAACCCCACCCCACCTCTACTCACTCACCCATACCAAGTCACACAAACCACAACCCACCCTTCCACGCCATCCCGCCCCTACACACGCTCACACCCCACCACCCCATCCCTCTACTTTCACCCAACCACACATGCCCCACCAAACACCCTCCACCCCTCCCCCACCCACAGCCCCCCCTCCAAACTTCACCCTCACTCACACATCCCACTCAAAATATACCCCCCCTCACACACACACACACACACACACACCCTCACCCCTCCAACACAGGCACACCTCATTACAAATAACCCACCCATCAACATACCCCTCCACACACACACATCTACCCATCCGCACACATCCCTATCCCCTCACCCCCCCACCCGCCCATATCACCAACCCTAATCCCCCCCCCCCAACCATCCCACCATCCATCTGTAACCCCATACACCCGCTCCCACACATCCTCACCTCACCCCTCCATCATGTCCCATGTGAGATGCCCCAGAGGGGGCAGAGGACAGGATGGCCCCGCTCAGGGCCCCCACAACTACCGCCCACCACTCCCAGCATCCCCCCCACCACCCCACAGATGCAGCTGACCCAGCAGCCCCCCAGGGCCAGTGACAATCCCCCTTCAGCCAGGTCAGCCTAGACTTAGGTCTAATGGATGGTACTCTTCCCCCACCTGTACCTCCCCTAGTAAAGCCCAGAGAATAGGGGGAACGAGAGGACCCTATCGCCCCCCCCCCCCCCCCCCCAGTTATGAATGATTGTGAAGTGTGTATTAGTTGCTATTAAAATTGAGGGAAGTGCCACGCTGTGTTGGGAGAGAGACCACCTAAGCAGCCCCGCCCACCATACACTTCATGCCCTTCCCCCTAATCTTGTCAGTTGTCAGTTGTCGGTGTTTTGGTGTTTTGATGTCTAAGTGTAATTAAAACTGGGCGGAGAGCCGAGGCTGGGTGCAGCGATCAAGACCACCTTGATGGCCTTTCTCACCAACCAGCGCCACGTGCACATCTCCCAATACCCTGCCTGTGTGTGATGGAGAGCGGGGAGAAGGAGGGGTCGAGGGATTTAAGTCTGGAGGAAAGCTCACTTTCCTCCAGAAGGTGAGCCGCCAGTGGCAGTAGGCATGCCCCCCACTCCCAGGGCCTCCTAAGGACCAGGACAAGCCAGGGGCAGCAATCCCCATAACCAGAGCCTTCGGCGACTCTAACCAGAGGGGACCAACTCACCACATGCAAAAGGGGGGCATGAGGACAGAGAAGAAGAGGGGTGGCAGAAGGGGAATCCACCAACCCACCACACACATGCACCACCCATTCCCCCATATACACACCCCTGCCCCCCACACAAATATCACCACCACACTCCCCCCCCCCCCCAACACACACACACACACTACCACACTCTCCCACACACACGACACTACTCCCCCCACACACAGACGCCACGACCCCCCCCCCCCCCCACACACACACACACACCCGTCCACACACACACACATCCCATCCACACTATCAAACACCCCCACTCCCCAAGGGTCACAACCAGGCACCAGAGCACGTAGCTGCCCGCCGCAGCGGCAGGTCTAGGTCAGCCCAGCCCAGCCCCCCCCGGCACAAGCCGACCCCCCACCCCCGAAAGACGGGGGAAAACCCCGGGCACTGGAGCCCGGGACCCCGCCCAGCCCACCCCGCGGTGGCACAGGCACCCGTTACGGAGTCAAAGCCCGCCAACCCAGCAGCCGCCAGCAACCTTGCCCCGCCGCCGCACGGCAACTCCAGCCGCTGGCCCATCCAGGTCCACTGTAGGGCTAGAAACCTAGCCACCCCAGCAGTGAAGCAGTCAAGATCCCCATCCAGGAGCCCACCACAGACCCACAGCCTCCAGAGACCCCCAACTGGCCACCAACCCCGAGTGCAATAAGGTCACATTCTCCCCCCATACTAAGTGATGGAAATGATCACAGGGGACCAGAGGGAATGAAATTCAGCTGATTGATCCCTTGAGGAGGCAGACATCATCTGTATGCTGATGTGATCTAATAAGAAATTTCTGAACTGCTGGATATACAGATTTTGTTTGCTTTTCCAATTTAGAAGGATTGTTTTCTTTGCGATACATAAACTGGTGAGGATTAAGTTTGCAGAATTAAATCCTATGTTAATTTCACCCAAGTGACCCAGTAGGCCCAGTTTGGGGTTTGTAGGGATGTTACATTTGAAGCAATTTGACAGATATTTACATACCTGAGTCCAGAATTCCTGGACAGGTGGGCAAGACCACAAAGCATGGTAGTAGCCAGTGCAGTGTGGACAGATGTTTGATTGTGACAGACCCATCCTGAACACCCTGTGTCCTGTATAATGAGTTCTATGCAGAATTTAGTTTGCATGTTTGAATTCTTAGTCATTGTAAATGTATTTGAACAGATTTGTGACCATTTATTTTGGTCAAAGTTACTGGATAAGTCTGCTTCCCATTTAGAAGTTGGGAGACATATGGAATTGTCTAGCTTTGATAGTAATCTATGTATTTTATTTTAGATAACAGTTTCGGGGCATTGAGATTTAAGAATTCTGCAATCCTAATAGGTAGCTGCAAGTTTTATTGATCAGGGGTGTATTTCTTACCTATAATAGATTTAAGTTGGTGGTATTCTAAAAATTTGGGCTGCTGATTTCATATCGTGAAGTAATTATATCAAAACTGTTTTATTCCTTTATTCTTCCACTGAGGGAAGTTTATCATTTTCCGGTTTTGCTGGATGTCGGGATTGTTCCAAATAGCTGTAAGTTTGCATGGAATAACCAAGGACTTGGTTAGTTTAAGAAATCCCCACCAGGCCATTAGGGAGGAACTGATATTGATGCTTTTAAAGCATTTTTGGCATTTGACAGCTGTGCTGATAAGTGGCAGGTCTGAAATTGCATTATCTTCACATATAGCTTCTTCTATATTAAGCCATGGTTCATCTAGATAGATAGGTTTAAGCCATTTAGAGGTGTATTGTAGTCTGTTGCATATAAAGTAATTTTGGAAATTAGGCAAGTCTAAGCCACCGCTGTTTTTAGTCTTCTGGAGTGTTTTTAGACTAATCCGTGGTGGTTTGTCTTTCCAGAGAAATCTAGTGACATGAGAGTCTAGTGACTTAAACCAGGTGGATGGAGGTTCATTGAAAACAGATAATTGATTTTAGGTAGAATCATCATTTTTATAGTGGCAACTCTTCCCATTAGTGATATGGGTAAAGATTCCACTGTGTGAGATCGTCTTCAACTGTTTTTAATAGAGGGACATAATTTAGCTTTGTACGGTCTGACAGTCTGAGTGAGAGGTGTATTCCCAAGTATTTAATATTTCCTGATTGTAAAGCAGTGCCAGGAGTATTATAGAAGGAGCAGTTGATGGGTAGAGCGGTGGTTTTAGACCAACTAATGGAATATTCAGAAGTTGATGAGAATTTATTGATGAGTGTGCTTGCTCGTGCTCTTCCAGCTGTCAGAAGTAACCACCATCCCCGGCAAGCTGGCTTTATGCCAAGTCGATCCACAATTGATCACATTTCCGCCATCCGTCTGCTATTAGAGAAGTTTTATAAATTCCGTAAAGATCGCCATCTCTACTTCAAGTTCACAGATCTGAAGGCTGCCTTTGACACTGTCTACCACACATCACTGTGGAGTATTCTACAGACCCTTGGAGCACCACCTAAGATCATTGACCTTCTTAAGCAACTGTACAGCAATGCAGAGAGCTGTGTCCAAATTAATGGCAGAGACTCCGACTGGTTCTCCATCTCCAGTGGTGTGCACCAAGGGTGTGTGGCTGCCCCTGACTTTTTTAATAGCATCGTTCACCATGTCCCTCTGCAACTACCACCTGATCGTCCTGGAATATACTGACAACCCCATCCTGCTCAGCACATCCTAAAGCCAGCTGAGAGATGCCCTGGGCATATATAGTGAAGAGGCAGAGAAGTTTGGCCTCCGAGTGTTGCATCATTAACATATATGTCTCCTGTCTCAGCAGGTCTCCCTGGCCGGGAGTAGCAGTTCCTGTTGTCTGTTGTCTTTCTGTCCTCTTCCCCCCACACAGCAGAGGCAGATGGCTGCCTGTCCTGAGCCGGGTTCTGCCGGAGGTTTCCTTCCTGTTAAAAGGGAGTTTTTTCCTTCCCACTGTTGCCAGTGTGCTTGCTCAGGATGGGAGATTGAGTTGGACTCAACTCAATCTGTTGGTTTCCTTATATAGGCTGTTATGAATTGGCCTTCATTATGTTTTCCCCTCTGTCTGTAAAGCGTCTTGAGATGGCATTGCCGTGATTTGACGCTATATAAATAAAGTTGAATTGAATTGAATTGAGTAAACTGGGAAAAAAGAAAATTCATGTGTGTTGGAGATGGGCAACACCCACCTCACCTGCAGATTGGCAATGACTTTAAAGAGCCAGTCAAAAGCTTCATGTACCTAGGGTCCATAGTGACAGCAAACAGGGACCTAACAACAGAGATTATCCACAGAAGATCCCTGTCAGTATCAGCTCTGCAGTCTCTCTGGAAACCACTCTGGCTGCACCAAACCATCTCAAGAAAGACAAAGCTCTGGATTTACAATGCTGTCCTCCCCATCCTGCTCTACAGCTTGGAAACATGGCCCTTATACAGAACCCTGGCTTTGACAGCAGAGCCCTCGGAACCGTTGAAAACATCAGATGGCCCCAGAAAGTCACCAATGAAGCGCTCAAAGCTCGCACGTGCCCGCCAAGAATATTTTGCCTGGCCGTGCAACGTCGTATCCGCTGGTTTGGTCATGTACTCCACCTTTCCTCTGGTCACCCAACAAGAGCCATTTTCCAGTTCAATCCACAGGCTGCTGGCTGGAAACGGCCATGAGGCAAGCCTTGCACTCGGTGGCTGGACATTATTGCAGGTGACCTCCGACAGCTCGGAGTTACCTTGGAGAATGCAGAACAGCTGGCCAGAGACTGTCAACACTGGAAAACACTGGTTCACCTAGTCGGCTCAACGCACAGTGCTGGGTCGCCCCCTCCCTTGCAATAAGTAAACACTTATTGACTACTTTGGCAGGTAAAAAAAATGATTGAATCATCCTGGAAACAAACAAGAACAGCTAAAGCTTGTTACATACTCCAGGAGAAGCGAGAACTTTTTTCTTGTTCTCAGGGCTCTGAGAAGAAAATGACATCATTTTGTTCTCGCGGATGCGTTTGAAGACGGTTCTTGACACACCGGGCTGGCAGAACTTTTTTCTTGCGGGGCTCCGAGAAGTATCGTGTGATTGGTCGGACATTTGAGGTGGGCATCGTTAACATAGAAAAGCATGAAACGGAGTTGCTGCTTCCGCGTTTTTACTGTTGCAGGTAAAACAGATTGTTTTAATAAAACAGCTGATCGAGGTGGTGAGAAAGTACGAACATTCTTACATGTGGCATTAAAACACTCGGACCCAGCCGCGTACACTGCCCGCCCTGCCGTGGATGAAGTTGCTCCTTAAGTATGAAACTTGACAAAGCACTCGGAGAGTGGAAACCTCGACCAAGCACAATGTCAAAGAATCCTTTTAAAACATTCCTGGATCCAAACTGTGATCCGGATCACCACCAAAATTGATTTAGTTCTTAATTTTTACATTTGCAACAACTCTTGAAATTTTTATAAAAATCCCTCCGTAACCTTGTAAATTATCTTGAGCAAAAAGACGCCGGTAAAACATAATCGGGCAGAGGTAACAACCGGGTTCATTGCACATAAAAGTAGACATCGCCCCCCCCGCAGTGATCCCTCCCCGCTGCAGACGTGCTTCTCGTGGAGAACAAGAACTCAGTTCTCGCGTCTAATGGAGTATGTAACAAGCTTTACTCCTGTTCATGAGAGTCACTGCGAGTCAACCACTGCGGCGGAGTGGATAGAGGGTGGGAACTGAGATTGATGGGCAGTGTTGGGGTCTGTACCCCATGAGTCAAGCCAACTGATCATAAGAATAAAAGAGCACCTGGTCAGGAGAGGAAAAAATCCTGAGTCCACCACAACACCCAGGATACCTTGCTTCCCAAACCTGAATGTGAAAAAGAGGAGCACAGGACAACAGCAACTTTAATTGGCAAGGATTCCCTCTGACATCACTGCACCAATAAAGTAGTGCACCTTAGCCAAACCCCGTCTTTTTACGTTCCTGCAGAAAGGAGAACTCAGGCTGACGGTCCAAACGAGACACATCGCCTGCCTTTAGACCAGCCTTCACTGTGACCGCCAACAACACATCATCATGGACTCACTTTTCCTCAGCATGAGAATCTTTACCAGGAGGACAACCCCGGCTCCTGTGGACACACACCCTGCTTCCCTCCACTGTGCTGATGCCAATGCAACTCCCCACTGCTGCCCACAGGACCAGTTCACCATGGATTGCTATACCTGAGCTCAAAGGACCTCACGCTCTGATTGTTAAAAAGAACAATCCCAAGTAAGAAGCTTTTTGTGTCTGGGCAGACAGATTAAAATAAGAAGAACTTGATCTCTTCTTTTCTTTTTTTAAAGAATATTATTTCTAGAATGATTAAATAAATCATGATTTAACTGGTGACAATGGGCTACTGCATTCACTGCAGGTCCAAACCTGCTCTTTGGCTCAGCTGATGTGTCCTGACTCTGTACAAAGAGCCCCAACTGATTCTGAGCTTTTACCTCTCTGGAGGGGAAAGAGATCAGCTCTCGACACATCACGCCGACAGAGGATGAATGTGAGTGCCAAGGGAATTAAGAAGATGGCATGGCATTCTGTGGAAGCTGAGATAGAGGAAAAAGCAGGGAGGATTCTCACCTCACGACTTGTGAACTCAGGAGCATGTTCATTCTTTTCCGGGATGCTAAAGCTAGCTGTTGATGTTTCCGTTCCAGCCACCTGGTTTCCTGCCAAGTCCTTAGCAGTGACTTCTAACTTGTATGTGATAGTTGACAGAGTCTGTAAAACATAAAACACAGATGAAAAAGATGTTAAGAAATGATACAGAAGCAAATATAGAAAGAGCGCAGAGAGAGAAGTGAAGTTGTCTTCTCAGTTACTGGTGAGCAAACTGACTGCTTGTTTTGGAGTCCCAATACGGATGTGAGGCCAGTACCTGGTCTCCTGAATGGTCAGATCACGAACAGTGAACAGAGGAGACTTTTCAATAATCTGATTTTTGCTGTGAATAAAAAAATCCTCCTTTTCTGGACCAAGAATGCTGCTCCAACAAAAAAAATCTTGGCACAATATTGTAATGGACTGTATTCCTTGTAAATAAGCTAGGACTTGGACTGGACTTGGGGTGGAACCCTCCGTGCATGGTGAGCAGCTTCTGTATTTTGACGAATACATATACACACACACACACACACACATTTATATATATATATATATATATATATATATATATATATATATATATATATATATATATATATATATATATATATATGCACGGAGGGTTCCACCCCGAGTCCAGTCCAAGTCCGAGCTGAGACACCAATTTACACTTTACTTAGCTGAGAAAGCTGCTGACCAAAAGAGTGACCAGTTTAGCCAGCTGAGAGACCTTGTGACATAGTTGAAAAATCAGTTTACCAAGCTGACGGACCAGTTTAGTAAACTGACTGACCAGTTTAGCCAGCTGACTGACCAGTTTAGCCAAATGAGAGACCAGGTCACGTGGCTGAGAAACCAGTTTACACAGCAGAGTGATCATGTATCCAATCTCTGTAACCCCTTTACCTCGCTGGGGGACCAGTTTACTATAAGAGTGACCAATTTAGCCACCTGAGAGACAAGTTTACCCAGCAGAGAGACCAGTTTACAGTGTTTCTGGTTTGTAAATGAAACTGTCAGATTCTTGCATCATTTCTCAGATCCTGTTTCTGTCCTGCAGCTGCAAACAGCTGTATCAGGATCTTTATGTCCACATACTCTGCAGTTAAACTGAACCAGTAAAAGCAAGGAAACTCCAACCAGCACCTCTCTCTCTGACACTTCTAAGCTTCTACAACTCATATTTCTATCCTGGCTCCTACCAGCAGTTATAGTTAATGCTGAAGCTTTTATTGGACAGACTTCAGTTATATTCATATAGTACCACTTTACAAGAAACCTGGAGGATGTTTTAATGAAGAAACAATCTTTTGAGGCAGCACTTACGTCTTATTATGAAGCTTTTACTGTGTATTTTCTTTCATTTGCAGCAGCCAGCAAAGTATTTCATTGTAATTTCCAGCTCTCCAGTCACCTTCTGTAAGAAGCACTTATCACTACAAGTCTAATGCAGGCTGCATCACAGGTCATAACCATCATCATCCTGATCCTGAGACTCGGTGAAGAAGAGAAACTCATTGAAACAAACCCTGAACACAGGATACCTGGAACTAAGAGACATAATTTCACTCTGAAAGTTTTTCAGGTAAGATGGGTGTGTGACTGGAGGTTACATACAAAGTTCTGACCGAGTTGGGTTTTTCCGTCTAGTTTCCATCTGATACGACATCATTAACCCCTTAACCGTCGGCGGCCGTTTTCCGTACTTTTTTTAATATCACGCTCTTACAATATCTGAGACGTTTCCTTTTTCAATAAAACTGTGCATGACGCACCGGTAGGCTCTCCCCTTCTGATTGATCCCATTTTTGACCAACTGGATTGATCCATGGTCCTTCCTTAGCCAATAATACCCACTGAGTGTCAACCTAGGTGGTCTGACAATCACATACGTTTCTGCTTCCAGACCTCGCCCACCAGCTCTGATGCTAGTTCCAATAAAATTCCCGTCATGGCGATGTGCGGCTTTTGGGATGTATAATGGATTCAGGGGGTACGTGCGTAAACATTTGTGACAACGTGCGTACTTGTGTGCGTCCGTGCGCAAAAGCAGAGGAAGCCTTTATTGTCCGCTTTTTCTCTGTATGAACTTTTTCAAAACACGCCAAAAGCGGAAATACACCCACGAGGAGGTGGTGGAGTCGTTTACACGGAGGAACAGTGTTTTTTTTTTTGTTTTTGTTTTTTTACAGAGGAAGACATCTCTGACTGCAGAAGAAGATGCGGTTCCTGAAGGAGAAGTGCATGAAAAGTAAGCACAAACTTCTATATGCAGCTGCTGTGTCTTTATAAGCTGTTTAGATAAGTAACTCTGTTGTTTATGGGGCCGGGGGGGGGGGGGCTTGTTTACTTTGTGCGTCGGGATGGGGGGGGGGGAGGAGGGGTGGGTCTGCTAAAGACGCAAAAAAGAAAGCAAACAGAGCAGCGATGAAAGAGATGCAGCGGTTCAGCACCCATATTTCCCTCCAGTTGTAAACATTTGTTCATAAATACAAAACCATAGAAAGAAAATAAGCTGCCGATTTATCTGCGTGTGTGTGGGCCGCTTTCATAATCTGTGCAGGGATGCGTGTCTGTTAGAACATAGACTTATTACAGTCGCAGTACTAATGTGGGATAAAAACTTCTTCTTGTTTGTCTTTATTAGTCTGTCATCTGATTCTGAGTGGAAACCCAGCAGCTCTTCAGATGAAGAAGGACCAGCTCCTTCCAGAGGAAGCCTACATTTCTGCCCTTCAGACCACCAGGACCCCTGCTCATCATAACAGCTACATATTCTGCTCTTCAGCTTTTTTATTTTACTTTTACACACAGTCTTTATCAGACAATAGTTCATATCTAATGTAAATATGTAAATTGTATTGTGTTATTGGTAAGAAGACAGGACTCTATTAGGACTATTTGTGCGTTGTACCTTGGGTGCAGTTTTCAGACCGACCACCAGAGGGCGCGGCCGCTTGTGAGCAAAAATGTTCAATAATTGTTTTTATTAGTTTGGTCCTAAACTACGGGGATGGTGGCATCTTCTTTTGTGGGTTTTTTATCTTAAGCGTGCGTCCATGGGACAGGTGGGTGTCTTACAGTGTGACATTAAAGGTTCTTCATAAGTTTAATGGTCTTATGATTATGTTGTAAGCTTTATTTTTCTTGATTATTCCTGTTAGCACCAAAGCTAATATGTAAGCTAACCACGACTGTCCGGCAGGCTTCGTACATATATTATTTGATTGTGTCTACCTCTTCACATGGGTGGAATAGCCCACTATGTTAGATTTGTGCATGGTGCCAGACATCAGGAATGTGCTCAATCTTATTTCTGAATTCTGAATAGAGCCAGGCAATTAGTGGTGATTACTTTGAGGCCTATCCAGTGCCTTTAAGCAGAGCGTGGCTGCTTCTTTATGTTGGAATTGACCTGCATTATTTCTGTTTATAAGTTGGTTGTGAGTTTATCATCTGTGAAGTTTGTATTACTAGTCTCATATCCACATGTATGTACCATTTAGTATGTGAACCATGGCTGGGAATAAAAGAGCCTAAAGGATTCCCCTGGATTTTTTCTTGCATTTTAACCAATGCACACTCGATCACAACAACACTGAACCAGATCAGTGTAGGAAAGTCCCCATTATAGTTATGGTGTTTTTATTATTACATTTAGTTTACATTACATAACATGGCATTATATTGTTTACATATATAAAAATGATGACCGTAAAACTTATTCTGACTCTTATCAAAATGCACATTAGAAAAAAAATAAGCTTTTAGTGTGTTTATCCATCACCTGGTGAATTTCAATAATACTGATAGTAAATATGAATATACAACAAGATTCCTCTTGAAGCCACCTTTCATTAGAGGTCTCATTGATGACTGTGTGTTGAAGTATTCTGGAGTTATAGCTTATTGAAGTTGGAGTATCCAAAGTGGCCATTTGGAGACTCCAAATGGCCACTTTGGGGAGCGCATGAACATACTTACAGTAAAGCCCTCATAGAGTAATAATTGTGGCTGCTATTGTCACCAAATTTAACTTGTCATAGGAAAGGCTTCATGCTACAGCTCCATCTGATTTTCCAGTCCACATCTCCATCCCTCCATGTGCAGCATGTTGACAAAGTATAAGAGAAATTCAGACGAGGGGAAAAAAATGGAAAATTTTTCTTGTGTTCCAACTTCAATAACTTTATGCTGGTTACAGTTACAAGGACTAGCCAAGGCAGTGTTTTGAGGTGTGTAAGTCACATGACTAAAAAGCTATTGAACTTTAAAATATTAAAAATTCACAATAAATACCACAAGATGAAAATGAGGAAAATAAAGGCTGTGTAACATGTGGCAGGACTGAGGCGTGTTAGTCACATGACTAAAAACCTATTGAACTTTAAAATATTAAAAAATTCATATAAAATAACCTGGGATGAAAATGGAGAAAATAAAGACTGTGAAATGTGTGGCAGGACTGGATGAGTAATTAGGCAGTGATTTGAGGTGTGGAAGTCATGTGAGTAAAAACCTATTGATGTTTGAATTATTTAAAAATTCATATAAAATAAGACTTGATGAAAATGGAGAAAGTAAAAGCAGTGTAGCACTCACAGACAAATCGTAAATTGTTTAAAATGGTTTTGACATTTATAGCCCCTGTTGTTGCGGAGATAGTTATTTTTAAATTCCGCTATCGTCAATTTGTTGACGCTCCCTAACTATCCGCCGGTGGTGAAGACCGCTGAGGTTCAATTTGCTGTCACAACCCCACGACAAAGCAGCGTAGGGTCGGCAATTTATTACGAGGAGACTGGGTGTCCGAATATAGATGGAAGGTATGAAGTTGAGAAGGCCGTTGCATCGTGCATCTTAACCCCACGACGAGGTGGCTTCGGGTCGGGAGACTGGGTGTCCGAATATCTGTTCAATATCAATCATCAAACTAACTTTACCTCGGTTTCCTTTCCAGCCATGCGTAAAGATGACGGCATACAGCCCTGATGTGCAGACGCTGTGTTCTGACATACAGGACCAGAAATCACATGAAGCAAGGAAGATAAATACTTCAATGGCCTGTTTTCATATGTTGGTATTCTTTTCATTTTTCGGTGAAATAATCTTTTTTATTTTCCAGGTAGACGGCTAACTGCACGCAGACGTACCAGATGCCACACACAGAAAAATCTGCATTTTTAGTTTTCTGTCGGTTGATATTTAAGTTCAGCTTTTCTTTTTTTTCATCAAATAAACATTGGGAATTTTCATTTAAAGTTACTTTAAATTCAGTGTTTGGTAACAAACAGGTGGAACTGAATAAGTTCATATTAAAGCATGAGATCCTCATGGCAGCTGGTTTCTATCCACATTGTGAGAAGACAAAAAGCAGGTTTTTCACTCGCTGTATACATGTAAATACTACAGTAGGTCTGTAGAGTAGAGTGAGGGGAAGAAAGGCAGCAATATCTGATCACATCCATGATAAAAAAAATTTAAAAAAAATACACAGAAACAGAAATATTTATCTTCCTGGTAATAGTTATAGATCTCTGCGTTGTAATCAGGATGGAAACTGGGCTCTTCTTTAGTTTTTTATGTAATTTTAACAGAAATATTTGCATACAGAGGAAAATGTTTCTGTTCTCTTCATTTTACCTAAAATAGAAAATTCTGCTTCTACGAAATGCCCTCCTTCTCTGTCTTACCTGATAGAAGAAAAAAAACAGAATTATCTCCATGACGATCCAACGACCCAGCTGTCCTCTCAGTACAGTCTGAAAAAGCAATGCACGTCCACGGGCTTAATAATCAAGTGAAAGGGAAGGGAGGGGGCAACAGGTTGCGATTTTTCTTACAGTAAATGTCTCAGTTGTCTCAGACTAGGACCCTTGTTACCAAACTTTACTTTTAGTTTTATGCATGAATCACAAATTTGTGTTTAAAATGAACCAATTTCAGAGACCACAAAGTTTTTTTTTTGTTTGTTTTTGTTTTACTTTGGTCCAAGGTGATTTTTACCTAATAAAAACACAAAAGATTACATTATTTCCAAGTGAATTTGTTCTTTAATTCCCTGAAATACTGGAATTTTGGTACGTTTAGTGAAGTTTTCTCAACTTCCATTATTAACTTGCTGTTATAAAAATACAATTTGTAATGAAACATGATGAGAGATTGATTTCTTATGTCCCAATTAAAATGTTACTTTATAAAGCTTCACAAAAACATTAAATATTTAGCACAAACTGCATCACAAGCCACCACTCACAATACTTTTGGGTTCAAGCATAATTTAAGGTAAAACCAAAAATGAGACAATCAATGCTCGATAGACATAATGTATATTTTATTTCAGTGGTCTTAAATAAAAGGACAAATTTCCTTTATGCACAAAAAAACATTAAAGCTGAAGAAATGATGAGACTTAAGTCACCGAGGGCAATTTACAAAACAGCTGCTGAATAACAGAACATCGTTGTCACACACACACACACCTTTGCCAAACACCACACTGTTAATGTAACAGCATTAACTCCAATTATTACTGTGAACGCAAATGTCCCTGCTGGTGGAAGTCTTGAGGAGTGGTCTGTGGCGGCCACACTCCACGCGGCTGTCGCGGGGACCCTGCATGACGTCACGGCATGAAGGGGGTCCTCGCGGTGTCCGTGCTTCCCTCCGCCGAGGAGGAAGTGAAAGTGGGATTATTCCCAGTCGTGCGAAGCTTATAAAACTTGCGAGTCCACAGAAGAGACGTCATTCCTTTAACTCACGCCATCACAGCATTGGGGGGTCTCAACCTCCATCCCCGCCGCCTCCCGTATCGGCTGTCTCTGGTCCTCCGCCGTCCCTCGGCTGGTCGCGGGAACTGCGGATAATAAATGGGAGTAAAAATAAACCAAAATGAAATAATGGGAGTCCTCTTTCAGCAGGACAGCTACGACCAACCTTCACACGCAGCTGTCAGACCAACATGCGTCCTTCAGGGTGACGTAGTAAGCGGTGATTGTTCAGATCTCTGCGCTGATCGCCACACCACGTCCGGTCTGCCGCCTCCACGCCGTCTGCTGGGCTCTTTCTCCCCTCACACCCCTCCTCCAGGTTCTGCTGGGTCTCCTCTACGTCTCCAAACGCCTCTTCCGAAGGTCCACTTCGGCTTCCAGTTCTCCCCTGCTGGAGCTGCTCCTGTTAGATTAACTTTAGATTTCTACATATTTATGATTAATATTGTCAGCTAATTCATGCTCAGAGCATACAGAGCTACACGTGTCCATACCCTGATCTGCCACAGATTTATAAATAAATTGCAATTCAATCACTGCTCCCTTATTTCCATCTTTATTGTGTTCATGGATTAACAGCAGAACAGGTCAACGCTGGTCCTAACAGAAAATGTTGGTAAAATGACAAAGTCAGCCTTGTTTGGGTCTGCAGAACAAGCACGCATATACAATATGTATATATAAATTTCTCCACTGAGGATGTTTTGAAGTCAAATCCAACCAAACACTGGAAATACTGCAGCAATATTATCTGTCCTGAGTGATTCTCCACTTCCACTCCTTAGTGCTTCAGATGCTTTGAAGTAAGCATCCTTATGAAGTCCTCTGTAGAGGCCTCATCTCATCTGCCTGATTAGAAAAAACTAATCAGAAATGTCATAGACTGAAACACTGCAATCCTACCACACCAGCACCGGTACAGAAACATAAAGGAGATCTTATGACCCCCCCACCCACCCTCTGCTAAGAAAGAAAGAAAACAAGAAAGTGCTTGTTTTCTTTTATCCATTAATTCACTCACACTGGTAGAAGCCGGCTGTCAGCTGGGTGCAGAAATTCTCAAGCTGTGCTCTTCATTTCTGTACTGCTCTGAGGTAGTAATCACCTCCTGTGTTCTGTGTATATCATGCCGTGTAAGAATGTTTTGCACACGTGAATGTCAATACCAAGTATTTTTATAAAGCACATATAAAACCAGAGGCCAACCAAAGGGTTTTCTAGTGAAATAATCTATAACGACTAAATAAAAAGCAAACAAGAAATCTATTGAGCTGGAAGAATGAAAAATTCTGTTTGAAAGAAAAATGAAAGACATCTTATTTAACAGATTTAATAAAGAAGGTGAAAAAGAAAGCACATCCAATGTTGTCAAATAGGATTTAAGAGGAGTTGTAAAACTGGAAATTAGAAAAGAACTTCTTTTCCCTCGGGGATGAATAAAGTAATCGTGATCTTGATCTTGAAAACGGTGGGGTGAAAAAAGAAAGAAAAGAGGTTTTGGGTCATTGGTTGATGTGTTGTGTCTGATTAAGTTCTGTAGATTTCTATTTTTGTCACTTTTTTTCCTTTTTTGTTTGTTTATTTATATCCTATACTGAGGGCTGGGTGAAAAGTGGCCAAATATTACAAGACTCTGTCCTGGTCTATAGTTGGCAAGGACATGTTTGAGTAGCATGGTCAACTATCCATGGTGCTGGTTGACTCGTACTTACTGCTATCGTGTTTATTGCTAAAGCTTGTAGCAAAACATTCGCTGCTAAACAGGCAGCTTCACAGAGTTAACTTGCTCTGATCCTGATGCGCTGATCCTCGCCAAGTCCCCTGTACGGGGGATTGCACGTGTAAACATCACGTAAACATCCCGTTTTCACAGGTGTAACTTCATGTAAGTAATACAAAAATAGACGTGTGGTATCCACAGATAGTCCTCACTCTTAGCTAAAAGCTCATAAAACTCATTACCATAACCACCCAACACAGATCGGACAATAAACAATTAAAACACCAAGTAAACAAAGTTCGCAGGAATACGTAAACAAACATAATAGACCCTCGTGTCCACCCAGTGTCATGGAAACGAACAAACAACACATCTACTGAAAGAGGGGAGGAGTTAAGATGGCGGAATGAGCAGTAGCGTTTTTGCAGGCTCCGCTGTAAAAGTTTTTTAAAACTTGTCCTAGACATTTATTCTTTGACAAAACAGCAATAGCTGGCCAAACGAACTGTATGAACAACTCCTGAGGACTACGAAGTTGCTTTTTGCTATTTTTCTGTCTTCTCCATTCTTCGAGGTCTTTATTCCACTACAAGAACGAGATGGCTAACGTTAGCATAACAGCTAAAACACAGGTACAAACAGACAACGACTATAACCTGACGGCCCTGCGAGAGGCATGTGACTAAGAAGAACTTCAAGAGATAGAGGCGATGGAAGAAGAAAACCAAAAAGAAAAAAAAAAAACACTCCATAGCCACACACCACTGCCAAGCCCAAACCCCCAAAAAATAAAACCAAGGAATCAAGATGAGGGAAACCAGCCGGGTGAGATTACAAATGAAACTATCTTAAATGCAATTCAAACGCTGATAAAAAGATTTGATGAACAAGATGAAAGTCTGAAATCCTTTGAAACCCAAATAGAAGCTAACACACAGGCAGTGAGTAATCCCCATGTCAGTGGAGAAACTTTGCGAGTCAGTAGACACTGTGCACCGCCTGGGGAAGAAGAACGATGCAGCTACAAACATGATGCCCAGTTTGCCATGTGAACCTTTCATGATCAAGTATGGAGGAAATCAAGAGAGGCAAAAGTGTGCAGAGAGATGAACATTCAGTTTGAGGAGGACTTCTCAAAAGAAGTTCGTGAGGCTCGTGCTAAACTGTGGCCCAAGGTACAAGAAGCCAGAAGAAATGGAAAGAAGGCCTCCCTAAGAGAAGGTTATGCACTAATAGACGGAGGCAGAGTTGACCCCTAACTACTGCTAGTACTGTAAGCAAATGTTCAGGCCCAGAATGAAAGATATATGTTTACATAACATTTCATAGTTGGTTTTTTTTTTTTCTTTGAGTAAGCACATATTGTTAATATGAAACCAGTGACAATCTGTTTTGATTTACGAAAGGGGAGTTGGAGAACCTTTTTTTTCAAGTTGTTGTTTTCTCATATATTGATAAGATACTATTAAGGACAACACATTCATTCCTCCATAGAGAAAAAAAAAGAAATTAGTTAAGAGAGTTTCAGAACAATCGTTTCTTTTATGTCTTTGACTGTTAGTAGTCTGAAAAAACACTACAAAGCGTAAAGCCATTTTTTTGTTTTGTAAGGATCAAAAATCACAATGTGTCTTCATACAAGAGACTCACTCTCTCTCTGATGAAAAATTCTGGAAAATTCAATGGGGGATACCACCTTCTTTGCACATGGAACATCAAAATCAGCAGGAGTTATGATATTATTTAATAGATTCCCAGGTAACGTAATTGATCACAAAAAAGACAGCGAAGGTCACGGGTTAATGGTGTTAGTGGAGATAAATGACAAACGCTATCTTTTGATATGCATTTATGGTTTTAACAACCAAACAATGAATGTGAAATTCTGTACAAAATTAACCCAACTCATAAATAACTGGAAAATAACGTATAACTCAGACAAAGTAATACTGGGAGGAGATCATAATATAGCCCCAGACTCATGGTTAGACCGATTACCTCATAGGAATTCTCAGCAGATATATAGCGACACAATAATGTCCTTATGTACAACATTGGATTATTGGAGAACATTGAACCCAACATCAATCCAGTATACTTGGAAACTCTGCAGGATACAGTCAATGTTCGAGATCAGATTACTGGCTGATTTCACGTGAGTTATGTAATGATATCTCAGATTGTAAAATATCAGCCTCTCTGCTCACAGACCACTGCATGATCACTTTAAACTTATTAACAACTAAACAACAACCAAATTCTCAAAATACCTGGAAATTCAATAATGACCTTATACAAAATGCAAATTTTTGTAACCAGGTAAAGTTTCTTATCTTGGAAGTTGAAAAGCTAGACATGAATGATATAAGTAAATAGGAATGGTTTAAGTTTATGACAAAACAAATTGTCGACACAGGCAAAAAACGCATAAGGAAACAAAAGGAAAGGGACTTAATTGACAAAATCAATACATTAACAAGTAAAACACAACTATCTGTAGAAAACATGTCTAAATTAAAGTCGCTACAATCCCAATTAGATGACATTTACACAACAAAGGCAAATGGAACTTATGTTCGGTCAAGAGCTATTGATTGAAAAAGGTGAAAAAGTTAAACTTATTGCTTTGGACTTGAAAAACAAAGACAAAATGAGAAAAGAATTATTAAACTTAGGATAAAAGACAATATAATTGAAGATCAGAAATCAATTCAAGACAAAATTTATATTTTCTATAGTAACCTATATAAATCCAAATTTAATCAATCAGACAGTGACTATTTTTGTAACAAAGTTGACGAAGACATAAAAAAAAACTGGATGTAGAAGACAAACATTTACATGACGAAGATTTAAATATATTAAAGATAGAAACTGCATTCAAACAAATGAATACCAGTATATCACCGGGGATTGATGGTTTAATATTGGAATTCTACAAACATTTTTGGGAAGAAATGAAGAAATTATTCTATAACACTTTTTTGGAATGTATTGAGACAGGAAGTTTATCCCCTACTATAAAAACAGGTTTAATAACCTTATTACCAAAACTACAACAGGATTTGTTGATGATTGACACTGGAGACCAATAACTTTATTATGCAACGATTACAAACTTCTTGCTTTAGCTTATGCAAATCGTCTAAAACATGTAGTTGGAAAACTTATACAAGAATATCAGTCAGCTTTTATCAAAGGAAGATATATTCACAACCATATTCGACTGATTCTAGACATGATAGATTACCAATCATACATTCAATCAGAGAGTCTTGTGTTGTTCATAGACTTTGTCAAGGCTTTTGATACTGTGCAACATGATTTTATGTTTACAGTGCTCAAAAAATTTGGTTTTGGAAAAGGGTTCTGTAAGATTATCAAGATGTTTTATAATGATATTTACAGTTACATCTCCCTAAATTCTGGAATGTTACCAAAACTTAAGATTTCAAGAGGTATTGGACAAGGATGTCCTATTTCGCCAAATTATTTATTATATGCACTCAAAAGCATATCTAATTGTAAGTCACCCTCATATTAAAGGAGTTACTACATTCAATTATGAATAACAAATAAGTAAATTTGCAGATGACATGGTCATTTTCCTAAAAGATAAATCTTTAATTGAAAAACACAGATATAATATCAGTCTTTACTAAAGCTTCAGGTCTGTGCATTAACTTAAAGAAATGTGAAATACTACCTCTACATACAAGTGCCGAGACTAACATAAGCTCCATCCCTGTCGAGTCCAAAGTAAAATACTTAGGTTTAATAATGTCTAAAAATAGAAAGATGAAAGAAAAACTAAACATTGAAGGCAAAATAGATAGTATAAAAAAATCTCTCAACCATTGGCTTATGAGAGATCTCTCCATTCTTGGCAGAATTGTATTAACTAAAGCAGAAGGTTTATCTAAATTAGTATATCCCTGCCAATCTCTTTATGTTCCCCTACAAATGATAAAAAAAAGTAAATTCAATCATCTTTAATTTCATATGGAAAAATAAGAAGTCAATATTAACCCTTATTGACTTAAAAAGTCAATAAGGGTTAAAGACTATAAACACAGTGGGTTAAAAACAGCAGACTTTGAATGCATGATAGGTGTACTAAAGATGAATTGGATAAAAGCTTATTTGAAACAGCCAAATTCCATATGGTTCCACATACCTAAATATCTTTTCCAAAAAGTCGGAGGATTAGAATTTTTGTTAAGATGTGACATTGAAATAACTAAATTACCGATCAAACTAGCTGATTTCCATAAACAAATTCTGCTCTACTGGAAACTGATGTTCGTCCACAACTTCACACCACACAGCTCCACCTTGTGGAATAATAGAACCATATTAATTGATAGGAATACTTTATTCAAACAAAAATGGTATGACAAAAAGGTTGTATATGTTACCGATTTGATGGATGAAAACGGCAATTTGTTGGAATTTAATTCATTTGCAGAAAAATTTAATTTAGAATGCTCGTATAGAGAATTTAATCAAATCAGTAAAGCCATTCCACTTGCCCTGAAACATACAATTAAAAATATACTCACAAATTCAAATTTTTCTATCAAATTACCTGGTTTAAAAATCGGTGAACTGAAAATTGGTGAAAACAAATGTAACAATAAATTACTTGGAAGGATGTTTCAAGAGAATCTGTTCCACAATATCAATAAGCCAACAAAAATAAAGATAACAGAAAATGAAGTTATTTTAAATTAAATGGCCAATTTCACCTAAGGTAAAAGAAGTTCAATTCAAATTGATAGATAACATTCATCCTGCTGCTGAAACCATAAGAAAAAGATTCAATTTTGAAGTCAATCTGTGTTTTTGTATGACAAAAAATGAAACAGTTGAACACCTTTTCTTTTCTTGTTCAATTACAACAATGTTTTGGAAAGATGTTTACAGGTGGTTATAGGTGGATCAGCAATTTTTGGTTCAACACACAGCAAGTGATGATTTATATGGAAGATCTTCCAAAAAGAACATCTAAAATGGTAAATATTATTTTTGTTATGGGAAGGTATTATATACATAAAAATTGGTGGAATAACAGTAAGCCCAACATAAACTGTTTTAAAATTGAAATTAAAAACTACATAACACCCCTAAATGTATTAGCAGAGGAAAATCAGTCAATACTTGAGTTTTACAAAACAATGTCAGAGTCTCTTGTCTTTTAAGTTTAGATCCTATGTCCTTGAACATGCTTAAACACTTTATTTAAAATAACCCCTGAACAATTTTTTTTTCTTGTTTTAAGAATCTAAATGTCTTAAATTCAAACAATGACTTTATTTTGTTTTCCTCAATTGAGTTCTTTTGTAAATTCTTGCGATGTCATTCACTGTGAATTTTAAGATATATTGTGAATTTAAATAAAGCATTAAAAAAAAAAACAAAAAAAAAAAAAAAAAAACGTCTACTGAAAGAACACATCCCACAGATTCCAGACATACTGTTGTGATCCCATTCCCTGGTGGGTGTGGCTGGCATCCTGGCACTTGGATCAGCACCTGATCTTCATTTCAGCAATCAACGACAGCAGTACTTAAGACCAGCTCAACGTGTTGTTCATCGCCAGATTGTTGAATGCCCTGCGAGATTCTGCTTGTTTGCCTGCCTGCCTGCCTGCCTGCCTTGCCTGCCTTGCCTGCCTGCTTCCCAGCCAGTCGGTTCGCCTCCTCGCTTGTCTGCCCGCCTGCCTGCCTGCTAACCTGTCTTCCGCATTTGTCTCGGAGATAATCTGGACCCAGAGAGGGAGAATAAAATCTTGTTTTGAACTCTGAGCAGAGTCCGCATCTGAATTCTACTTACCTGACATCAGCATAACACATACCAGTTTCAACTCGCTAGGACAAAGATTCACTCAACTAGAGTAAAAAAAAAAAAGGCTGAATTTTTGCTTCACGTTTGAAAAACATTGCGTATTCTGTCCTACCTTTGCTGTTTTGCCTCCAAAATGTTAATCCACCGACATAAAACTGCATTTAGTAAAACAACTACGTTTCCCATTTAGTTTTGGAAGTAATTAGCCGTTCAAAATCGATTCCTGCCTGGTAACATCAATTTTATTGGACAGCAACAGGTGTCAGTCATTCTGCGTCACAAACACTTCTTCTTCTACCATTGGTGATTGGTCAAATTGATGTAAACATGATGACATCAGCGTGAATCTACCCTATCATATGATTAAAATGAGGGGTCGGTCATACAGATTGGCCAATCATAACCAAGGTTACAGCCTCTCGTAAAGGCGACACACATAAATGTACACTTTGTTCGCGCATCTGCAGAGAGCATTACACCCACCAAACATGCTCGTTGTCGTAGTCAGTTACGCAGCGTTTCGCTATCAACACATCATTATAAAAAATTGAGAATGGACCTCCAGAAGACAAACTACACGGCGGAAGAAGTCCTGGAAATTATGTTAGAAGACAGTGGAACAGATTCACTGTTGCCAACTTAGCGACTTTCTCGCTAAATCTGGCGACTTTCCAAACCCCTTCGGCGACTTCTTTTGCTAAAAGCGCCTAGCAGCAAATCTAGCAACTTTTACAGGAGTTATTGGAGACTTTTCTGGGGTTTTGGCAACTGACTTGAAGGCACGTATTGTTCTGCAATTTACTGTCACGCAGCAGAAGCCCCTCCCAGTACTGAAGCACTCACAGGCGGCCAGTCTCACAGTCACTCTGGCTGCAGCTGCAGCCAGGGAGCAAGGAGGACCTGTACGACTCAAGGTACACAGTCAAAATGAACAGTGCATGTGCAAATGCACCTCCGATCCCGCCCTGGTTTAAAGAGTGGGATGCACATTGCAAAGTTTTTCACTGTCACGCCAAAATAATTTAATTGCATTTGATATGACACTCACAGCCTCAATCATTTACTCACCTCGTCCATTGCGTGTGTGCCTCTCACATTGATCTCCGTCTCATTATGTCTCAGTCTAAACTGTGAAGTCAAAAGTACAGAAAGGAGTGGGAATAAAACCCAGAATTCAAAGTCTGGTTAAAGCTGTTTATTGGAGATGACACAAGGGCATACTGCCTGTATTATAAGGCTGATTTTTAAGCCAAACTCTGCGATATAAGAAAAACACATGACAACTCAAAAAGATGTCCAAAAAGTAAAGCCTTATAATGGTACAAGTCAAAGCAAACTAGAATTCATAAATAAAAAGTTAGACTCAGCAAAGAAAGCTGAAGTCACCATGGCATTAGCTATTGCTGAACACTGCTCCATGCTAGCATGTGACCACATTGGGGAAGCATGTAAAGCTGCTTTCTCTGATTCCCCTGCAGCTACTCATTTAAAAATGCACAGGAAAAAGTGTACAGAAATGATTAATGGTGTTTTAGCACCATACTTTGTGAAAAGGTTGGTTGCAGATGTGGGTGACCAGCGTTTCAGCCTCCTCCTCGATGAGTCAACAGATGAAGCGTTTCTAAGTACCTGGGGATTGTGATCAGGTACTTTAGCAACACCAAAAACACAATCGTCTCAACAATTCTGGGGCTTGAGTTGGAGAGAGGAGATGCCAGGTCTATAGCCCGTGCTGTTGTTGCTTTTCTGGAGAAGTGTGGCCCTAAAAAAAGAGAAACTCCTGGGGATAGGGACTGAAAATGCCTCAGTTATGACAGGGGTTAACAATGGGGTCCATACAGTGTTGAAGGAGGAGTATGGCCTCAAAAATCTGGTTCTTATTCGCTGTGTGTGTCACTCTCTGCAGCTTGCTGTAAGCCATGTTTCTAATGACACCCTCCCCCGTAGTGTGGAATACTTGGTACAGGAGACTTATGGCCCTTTTCCATTAGTATCAGCTTGTCTCAACTCAACTCGACTCGGCTCGGTTTGTAAGGTTTTCCACTAGGCCTTTGTACCAGTTAACTAGTACAGTTTTTGAAACTCCTCAGCCCAGGTTCCAAGCGAGCTGAGTTGGGTTGTGCGTGATGTCGCCAGACTGCATGCCGCCATTGGTCAGGGGTGCAGCCAATCAGAGGTCAGGGTCAGGGAGTGACATCACTGGAAGAACGACTCCAACTCGCAAGTTGTTGTTTTTCAGTACAATGTGATAAGCAATGGCACAACAAAAGTCTGTTCCGTGGTTCAACGCTGAGGTGGAGACGTTTCTTTGTTTGGTTGCTGAAGAACGGATACAAAGGGAACTCGATGGAGTGACACGAAATGAAAAAATATTTCAAGAGCTGTCTGATTCCATGGCTACACACGGATACCAAAGGAGTTTCCAGCAGTGCCGAGAGGAGCTGAAAAAGCTCAAAAGCGACTATCGGCAGGTCAAGGACCACAATGGTCGAAGTGGATCGAATAGAAGAGACTGGAAGTGGTTCCAACAAATGGAAGCGATTTATGGTCAGCGACCGGCAAGCAAGGGAAGGACGATTGGTGTCGATTCGGCCACTGCTGCGTTGGAGAGTATATTGGTGGATGGTGAGTGGGTTTCCATTGTTTACATTAGTTATTATTTGGTGTAGAGGAGATCATACATAAATTAAAGTAATAATAACAATAATAACAGCTAGTTAGGAATGGATGGTGGTGTTATACTCTTCAGCATTTTGTGTGACCGTTAATATCGGCTTATATCAGTTAATATCAGTTGGAGCTAAATTAGCTTTAGTGTGCTAGATAAAGCGAAAGCTAGCTAAGATGAAAACACCAGCCAAGCAAAAAGCTACAATTGGCAAGCCAACACTACCTAAAAGCTAATGTTTCTGAATTGGTTTTATATACATTTATTTATTGTCATTTGGGTTTGTGTTTGTGTCTGTTTAAGGCTGCCTTTCCCAAAACGAGGACAGTTCAAGTGTCCTCCTCGCAGACTCCCAAAACACCCTGGCACTGGCAGCTACCTCAACACAGACACGCACCCAGACGCCAGATACGTTGAGCGACAAGTCGCAACGTGTCGCAACGTGTTATCTCTAGTAAGGAAGAACAGAGTCTGTAACTCTAAGTGGATAGAGATTAACATCAGATACAGTGCTTTAAATTTAATCGCTTTGCGTACCGTTACTTTCTTTCTTTTTTCTTTTTTTTTTTTACAGCGTAGTGCGTACTGTTACTACTTTTTACAATGTATAGTGCATACCTGGACTCGCTTCTGTGTTTACATTGAAGTGGAGTGCTTTATATGAGAGAAAAGGCAGAGAAAAAAAAACTATTGTGGCTGTAATGTTACAAACTAGAGCAGAGTTGAGTGATGGCTGTAGTACTACTTAACAGTCATTTACTACAGCAGTACTACTTAACAGTAATTTATTACACCAGACAAAGAAGGTCAGATGCTGCAAACTAAGTGTACGGCTGGTCAGTATTTTGAGTTTTAGAAGATTATTTCTGGATTAAAATTAAGATAATATTGCATGGACCAGGCGTAATGCTTGGAAAAACATATTTCAAAGAGGAAAAGTGTAATAATAATACACTGTTAATTAGTGTGGTAATATGCTAAATGACTCTAGATGTAAAACTTTTATGTTTTTAACCCTTTCATGCATAGTGACCCTGTAGTGGGAACCTATTTACAAGTTTTTCCCTTACAGGGGTTTTTTGTAAATAAACCACTTCAGTTTTTTTTTTCTTTTACAAAAATGTGAAAAATGTTGCATTGTTTTATTAATTCATGCATGAAAGGATTAATGAACTTTAAATTTATGTATTGACTTTTCAGTTTTATTTTTAATGTCCACGCAATGAATATAAATTAATTCATTAACTTCATTTTTTATTAAAATCCTTTCTTGCTGAGTGACCAGGAAAAAGGAAAAGGGCCAACTCTTCATCGGACCTTGTTACTGTCCTCAAGGAGATGAAGAATGAAGATGAGCTGAACCGGGCCCAGCGGGATCATCACATGCAGATGCTCCTCAGTGATGCTCGTGAGGCGAGGGAGCAGGAAGCTGCTTTACGGTGTGAGGAGATGCAGCAAAATGCACAGTTTAATCAGGCATTTCTTGGAGTGTTAGGCCAGCTTGCCCAGTCACTGAGTGGTTGACGTACGTGACACTTATTTAATTGTAAATATATCTTTTTAAGTGTTTGGCTTTTTTGACTTTGGTACATATTTCTGGTTAATTTGAAATAAAAACATCTTTTTAAGTGACTGTGCCATTATTCTATGTTGCCTGTTCAGACACAGATGAACCCAGTGAAGAGTGTGCACCAAGCATTCATTACTGACATTTTGATGAAATGCAGCAAGCGGACAAATGCAGCAGTATTATACTAATAATTTAACATACGTCTCTGATTTAAACAATTATATGGTCCAAGTTCTACCAATACAATGTAGTTTATAAACGCTTTACTTTAACAACTTCAAGCTCCATCCCTCCAGGACCACAGTTCTACGTTTTCCAAGCTCCAACACACATGTCTAATGAAGGATCAGATTGTTACTGCAAAATGACCTATTTGTTTGTATCAAGTGTGAAAGAGCAGAGAAACATCCCAGTACAGTGGTTTTGTCAGTTCTTCAGTTTTTATTATTCTTTTCAAATTGGGTCTAAAAACAAAAGACAGTTTCATAAAGTAAAACATTTTATTGAATATTATCACCCAAAACTGGATGTAAAGACAATCTCAAATGAACAAACTATTAACTATGAATGAAACTATGAACATGGCATTGGCTGTTAAGTAAAATCTTTAACTACTGGCCAACAAGTAATGCATGAGAGCATCTCTTACATCCCTCCCCTGCTCCTCTATACCCGGTGCTCCTGCTACCCCAGGTTGAGCTGGTTCAGCTGCAGGTACGTTCCATGAATTTTCATATGTCTCCCCATGATCTTCACACAGGTTGTGCAGAGCACAGCATGTCAGCACCATACTTTTCACCAGTTGTACATCATAGTCATTCCTTTTAAGGAGGCTGTAATGAAACACTTTTATTTATTTTGCAGGATCGTAGGAAGTCGGCAAATAATGAACACACAAACTCTCTGCCCAATGATTAACTCAGCGTTTTATTAACCTTGCAGCACAAGAGTAAGCACATCGGTTAAGGCACTTTTCAGTTTCCAGCTCTTACCGTAACGCGGATAGGTTGGGGAGCCCACAACCCCGGTAGAGAGTGCCAAAACCAGCTGGGCGTCCTGATCAGATAGACCCGCAGCAGACTCCACCGAAGTCCGGGACTTCCCCGCTTTAATACCCCTCATTCTGCAACATAACGTGGGAGCGCAAGGGAGGTGGCCAACCATCCCCACACACACACACACACACCATGAGACCATAACTTTTGTTGTTTCACACGCTCAGTTTACCTTCTTCAGTGATATAAGCAAGCAGCTCTGCAAAACAGGATTCTCTTCCCACAACACCATTGAATGAGGGCACACAACATCACCAATAAAGTTTATACTTCAGAGGCAACGCCACCTTCCCTTCAGCCTGCCAAAAGCATTTTCAACAATGACCCATGCCTGGCTGAATCTTCTATTAAACATTTGCTGGTCCACTGTCAGGCGTCCGGTGTCTTGGAATGCCATTTAAGTCATTTCTGCAAGGGATATGCAGAGTCTCCGAGGATGTAGTAACCAACCTGCAGCCCACCAATGTTTCTGTAGTTGTCTGAGAAGAGGTTTTCTCGGCTGGCTAGTTGCCACAAACTTGACAGTCTCAGGACCCTCGCATCATGCAAGCTCCCTGGCAGTCCGGTGAATACGTTCCAGAACATCCCTTTTCCATCTACAACACCTTGAAGAATAATGGAGTGCCAGCCTTTTCTGTTAAAATAATCAGAATGGTAGTCCCGTGGTGCTATTATGGGTATGTGGGAGCCATCAACTGCACCCACACAATGCAGCATCCCCCATTTATTCTCGGTATAGTTGGCCATTTCTTTTAACCTCCTCTCATCAGGAAACCGGATTAGCTCTGGTAACAGCAACGTCTCCACAGCAGCACAAAAATCCTGCACACACCTGCACACAGTGGTGATGCTGACTCCAAAAAGATGTCCGACGCTCCTGTACTCTGAGCCGGTGGCAAGCTTCCAGAGTGCAACAGCCACTCTCTTCTTTAAGGGCACACACTCACGGAAAGTCCTGTCCTTCCGTTCCATAGCTGGACGTACTTTGTTGCATAGAAAATCAAATGTTTCCTTGGACATCCTAAAGTTCTGTATCTACTGTTGACTTGTAAAGCCAGGAAAAATGGCATCCCACCATTGTGAGGCTCGTTTGACCACGCAGACTGACGGTTTGCGGCGAGAAACTGCTCCTCCGTAGTCTGCGATTGTCTTCCGCTTGGTAAAACTGCAGGGCTTCTAAAACTCTCCTGTGCTTCTCCAAGGTATTTTGTCTTGCCACTTGCAGCCACCGCTCGCTCTCATTTTTTATTTTGTTTCTGAAAACTAGCCACAGACTAAGTAGCAGATATACCATTGCCTCTAGGTCCTCCATCTTGTGTTTGTCGCGTATGTTGTCGGTCGCGCACAACACTGACGTCACAGCAATTTCACACAAAGCACGCCCATTTCAGACCTGGTGCTAAATTGCAATGGAAAAGAAACAAGACCAAGCCGAGACGAGTTGAGTCGAGTTAAGTTGAGACAAGCTGATACTAATGGAAAAGAGGCATTACAGCTGGTTTTCAGTGTCTCCAAAGCGCAGGGAGGCCTACAAAGCCTTATATGAGACCATCAACTGTGGAGATAAACCGTTACAGACTACCAAGGTGTGTGCCACATGTCGGCTCTCCATTGAACCTGCAGTTTCAATCATTTTAGACCAGTGGGAGGCGCTTAAACTGCATTTCTCACTCACAAAGCCCACTGAACACTGCTACATGGCTGAGGTGTTATACTCCATGTACAATGATCCTCAAAACATCTTGTATCTGACTTTTTAAAGTCAGTGCTTGGTGAGTTGGGTGTCAAAGCTTTTGAGGGAGAGCAGGTAGATCCTCTTAAACTTCTTGACAGCTTGGTTAGCCCGATAAAGTCTGTGAGTAGCAGGGTGTTGAATCCAATGGCAAATATTGATGTACTCAAAGAGCCAATATCAGTCCCAAACCATATCTTGGTTACCTTTTTGAGTCAAAGGCAGCTGAGCTCCACCTTACACTTGAGGAGAAAAACAACATCAGAAAACGGTGTGAAGCCTTCACCATCTTCCTCACTAATGAGTTGAGGGTGAGACTGCCAGACAATATTGAAGTATTGCAATAAATGTCAGTCTCCAATGTAGACGAAACCCTGAAGCATATTAAGAGCCTGGGAGAAATAGAAAAAATTGCCAATCTCATTGGCTTATCTCCTGCAGAGATAGACTAGATTGTCTATCTAGGCATGTCATACACCTTAGTAAGTAGAATGAAACAAAAAAACACTGGGATTCTGGAGTGACATTAGGAAATTCAGGGATGCAGCTGATATAAACCCATTTCAGGAACATGCCATTTGTCATGATGTGGTTCTGTTCGGTGTCTTAGTTTCTGGTTTCCTGTTTTATTTTGTAGTTTTTCCTGTTTAGTTCCCTTGGTTCTTGTTTAGCTTCATAGATTTCCTATTGATTTAGTTCACCTGGGTTCATTTAGTTAATTTGTTTCACATGCTTCTTGTTTGGTTTTCCAGTGTATTTATACCCTCTGTTTCAGTTGTGTTTGTTGGTTCATTTTGTTAGTTTTGTTAGTTCAGCCCTCCTCTAGTCCAGGAATAAATCGATCTACGACCTGTATCCTGGTTTCCCTCATCTCTGCGTTTGGGTCCACATCTCCACTGCCACCATAACACCATTGCAGCTGTGTCTGTGTTGTCCTTGCCACACTCAAATGTTGAAGTTGAGAGATTATTCAGCCAAATGAGTGTGGTAAAAAGCAAACTGATAAATCGAATGTCCTTGCAGACCCTTAACTCCATCTTGTATGTCCGTTATGGTCTCAAGTTGTCTGGTGAGGCTTGCTATGAGCACAAGCTACCTGATGATGATTTGCAGCTTTGTGGCACATCAGCTTCTTACTCATTTAAGTCGGCTTCCTCAGCTGCTGAACCTGGCATAGAAAGCCTTGATCAAAATGAAGATGACCTACTCTTTCTGTGAGCCAGCACAGCATGTGTGTCGAAGTGGGCGGATCTAAAAAAAAAAAAACACCAAAAAAACAAAAAACAATGAACCAGAAAAGGGGCTGACTAGTTACTTTGCGAAGGCTGACGCTTTCATCTGCGCTCCTGTTTCCTCCCACTCTGCCCTACGACTTTGTCCTGTCTGACTCTGAGCCTCTTTTTACATCTCTTTACTTCCACTCAAACTACATTATGGATTTGATCGGCTGGTCTCTCAACACAATTGATCAAATTTTCTCAACCCGAAGATTGGGCAGAGGGGAGCCTGCAAGTCCTGAGGGGACGCTTCTGGCTGGATACTTTCAGGACTCATGGGCCAGATGGAGACCTAGGTGTCTGGCGGTTCTGTCCTCTGGGGACGTGGAGGATGTTTACATCTTTGGATTATTGGTGATCGGGATTCTGCTGATTGGCGCTGGTGGACTCCTGATCTATCTCAAGACCCGTGGGATTCTGGCAACAACTGGCAGGCTGCCAGAATTCTGTAACGTATGTGCCGAGCTAGCAGTGCACAGACTCTTGCGTTGACCGAACTCGACCGTAAGCAGGATGCCAGTTTGGCTCATGCTAGTCATCTGGCCGTGGTCCCAGAGCTGGTCCGCAAAATCGATAACAACATGGAGAAAATGTCTGCTAGAATCGGTGGAAATTGACCACCCCCATTCGGCTGTCTGGAGCTGCCTGCCTGAGATCAACTATGGACCTTAAGGCCGTGGGGCAAACTGTTTTCCTCGCCTGGAACCAAAACAACAATCATATCTGGATTCGGCTTCCCAGCAGCCTTGGGCTGGCACAACCCCCCCTGAGACATGTTCACAGATGCTCTGTCCCCCTCCTCATCCACCCCCAGCCCCCTCCCACATGACTCACCGCCTTCCTGGACTTTGTGTGTCTTGTTCAGTGTGTGCTTCAGTGTATAAGGTTTTTTTTCTCTGTATTTTTGGGCCGCGTCTTCCTGGCGCGGCCCGGAGTTACATGACCTTTTTTTCCCTCGACCCTCTATGATCCTATTGTATCTCTGTTCTTATCTATTGTAAGGCAGTGCTGGTATAATAGCTGCATGGCCTAAGCTTGAAAAACAAATTCCTGTGACACAATACCAACAAACACCCCTCCACCAACACAGGCACACCCCATTACACACAACCCACCCACCAACACACCCCTCCACACACACACATCTATCCAACAAATCCCTATCCCATCATCCCCCACCCACCTATAACCCCAACCCTAATCTCCCCGCCCTCCCACCATCCATCTGTAACCCCATACACCCGCTCCCACACATCCTCACCTCACTCCTCGCTCATATACCTTGTGAGATGCCCCAGAGGGGGCTGAGGACAGGATGGCCCAGATCAGGGACCCCACAACTACCGCCCACCACTCCCAGCGTCCCCACCACCACCCCACAGATCTTGCGGGGCTGTGAGAAGTATCGGGTGATTGGTCGGACATGTAGGGGGGCGTCGTTAACACGGGGAAAGCATGAAGCTGAGTTGCTGCTTCTGTGTGTTTGCTGTTTCCGGCAAAACAGATTTTTTTTTTATAAAACAGCTGATCGAGGTGGTGAGAAAGTACGAACTTTTTTACTTGTAGCTTTAAAACACTCGGACTCAGCCACGTGCACAACACGCTCTGCCGTGGACAAAGTTGCTCGTTAAATATGAAACTATAAAAGCACTCAGAGAGCGGAAACCTCCACCAAGCACAGTGTTAGAGAATCCTTTTAAACAATTCCTGGATCCAAACGGTGATCCGGATCACCACCAAAATTTAATTAGTTTTTAATTTTTACATTTGCAACAACTCTTGAAATATTTCTAAAAATGCCTCTGTAACCTTTTAAGTTATCTTGAGCAAAAAGACGGGGAAAACAACCTCCTCGGCTTTTATGTCCAACGAACAACCGGGTTCGTTGCACATAAAAGCAGACATGGCCCCCCGCAGTGATCCCTCCCCACTGCAGACGTGGAGTATGTAACAAGCTTTAGGGCTAATGGATGACACTCTCCCCCCGCCTGAACCCTGAATAAGACTGATATTTAAGTATTTTTCTTTGCTGTCAAATGAACTTTCCTGCTCACTTGCATGTGTTTGTAAAAAGAATATACAATAAATAATAAACATTATTGCTACGCTGGCCTTCTATCTGGTATCCTAATACAATATCTGCACAAGTATCCTGAGCCCACATATCAAGAAAGAAAAAATGTCAACGTTTTGTGACTTTACAAGAAACGGCCCAGATTTTTATAAGGCACAGAGAAATATACCCTACAGCTATATAAGGATTCAGGCTCTTTTTAGTATCTTGACTTCGGCTACTTCTGGACGTGACGTCCGTATATCACCAAATGCATGAAAACAGTAAAGATTCAGTCCATCCAGACCTGCACCTTCTGAATCAGGGCTTCACATGGAGTGCTCCATTTACAAAAGAGAGATTTATTACATGCAGAGGCCTACCAGCATTCATCCCAACGTCTCTGCTGGCCTTGTGGGAGGAAGATAGGTGAGCTGCTTTTTACCAACCACCATGATGTTTGTCATACTGTGAGTCAGTAACAAAACAACCCCTGACCTGCGAGACCTCATTAGAAAAATATCAACATGTAGTTATGAGCGTAATCCTGAGACTCGATTCACCCCTACACTGCTTTCTGCTTGAAGCAGATCAACTGAGATGCGATTAGTCCAAGCTACATGTTCTTATGAACTCACTTCACCACTTCCATGGATGAGGCAGGGAGGGAGGAGAACATGTCCAACCAATCAGGTTTTCAGCTTTTTTCACCGAACCTTTTATGATAAAATTTATTTCTGTCTGACGCAGGTCAGAGCGTGCACAAGAAGCTAACTGCCTGCACGTGCACGGACAGAGATGCATCCCCCTGAGAGACGAGGAAAAAGAGATGAAGCAATCTACAGATGGTGATGCTTCATGTTCCGACACATGAAGAAAGACGAGGCCACGAGGACAGAGCAGTACGCTGAAAACACACATATACACACATGTTTACCGTCATTGGAACTTCTCACAGCTAATGTATCAATTTGTCTCAGACTTTAATCTAATTAAACATAAAAGATTACGTTATTTCCAAGTGAATTTGTTCTTTAAGTCACTAAAATGCTGAAATTTTGGTACATTTAGTGAAGTTTTCTCAACTTCCATTATTAACTTGCTGTTATAAAAATACAATTTGTAATGAAACATGATGAGAGATTGATTTCTTATGTCCCAATAAAAATGTTACTTTATAAAGCTTCAAAGGAATATTCAATATTTAACACAAACTGCATCACAAGCCACCACTCACAATACTTTTGGGTTCAAGCATAATTTCAGGTAAAACCAAAAATGAGACAATCAATGCTCGATATACATAATGTATATTTTATTTCAGTGGTTTTAAATCAAAGGACAAATTTCCTTTATGCACAAAAATACATGAAAGCTGAAGAAATGATGAGACTGAAGTCACAGAGGGCAATTTACAAAACAGCTGCTGAATAACAGAACATCCCAAGTTGATACTGTGCCAGCTTAATTCATCAATGAACAGCATGTTACAAACAGATGTGGCTATTATGAACATGGTCACTGTTGGTCCTGTTGGTATGTTGTGTCTGACTTCATCAATGAATGTAATATTACAAACGGATGTGCGTAATATTACAAAAAAAAAAAAAAAAAAAAAAAAGGAACCCACTAACACATTGGCAGGATTTCAGTGACTGGTATTGCAAAGTGACTGAAAAGCAGTCCTATGATGAGTGGAGGACTTCTCAGAACCAAAAATATGGGAAAAAAATAAAAGAAAAATTGTCGTGTTGGACTTAAACTTAAAGTTTGAAAAAGACATCAAGGGAATAACAAAGTCAGCTTACTATCACCTTAAGAATATATCAAGGATAAAAGATCTGATGTCACTGCAGGACCTAAAAAAATACTAGTCGATGCTTTCATCTTCAGTCGGCTTGATTACTGTAACTGTTTTTACAGGTCTTCCTAAAAAATCTATTAGACTTCTGTAGCTAATTCAGGACTCTGCTGCTCGAGTCCTCACTAAAACCAAGAAAGTGGACCATATCAGTCCACTTCTGAAGTCGTTACACTGGCTGCCTGTCCGCCAGAGGTTAGACTTTAAAGTTCTGCTGCTGGTCTATAAAGCTCAGAATGGTTCAGGTCCAAAGTACATCAGAGACATCCTGTCCAAAAGCATGCTAAAGGAACATAAATGAAAGATTTTACCTTCGACGAACTCAATCACACTGCTGCTGTTTTGTCCCTTTTAACCAGTCCCATTATGAACCTACCAGACCCCTCAGGTCATCTGCATCTGGTCTTTTATTAGTTCCAAGAGTCAAAATGAGACGTGGAGAAGCTGCATTCAGCTTCTATGCTCCTCATGTCTGGAAAAATCTCCCAGATCGTCTCAGATCAGCTGAGACAGTCAGTTTATTTAAATTGAGGTGAAAGACCCCCCTGTTCTCAGCTGCATTTCAGTGTTTTTTATTCAGTTATTTTGAGTTTATTTCAATTCCAAATCTGCATGTTTAACGGGGGAGAGAGGTAGCCGGGCTACCTAATAATTTCTCTCTACCGTAGCCCCCAAAGACCCATTGTTAGCCTTTCTGATGAGCGATCTGCCATTCAACACACTGGACACTTTCAGGCTTCAAGTCCCATCATAATGTCACAGTTTGGTTTTGAGAATCGTTTCTTTAGCTCACAAAGGATGTTATCAAGCAATGGGTAAAATTTAATAAACCTAATTATGTCGTTTCCACGTTAATAACTGGTGTCCACAACTTAATTATGTCCTTCCCACATTAATAACTGGTGTCCACAACTTAATTATGTCCTTCCCACATTAATAACTGGTGTCCACAACTTAATTATGTCCTTCCCACATTAATAACTGGTGTCCACAACTTAATTATGTCCTTCCCACATTAATAACTGGTGTCCATAACTTAATTATGTCCTTCCCACATTAATAACTGGTGTCCACAACTTAATTATGTCCTTCCCACATTAATAACTGGTGTCCACGACTTAATTATGTCCTTCCCACATTAATAACTGGTGTCCACAACTTAATTATGTCCTTCCCACATTAATAACTGGTGTCCACAACTTAATTATGTCCTTCCCACATTAATAACTGGTGTCCATAACTTAATTATGTCCTTCCCACATTAATGACTGGTGTCCACGACTTAATTATGTCCTTCCCACATTAATAACTAGTGTCCACAACTTAATTATGTCCTTCCCACATTAATAACTGGTGTCCACAACTTAATTATGTCCTTCCCACATTAATAACTGCTGACCATAACTTAATTATGTCCTTCCCACATTAATAACTGGTGTCCACGACTTAATTATGTCCTTCCCACATTAATAACTAGTGTCCACAACTTAATTATGTCCTTCCCACATTAATAACTGGTGTCCACAACTTAATTATGTTCTTCACATTAATAACTGGTGTCCACAACTTAATTATGTTCTTCACATTAATGACTGGTGTCCACAACTTAATTATGTCCTTCCCACATTAATAACTGGTGTCCACGACTTAATTATGTTCTTCCCACATTAATAACTGGTGTCCACAACTTAATTATGTCCTTCCCACATTAATAACTGGTGTCCACAACTTAATTATGTCCTTCCCACATTAATAACTGGTGTCCACAATTTAATTATGTCGTTCCCACATTAATAGCTGGTGTCCACAACTTAATTATGTCCTTCCCACATTAATAAGTGGTGTCCACAACTTAATTATGTCCTTCCCACATTAATAACTGGTGTCCACAACTTAATTATGTCCTTCCCACATTAATAACTGGTGTCCATAACTTAATTATGTCCTTCCCACATTAATAACTGGTGTCCACAACTTAATTATGTCCTTCCCACATTAATAACTGGTGTCCACAACTTAATTATGTGCTTCCCACATTAATAACTGGTGTCCACAACTTAATTATGTCCTTCCCACATTAATAACTGGTGTCCATAACTTAATTATGTCCTTCCCACATTAATAACTGGTGTCCACAACTTAATTATGTCCTTCCCACATTAATAACTGGTGTCCACAACTTAATTATGTCCTTCCCACATTAATAACTGGTGTCCACAACTTAATTATGTCCTTCCCACATTAATAACTGGTGTCCATAACTTAATTATGTCCTTCCCACATTAATAACTGGTGTCCACGACTTAATTATGTCCTTCCCACATTAATAACTGGTGTCCACAACTTAATTATGCCCTTCCCACATTAATAACTGGTGTCCACGACTTAATTATGTCCTTCCCACATTAATAACTGGTGTCCACAACTTAATTATGTCCTTCCCACATTAATAACTGGTGTCCATAACTTAATTATGTCCTTCCCACATTAATAACTGGTGACCAAAACTTAATTATGTCCTTCCCACATTAATAACTGGTGTCCACAACTTAATTATGTCCTTCCCACATTATTAACTTGTGTCCACAACTTAATTATGTCCTTCCCACATTAATAACTGGTGTCCACGACTTAATTATGTCCTTCCCACATTAATAACTGGTGTCCACAACTTAATTATGTCCTTCCCACGTTAATAACTGGTGTCCACAACTTAATTATGTTCTTCACATTAATAACTGGTGTCCACAACTTAATTATGTCCTTCCCACATTAATAACTGGTGTCCAAGACCTAATTATGTCCTTCCCACATTAATAACTGGTGTCCACAACTTAATTATGTCCTTCCCACATTAATAACTGGTGTCCACAACTTAATTATGTCCTTCCCACATTAATAACTGGTGTCCACAACTTAATTATGTCCTTCCCACATTAATAACTGGTGTCCACAACTTAATTATGTCCTTCCCACATTAATAACTGGTGTCCACAACTTAATTATGTCCTTCCCACATTAATAACTGGTGTCCACAACTTAATTATGTCCTTCCCACATTAATAACTGGTGTCCACAACTTAATTATGTCCTTCCCACATTAATAACTGGTTTCCATAACTTAATTATGTCCTTCCCACATTAATAACTGGTGTCCACAACTTAATTATGTCCTTCCCACATTAATAACTGGTGTCCACAACTTAATTATGTCCTTCCCACATTAATGACTGGTGTCCACAACTTAATTATGTCCTTCCCACATTAATAACTGGTGTCCATAACTTAATTATGTCCTTCCCACATTAATGACTGGTGTCCACAACTTAATTATGTCCTTCCCACATTAATAACTGGTGTCCACGACTTAATTATGTCCTTCCCACATTAATAACTGGTGTCCACAACTTAATTATGTCCTTCCCACATTAATAACTGGTGTCCACAACTTAATTATGTCCTTCCCACATTAATAACTGGTGTCCATAACTTAATTATGTCCTTCCCACATTAATGACTGGTGTCCACGACTTAATTATGTCCCTCCCACATTAATAACTAGTGTCCACAACTTAATTATGTCCTTCCCACATTAATAACTGGTGTCCACAACTTAATTATGTCCTTCCCACATTAATAACTGCTGACCATAACTTAATTATGTCCTTCCCACATTAATAACTGGTGTCCACGACTTAATTATGTCCTTCCCACATTAATAACTAGTGTCCACAACTTAATTATGTCCTTCCCACATTAATAACTGGTGTCCACAACTTAATTATGTTCTTCACATTAATAACTGCTGTCCACAACTTAATTATGTTCTTCACATTCATGACTGGTGTCCACAACTTAATTATGTCCTTCCCACATTAATAACTGGTGTCCACGACTTAATTATGTTCTTCCCACATTAATAACTGGTGTCCACAACTTAATTATGTCCTTCCCACATTAATAACTGGTGTCCACAACTTAATTATGTCCTTCCCACATTAATAACTGGTGTCCACAATTTAATTATGTCCTTCCCACATTAATAACTGGTGTCCACAACTTAATTATGTCCTTCCCACATTAATAAGTGGTGTCCACAACTTAATTATGTCCTTCCCACATTAATAACTGGTGTCCACAACTTAATTATGTCCTTCCCACATTAATAACTGGTGTCCATAACTTAATTATGTCCTTCCCACATTAATAACTGGTGTCCACAACTTAATTATGTCCTTCCCACATTAATAACTGGTGTCCACAACTTAATTATGTCCTTCCCACATTAATAACTGGTGTCCACGACTTAATTATGTCCTTCCCACATTAATAACTGGTGTCCACAACTTAATTATGTCCTTCCCACATTAATAACTGGTGTCCACAACTTAATTATGTCCTTCCCACATTAATAACTGGTGTCCACAACTTAATTATGTCCTTCCCACATTAATAACTGGTGTCCACGACTTAATTATGTCCTTCCCACATTAATAACTGGTGTCCATAACTTAATTATGTCCTTCCCACATTAATAACTGGTGTCCACGACTTAATTATGTCCTTCCCACATTAATAACTGGTGTCCACAACTTAATTATGCCCTTCCCACATTAATAACTGGTGTCCACGACTTAATTATGTCCTTCCCACATTAATAACTGGTGTCCACAACTTAATTATGTCCTTCCCACATTAATAACTGGTGTCCATAACTTAATTATGTCCTTCCCACATTAATAACTGGTGACCAAAACTTAATTATGTCCTTCCCACATTAATAACTGGTGTCCACGACTTAATTATGTCCTTCCCACATTAATAACTAGTGTCCACAACTTAATTATGTCCTTCCCACATTAATAACTGGTGTCCACAACTTAATTATGTTCTTCACATTAATAACTGGTGTCCACAACTTAATTATGTTCTTCACATTAATGACTGGTGTCCACAACTTAATTATGTCCTTCCCACATTAATAACTGGTGTCCACGACTTAATTATGTTCTTCCCACATTAATAACTGGTGTCCACAACTTAATTATGTCCTTCCCACATTAATAACTGGTGTCCACAACTGAATTATGTCCTTCCCACATTAATAACTGGTGTCCACAATTTAATTATGTCCTTCCCACATTAATAACTGGTGTCCACAACTTAATTATGTCCTTCCCACATTAATAAGTGGTGTCCACAACTTAATTATGTCCTTCCCACATTAATAACTGGTGTCCACAACTTAATTATGTCCTTCCCACATTAATAACTGGTGTCCATAACTTAATTATGTCCTTCCCACATTAATAACTGGTGTCCACAACTTAATTATGTCCTTCCCACATTAATAACTGGTATCCACAACTTAATTATGTCCTTCCCACATTAATAACTGGTGTCCACAACTTAATTATGTCCTTCCCACATTAATAACTGGTGTCCATAACTTAATTATGTCCTTCCCACATTAATAACTGGTGTCCACAACTTAATTATGTCCTTCCCACATTAATAACTGGTGTCCACAACTTAATTATGTCCTTCCCACATTAATAACTGGTGTCCACGACTTAATTATGTCCTTCCCACATTAATAACTGGTGTCCATAACTTAATTATGTCCTTCCCACATTAATAACTGGTGTCCACGACTTAATTATGTCCTTCCCACATTAATAACTGGTGTCCACAACTTAATTATGCCCTTCCCACATTAATAAATGGTGTCCACGACTTAATTATGTCCTTCCCACATTAATAACTGGTGTCCACAACTTAATTATGTCCTTCCCACATTAATAACTGGTGTCCATAACTTAATTATGTCCTTCCCACATTAATAACTGGTGACCAAAACTTAATTATGTCCTTCCCACATTAATAACTGGTGTCCACAACTTAATTATGTCCTTCCCACATTATTAACTTGTGTCCACAACTTAATTATGTCCTTCCCACATTAATAACTGGTGTCCACGACTTAATTATGTCCTTCCCACATTAATAACTGGTGTCCACAACTTAATTATGTCCTTCCCACGTTAATAACTGGTGTCCACAACTTAATTATGTTCTTCACATTAATAACTGGTGTCCACAACTTAATTATGTCCTTCCCACATTAATAACTGGTGTCCACGACTTAATTATGTTCTTCCCACATTAATAACTGGTGTCCACAACCTAATTATGTCCTTCCCACATTAATAACTGGTGTCCACAACTTAATTATGTCCTTCCCACATTAATAACTGGTGTCCACAACTTAATTATGTCCTTCCCACATTAATAACTGGTGTCCACAACTTAATTATGTCCTTCCCACATTAATAACTGGTGTCCACAACTTAATTATGTCCTTCCCACATTAATAACTGGTGTCCATAACTTAATTATGTCCTTCCCACATTAATAACTGGTGTCCACAACTTAATTATGTCCTTCCCACATTAATAACTGGTGTCCACAACTTAATTATGTCCTTCCCACATTAATAACTGGTGTCCACAACTTAATTATGTCCTTCCCACATTAATAACTGGTTTCCATAACTTAATTATGTCCTTCCCACATTAATAACTGGTGTCCACAACTTAATTATGTCCTTCCCACATTAATAACTGGTGTCCACAACTTAATTATGTCCTTCCCACATTAATGACTGGTGTCCACAACTTAATTATGTCCTTCCCACATTAATGACTGGTGTCCACAACTTAATTATGTCCTTCCCACATTAATAACTGGTGTCCATAACTTAATTATGTCCTTCCCACATTAATAACTGGTGTCCACAACTTAATTATGTCCTTCCCACATTAATAACTGGTGTCCACGACTTAATTATGTCCTTCCCACATTAATAACTGGTGTCCACAACTTAATTATGTCCTTCCCACATTAATAACTGGTGTCCACAACTTAATTATGTCCTTCCCACATTAATAACTGGTGTCCATAACTTAATTATGTCCTTCCCACATTAATGACTGGTGTCCACGACTTAATTATGTCCTTCCCACATTAATAACTAGTGTCCACAACTTAATTATGTCCTTCCCACATTAATAACTGGTGTCCACAACTTAATTATGTCCTTCCCACATTAATAACTGGTGTCCACAACTTAATTATGTCCTTCCCACATTAATAACTAGTGTCCACAACTTAATTATGTCCTTCCCACATTAATAACTGGTGTCCACAACTTAATTATGTTCTTCACATTAATAACTGGTGTCCACAACTGAATTATGTTCTTCACATTAATGACTGGTGTCCACAACTTAATTATGTCCTTCCGACATTAATAACTGGTGTCCACGACTTAATTATGTTCTTCCCACATTAATAACTGGTGTCCATAACTTAATTATGTCCTTCCCACATTAATGACTGGTGTCCACAACTTAATTATGTCCTTCCCACATTAATAACTGGTGTCCATAACTTAATTATGTCCTTCCCACATTAATAACTGGTGTCCACGACTTAATTATGTTCTTCCCACATTAATAACTGGTGTCCACAACTTAATTATGTCCTTCCCACATTAATAACTGGTGTCCACAACTTAATTATGTCCTTCCCACATTAATAACTGGTGTCCACAATTTAATTATGTCCTTCCCACATTAATAACTGGTGTCCACAACTTAATTATGTCCTTCCCACATTAATAAGTGGTGTCCACAACTTAATTATGTCCTTCCCACATTAATAACTGGTGTCCACAACTTAATTATGTCCTTCCCACATTAATAACTGGTGTCCATAACTTAATTATGTCCTTCCCACATTAATAACTGGTGTCCACAACTTAATTATGTCCTTCCCACATTAATAACTGGTGTCCACAACTTAATTATGTCCTTCCCACATTAATAACTGGTGTCCACGACTTAATTATGTCCTTCCCACATTAATAACTGGTGTCCACAACTTAATTATGTCCTTCCCACATTAATAACTGGTGTCCACAACTTAATTATGTCCTTCCCACATTAATAACTGGTGTCCACAACTTAATTATGTCCTTCCCACATTAATAACTGGTGTCCACGACTTAATTATGTCCTTCCCACATTAATAACTGGTGTCCATAACTTAATTATGTCCTTCCCACATTAATAACTGGTGTCCACGACTTAATTATGTCCTTCCCACATTAATAACTGGTGTCCACAACTTAATTATGCCCTTCCCACATTAATAACTGGTGTCCACGACTTAATTATGTCCTTCCCACATTAATAACTGGTGTCCACAACTTAATTATGTCCTTCCCACATTAATAACTGGTGTCCATAACTTAATTATGTCCTTCCCACATTAATAACTGGTGACCAAAACTTAATTATGTCCTTCCCACATTAATAACTGGTGTCCACGACTTAATTATGTCCTTCCCACATTAATAACTAGTGTCCACAACTTAATTATGTCCTTCCCACATTAATAACTGGTGTCCACAACTTAATTATGTTCTTCACATTAATAACTGGTGTCCACAACTTAATTATGTTCTTCACATTAATGACTGGTGTCCACAACTTAATTATGTCCTTCCCACATTAATAACTGGTGTCCACGACTTAATTATGTTCTTCCCACATTAATAACTGGTGTCCACAACTTAATTATGTCCTTCCCACATTAATAACTGGTATCCACAACTTAATTATGTCCTTCCCACATTAATAACTGATGTCCACAACTTAATTATGTCCTTCCCACATTAATAACTGGTGTCCATAACTTAATTATGTCCTTCCCACATTAATAACTGGTGTCCACAACTTAATTATGTCCTTCCCACATTAATAACTGGTGTCCACAACTTAATTATGTCCTTCCCACATTAATAACTGGTGTCCACGACTTAATTATGTCCTTCCCACATTAATAACTGGTGTCCATAACTTAATTATGTCCTTCCCACATTAATAACTGGTGTCCACGACTTAATTATGTCCTTCCCACATTAATAACTGGTGTCCACAACTTAATTATGCCCTTCCCACATTAATAAATGGTGTCCACGACTTAATTATGTCCTTCCCACATTAATAACTGGTGTCCACAACTTAATTATGTCCTTCCCACATTAATAACTGGTGTCCATAACTTAATTATGTCCTTCCCACATTAATAACTGGTGACCAAAACTTAATTATGTCCTTCCCACATTAATAACTGGTGTCCACAACTTAATTATGTCCTTCCCACATTATTAACTTGTGTCCACAACTTAATTATGTCCTTCCCACATTAATAACTGGTGTCCACGACTTAATTATGTCCTTCCCACATTAATAACTGGTGTCCACAACTTAATTATGTCCTTCCCACGTTAATAACTGGTGTCCACAACTTAATTATGTTCTTCACATTAATAACTGGTGTCCACAACTTAATTATGTCCTTCCCACATTAATAACTGGTGTCCACGACTTAATTATGTTCTTCCCACATTAATAACTGGTGTCCACAACCTAATTATGTCCTTCCCACATTAATAACTGGTGTCCACAACTTAATTATGTCCTTCCCACATTAATAACTGGTGTCCACAACTTAATTATGTCCTTCCCACATTAATAACTGGTGTCCACAACTTAATTATGTCCTTCCCACATTAATAACTGGTGTCCACAACTTAATTATGTCCTTCCCACATTAATAACTGGTGTCCATAACTTAATTATGTCCTTCCCACATTAATAACTGGTGTCCACAACTTAATTATGTCCTTCCCACATTAATAACTGGTGTCCACAACTTAATTATGTCCTTCCCACATTAATAACTGGTGTCCACAACTTAATTATGTCCTTCCCACATTAATAACTGGTTTCCATAACTTAATTATGTCCTTCCCACATTAATAACTGGTGTCCACAACTTAATTATGTCCTTCCCACATTAATAACTGGTGTCCACAACTTAATTATGTCCTTCCCACATTAATGACTGGTGTCCACAACTTAATTATGTCCTTCCCACATTAATGACTGGTGTCCACAACTTAATTATGTCCTTCCCACATTAATAACTGGTGTCCATAACTTAATTATGTCCTTCCCACATTAATAACTGGTGTCCACAACTTAATTATGTCCTTCCCACATTAATAACTGGTGTCCACGACTTAATTATGTCCTTCCCACATTAATAACTGGTGTCCACAACTTAATTATGTCCTTCCCACATTAATAACTGGTGTCCACAACTTAATTATGTCCTTCCCACATTAATAACTGGTGTCCATAACTTAATTATGTCCTTCCCACATTAATGACTGGTGTCCACGACTTAATTATGTCCTTCCCACATTAATAACTAGTGTCCACAACTTAATTATGTCCTTCCCACATTAATAACTGGTGTCCACAACTTAATTATGTCCTTCCCACATTAATAACTGGTGTCCACAACTTAATTATGTCCTTCCCACATTAATAACTAGTGTCCACAACTTAATTATGTCCTTCCCACATTAATAACTGGTGTCCACAACTTAATTATGTTCTTCACATTAATAACTGGTGTCCACAACTGAATTATGTTCTTCACATTAATGACTGGTGTCCACAACTTAATTATGTCCTTCCGACATTAATAACTGGTGTCCACGACTTAATTATGTTCTTCCCACATTAATAACTGGTGTCCATAACTTAATTATGTCCTTCCCACATTAATGACTGGTGTCCACAACTTAATTATGTCCTTCCCACATTAATAACTGGTGTCCATAACTTAATTATGTCCTTCCCACATTAATAACTGGTGTCCACAACTTAATTATGTCCTTCCCACATTAATAACTGGTGTCCACGACTTAATTATGTCCTTCCCACATTAATAACTGGTGTCCACAACTTAATTATGTCCTTCCCACATTAATAACTGGTGTCCACAACTTAATTATGTCCTTCCCACATTAATAACTGGTGTCCATAACTTAATTATGTCCTTCCCACATTAATGACTGGTGTCCACGACTTAATTATGTCCTTCCCACATTAATAACTAGTGTCCACAACTTAATTATGTCCTTCCCACATTAATAACTGGTGTCCACAACTTAATTATGTCCTTCCCACATTAATAACTGGTGTCCACAACTTAATTATGTCCTTCCCACATTAATAACTAGTGTCCACAACTTAATTATGTCCTTCCCACATTAATAACTGGTGTCCATAACTTAATTATGTCCTTCCCACATTAATAACTGGTGTCCACAACTTAATTATGTCCTTCCCACATTAATAACTGGTGTCCACAACTTAATTATGTCCTTCCCACATTAATAACTGGTGTCCACAACTTAATTATGTCCTTCCCACATTAATAACTGGTGTCCATAACTTAATTATGTCCTTCCCACATTAATAACTGGTGTCCACAACTTAATTATGTCCTTCCCACATTAATAACTGGTGTCCACAACTTAATTATGTCCTTCCCACATTAATAACTGGTGTCCACGACTTAATTATGTCCTTCCCACATTAATAACTGGTGTCCATAACTTAATTATGTCCTTACCACATTAATAACTGGTGTCCACGACTTAATTATGTCCTTCCCACATTAATAACTGGTGTCCACAACTTAATTATGCCCTTCCCACATTAATAACTGGTGTCCACGACTTAATTATGTCCTTCCCACATTAATAACTGGTGTCCACAACTTAATTATGTCCTTCCCACATTAATAACTGGTGTCCATAACTTAATTATGTCCTTCCCACATTAATAACTGGTGACCAAAACTTAATTATGTCCTTCCCACATTAATAACTGGTGTCCACAACTTAATTATGTCCTTCCCACATTATTAACTTGTGTCCACAACTTAATTATGTCCTTCCCACATTAATAACTGGTGTCCACGACTTAATTATGTCCTTCCCACATTAATAACTGGTGTCCACAACTTAATTATGTCCTTCCCACGTTAATAACTGGTGTCCACAACTTAATTATGTTCTTCACATTAATAACTGGTGTCCACAACTTAATTATGTCCTTCCCACATTAATAACTGGTGTCCACGACTTAATTATGTTCTTCCCACATTAATAACTGGTGTCCACAACCTAATTATGTCCTTCCCACATTAGTAACTGGTGTCCACAACTTAATTATGTCCTTCCCACATTAATAACTGGTGTCCACAACTTAATTATGTCCTTCCCACATTAATAACTGGTGTCCACAACTTAATTATGTCCTTCCCACATTAATAACTGGTGTCCACAACTTAATTATGTCCTTCCCACATTAATAACTGGTGTCCATAACTTAATTATGTCCTTCCCACATTAATAACTGGTGTCCACAACTTAATTATGTCCTTCCCACATTAATAACTGGTGTCCACAACTTAATTATGTCCTTCCCACATTAATAACTGGTGTCCACAACTTAATTATGTCCTTCCCACATTAATAACTGGTGTCCATAACTTAATTATGTCCTTCCCACATTAATAACTGGTGTCCACAACTTAATTATGTCCTTCCCACATTAATAACTGGTGTCCACAACTTAATTATGTCCTTCCCACATTAATGACTGGTGTCCACAACTTAATTATGTCCTTCCCACATTAATAACTGGTGTCCATAACTTAATTATGTCCTTCCCACATTAATAACTGGTGTCCACAACTTAATTATGTCCTTCCCACATTAATAACTGGTGTCCACGACTTAATTATGTCCTTCCCACATTAATAACTGGTGTCCACAACTTAATTATGTCCTTCCCACATTAATAACTGGTGTCCACAACTTAATTATGTCCTTCCCACATTAATAACTGGTGTCCATAACTTAATTATGTCCTTCCCACATTAATAACTGGTGTCCACGACTTAATTATGTCCTTCCCACATTAATAACTAGTGTCCACAACTTAATTATGTCCTTCCCACATTAATAACTGGTGTCCACAACTTAATTATGTTCTTCACATTAATAACTGGTGTCCACAACTTAATTATGTCCTTCCCACATTAATAACTGCTGACCATAACTTAATTATGTCCTTCCCACATTAATAACTGGTGTCCACGACTTAATTATGTCCTTCCCACATTAATAACTAGTGTCCACAACTTAATTATGTCCTTCCCACATTAATAACTGGTGTCCACAACTTAATTATGTTCTTCACATTAATAACTGGTGTCCACAACTTAATTATGTTCTTCACATTAATGACTGGTGTCCACAACTTAATTATGTCCTTCCCACATTAATAACTGGTGTCCACGACTTAATTATGTTCTTCCCACATTAATAACTGGTGTCCACAACTTAATTATGTCCTTCCCACATTAATAACTGGTGTCCACAACTTAATTATGTCCTTCCCACATTAATAACTGGTGTCCACAACTTAATTATGTCCTTCCCACATTAATAACTGGTGTCCACGACTTAATTATGTCCTTCCCACATTAATAACTGGTGTCCACAACGTAATTATGTCCTTCCCACGTTAATAACTGGTGTCCACAACTTAATTATGTCCTTCCCACATTAATAACTGGTGTCCACAACTTAATTATGTCCTTCCCACATTAATAACTGGTGTCCACAATTTAATTATGTCCTTCCCACATTAATAACTGGTGTCCACAACTTAATTATGTCCTTCCCACATTAATAACTGGTGTCCACAATTTAATTATGTCCTTCCCACGTTAATAACTGGTGTCCACAACTTAATTATGTCCTTCCCACGTTAATAACTGGTGTCCAAAACTTAATTATGTCCTTCCCACATTAATAACTGGTGTCCACAACTTAATTATGTCCTTCCCACATTAATAACTGGTGTCCACAACTTAATTATGTCCTTCCCACATTAATAACTGGTGTCCACAACTTAATTATGTCCTTCCCACATTAATAACTGGTGTCCACAACTTAATTATGTCCTTCCCACATTAATAACTGGTGTCCACAACTTAATTATGTCCTTCCCACATTACCTGGTGTCCACAACTTAATTATGTCCTTCCCACATTAATAACTGGTGTCCACAACTTAATTATGTCCTTCCCACATTAATAACTGGTGTCCACAACTTAATTATGTCCTTCCCACATTAATAACTGGTGTCCACAACTTAATTATGTCCTTCCCACATTAATAACTGGTGTCCACAACTTAATTATGTCCTTCCCACATTAATAACTGGTGTCCACAGCTTAATTATGTCCTTCCCACATTAATAACTGGTGTCCACAACTTAATTATGTCCTTCCCACATTAATAACTGGTGTCCACAACTTAATTATGTCCTTCCCACGTTAATAACTGGTGTCCACAACTTAATTATGTCCTTCCCACATTAATAACTGGTGTCCACAACTTAATTATGTCCTTCCCACATTAATAACTGGTGTCCACAACTTAATTATGTCCTTCCCACATTAATAACTGGTGTCCACAACTTAATTATGTCCTTCCCACATTAATAACTGGTGTCCACAACTTAATTATGTCCTTCCCACATTAATAACTGGTGTCCACAACTTAATTATGTTCTTCACATTAATAACTGGTGTCCACAACTTAATTATATTCTTCACATTAATAACTGGTGTCCACACCTTAATTATGTCCTTCCCACATTAATAACTTGTGTCCACAACGTAATTATGTCCTTCCCACGTTAATAACTGGTGTCCACAACTTAATTATGTCCTTCCCACATTAATAACTGGTGTCCACAACTTAATTATGTCCTTCCCACGTTAATAACTGGTGTCCACAACTTAATTATGTCCTTCCCACATTAATAACTGGTGTCCAAAACTTAATTATGTCCTTCCCACATTAATAACTGGTGTCCATAACTTAATTATGTCCTTCCCACATTAATAACTGGTGTCCACAACTTAATTATGTCGTTCCCACATTAATAACTGGTGTCCACAACTTAATTATGTCCTTCCAACATTAATAACTGGTGTCCACAACTTAATTATGTCCTTCCCACATTAATAACTGGTGTCCACAACTTAATATGTCCTTCCCACATTAATAACTGGTGTCCACAACTTAATTATGTCCTTCCCACATTAATAACTGGTGTCCACAACTTAATTATGTTCTTCACATTAATAACTGGTGTCCACAACTTAATTATATTCTTCACATTAATAACTGGTGTCCACAACTTAATTATGTCCTTCCCACGTTAATAACTGGTGTCCACAACTTAATTATGTTCTTCACATTAATAACTGGTGTCCACAACTTAATTATATTCTTCACATTAATAACTGGTGTCCACAACTTAATTATGTCCTTCCCACGTTAATAACTGGTGTCCACAACTTAATTATGTCCTTCCCACATTAATAACTGGTGTCCACAACTTAATTATGTCCTTCCCACATTAATAACTGGTGTCCACAACTTAATTATGTCCTTCCCACATTAATAACTGGTGTCCACAACTTAATTATGTCCTTCCCACGTTAATAACTGGTGTCCACAACTTAATTATGTCCTTCCCACATTAATAACTGGTGTCCACAACTTAATTATGTCCTTCCCACATTAATAACTGGAGTCCACAACTTAATTATGTCCTTCCCACATTAATAACTGGTGTCCACAACTTAATTATGTCCTTCCCACATTAATAACTGGTGTCCACAACTTAATTATGTCCTTCCCACATTAATAACTGGTGTCCACAACTTAATTATGTTCTTCACATTAATAACTGGTGTCCACAACTTAATTATATTCTTCACATTAATAACTGGTGTCCACACCTTAATTATGTCCTTCCCACATTAATAACTTGTGTCCACAACGTAATTATGTCCTTCCCACGTTAATAACTGGTGTCCACAACTTAATTATGTCCTTCCCACATTAATAACTGGTGTCCACAACTTAATTATGTCCTTCCCACGTTAATAACTGGTGTCCACAACTTAATTATGTCCTTCCCACATTAATAACTGGTGTCCAAAACTTAATTATGTCCTTCCCACATTAATAACTGGTGTCCATAACTTAATTATGTCCTTCCCACATTAATAACTGGTGTCCACAACTTAATTATGTCGTTCCCACATTAATAACTGGTGTCCACAACTTAATTATGTCCTTCCAACATTAATAACTGGTGTCCACAACTTAATTATGTCCTTCCCACATTAATAACTGGTGTCCACAACTTAATATGTCCTTCCCACATTAATAACTGGTGTCCACAACTTAATTATGTCCTTCCCACATTAATAACTGGTGTCCACAACTTAATTATGTTCTTCACATTAATAACTGGTGTCCACAACTTAATTATATTCTTCACATTAATAACTGGTGTCCACAACTTAATTATGTCCTTCCCACGTTAATAACTGGTGTCCACAACTTAATTATGTTCTTCACATTAATAACTGGTGTCCACAACTTAATTATATTCTTCACATTAATAACTGGTGTCCACAACTTAATTATGTCCTTCCCACGTTAATAACTGGTGTCCACAACTTAATTATGTCCTTCCCACATTAATAACTGGTGTCCACAACTTAATTATGTCCTTCCCACATTAATAACTGGTGTCCACGACTTAATTATGTCCTTCCCACATTAATAACTGGTGTCCATAACTTAATTATGTCCTTCCCACATTAATAACTGGTGTCCACGACTTAATTATGACCTTCCCACATTAATAACTGGTGTCCACAACTTAATTATGTCCTTCCCACATTAATAACTGGTGTCCACGACTTAATTATGTCCTTCCCACATTAATAACTGGTGTCCACAACTTAATTATGTCCTTCCCACATTAATAACTGGTGTCCACAACTTAATTATGTCCTTCCCACATTAATAACTGGTGTCCACGACTTAATTATGTCCTTCCCACATTAATAACTGGTGTCCACAACTTAATGATGTCCTTCACACATTAATAACTAGTGTCCACAACTTAATTATGTCGTTCCCACATTAATAACTGGTGTCCATAACTTAATTATGTCCTTCCCACATTAATAACTGGTGTCCACAACTTAATTATGTCCTTCCCACATTAATAACTGGTGTCCACAACTTAATTATGTCCTTCCCACATTAATAACTGGTGTCCACAACTTAATTATGTCCTTCCCACATTAATAACTGGTGTCCACAACTTAATTATGTCCTTCCCACATTAATAACTGGTGTCCACAACTTAATTATGTCCTTCCCACATTAATAACTGGTGTCCACAACTTAATTATGTCCTTCCCACATTAATAACTGGTGTCCACAACTTAATTATGTCCTTCCCACGTTAATAACTGGTGTCCACAACTTAATTATGTCCTTCCCACATTAATAACTGGTGTCCACAACTTAATTATGTCCTTCCCACATTAATAACTGGTGTCCACAACTTAATTATGTCCTTCCCACATTAATAACTGGTGTCCACAACTTAATTATGTCCTTCCCACATTAATAACTGGTGTCCACAACTTAATTATGTCCTTCCCACATTAATAACTGGTGTCCACAACTTAATTATGTCCTTCCCACATTAATAACTGGTGTCCACAACTTAATTATGTTCTTCACATTAATAACTGGTGTCCACAACTTAATTATATTCTTCACATTAATAACTGGTGTCCACACCTTAATTATGTCCTTCCCACATTAATAACTGGTGTCCACAACTTAATATGTCCTTCCCACATTAATAACTGGTGTCCACAACTTAATTATGTCCTTCCCACATTAATAACTGGTGTCCACAACTTAATTATGTCCTTCCCACATTAATAACTGGTGTCCACAACTTAATTATGTTCTTCACATTAATAACTGGTGTCCACAACTTAATTATATTCTTCACATTAATAACTGGTGTCCACAACTTAATTATGTCCTTCCCACATTAATAACTGGTGTCCACAACTTAATTATGTTCTTCACATTAATAACTGGTGTCCACAACTTAATTATATTCTTCACATTAATAACTGGTGTCCACAGCTTAATTATGTCCTTCCCACGTTAATAACTGGTGTCCACAACTTAATTATGTCCTTCCCACATTAATAACTGGTATCCACAACTTAATTATGTCCTTCCCACATTAATAACTGGTGTCCACAACTTAATTATGTCCTTCCCACGTTAATAACTGGTGTCCACAACTTAATTATGTCCTTCCCACATTAATAACTGGTGTCCACAACTTAATTATGTCCTTCCCACATTAATAACTGGTGTCCAAAATTTAATTATGTCCTTCCCACGTTAATAACTGGTGTCCACAACTTAATTATGTCCTTCCCACGTTAATAACTGGTGTCCATAACTTAATTATGTCCTTCCCACATTAATAACTGGTGTCCACAACTTAATTATGTCCTTCCCACATTAATAACTAGTGTCCACAACTTAATTATGTCGTTCCCACATTAATAACTGGTTTCCACAACTTAATTATGTCCTTCCCACATTAATAACTGGTGTCCACAACTTAATTATGTCCTTCCCACGTTAATAACTGGTGTCCAAAACTTAATTATGTCCTTCCCACATTAATAACTGGTGTCCATAACTTAATTATGTCCTTCCCACATTAATAACTGGTGTCCACAACTTAATTATGTCGTTCCCACATTAATAACTGGTGTCCACACCTTAATTATGTCCTTCCCACATTAATAACTGGTGTCCACAACTTAATATGTCCTTCCCACATTCATAACTGGTGTCCACAACTTAATTATGTCCTTCCCACATTAATAACTGGTGTCCACAACTTAATTATGTCCTTCCCACATTAATAACTGGTGTCCACAACTTAATTATGTTCTTCACATTAATAACTGGTGTCCACAACTTAATTATATTCTTCACATTAATAACTGGTGTCCACAACTTAATTATGTCCTTCCCACGTTAATAACTGGTGTCCACAACTTAATTATGTTCTTCACATTAATAACTGGTGTCCACAACTTAATTATATTCTTCACATTAATAACTGGTGTCCACAACTTAATTATGTCCTTCCCACGTTAATAACTGGTGTCCACAACTTAATTATGTCCTTCCCACATTAATAACTGGTGTCCACAACTTAATTATGTCCTTCCCACATTAATAACTGGTGTCCACAACGTAATTATGTCCTTCCCACGTTAATAACTGGTGTCCACAACTTAATTATGTCCTTCCCACATTAATAACTGGTGTCCACAACTTAATTATGTCCTTCCCACATTAATAACTGGTGTCCAAAATTTAATTATGTCCTTCCCACATTAATAACTGGTGTCCACAACTTAATTATGTCCTTCCCACATTAATAACTGGTGTCCACAATTTAATTATGTCCTTCCCACATTAATAACTGGTGTCCACAACTTAATTATGTCCTTCCCACATTAATAACTGGTGTCCACAATTTAATTATGTCCTTCCCACGTTAATAACTGGTGTCCACAACTTAATTATGTCCTTCCCACGTTAATAACTGGTGTCCAAAACTTAATTATGTCCTTCCCACATTAATAACTGGTGTCCACAACTTAATTATGTCCTTCCCACATTAATAACTGGTGTCCACAACTTAATTATGTCCTTCCCACATTAATAACTGGTGTCCACAACTTAATTATGTCCTTCCCACATTAATAACTGTTGTCCACAACTTAATTATGTCCTTCCCACATTAATAACTGGTGTCCACAACTTAATTATGTCCTTCCCACATTACCTGGTGTCCACAACTTAATTATGTCCTTCCCACATTAATAACTGGTGTCCACAACTTAATTATGTCCTTCCCACATTAATAACTGGTGTCCACAACTTAATTATGTCCTTCCCACATTAATAACTGGTGTCCACAACTTAATTATGTCCTTCCCACATTAATAACTGGTGTCCACAACTTAATTATGTCCTTCCCACATTAATAACTGGTGTCCACAGCTTAATTATGTCCTTCCCACATTAATAACTGGTGTCCACAACTTAATTATGTCCTTCCCACATTAATAACTGGTGTCCACAACTTAATTATGTCCTTCCCACGTTAATAACTGGTGTCCACAACTTAATTATGTCCTTCCCACATTAATAACTGGTGTCCACAACTTAATTATGTCCTTCCCACATTAATAACTGGTGTCCACAACTTAATTATGTCCTTCCCACATTAATAACTGGTGTCCACAACTTAATTATGTCCTTCCCACATTAATAACTGGTGTCCACAACTTAATTATGTCCTTCCCACATTAATAACTGGTGTCCACAACTTAATTATGTCCTTCCCACATTAATAACTGGTGTCCACAACTTAATTATGTTCTTCACATTAATAACTGGTGTCCACAACTTAATTATATTCTTCACATTAATAACTGGTGTCCACACCTTAATTATGTCCTTCCCACATTAATAACTTGTGTCCACAAAGTAATTATGTCCTTCCCACGTTAATAACTGGTGTCCACAACTTAATTATGTCCATCCCACATTAATAACTGGTGTCCACAACTTAATTATGTCCTTCCCACGTTAATAACTGGTGTCCACAACTTAATTATGTCCTTCCCACGTTAATAACTGGTGTCCAAAACTTAATTATGTCCTTCCCACATTAATAACTGGTGTCCATAACTTAATTATGTCGTTCCCACATTAATAACTGGTGTCCACAACTTAATTATGTTCTTCACATTAATAACTGGTGTCCACAACTTAATTATATTCTTCACATTAATAACTGGTGTCCACAACTTAATTATGTCCTTCCCACGTTAATAACTGGTGTCCACAACTTAATTATGTCCTTCCCACATTAATAACTGGTGTCCACAACTTAATTATATTCTTCACATTAATAACTGGTGTCCACAACTTAATTATGTCCTTCCCACGTTAATAACTGGTGTCCACAACTTAATTATGTTCTTCACATTAATAACTGGTGTCCACAACTTAATTATATTCTTCACATTAATAACTGGTGTCCACAACTTAATTATGTCCTTCCCACGTTAATAACTGGTGTCCACAACTTAATTATGTCCTTCCCACATTAATAACTGGTGTCCACAACTTAATTATGTCCTTCCCACATTAATAACTGGTGTCCACGACTTAATTATGTCCTTCCCACATTAATAACTGGTGTCCATAACTTAATTATGTCCTTCCTACATTAATAACTGGTGTCCACGACTTAATTATGACCTTCCCACATTAATAACTGGTGTCCACAACTTAATTATGTCCTTCCCACATTAATAACTGGTGTCCACGACTTAATTATGTCCTTCCCACATTAAAAACTGGTGTCCACAACTTAATTATGTCCTTCCCACATTAATAACTGGTGTCCACAACTTAATTATGTCCTTCCCACATTAATAACTGGTGTCCACAACTTAATTATGTCCTTCCCACATTAATAACTGGTGTCCACAACTTAATTATGTCCTTCCCACATTAATAACTGGTGTCCACAACTTAATTATGTCCTTCCCACATTAATAACTGGTGTCCACAACTTAATTATGTCCTTCCCACATTAATAACTGGTGTCCACAACTTAATTATGTCCTTCCCACATTAATAACTGGTGTCCACAACTTAATTATGTCCTTCCCACATTAATAACTGGTGTCCACAACTTAATTATGTCCTTCCCACGTTAATAACTGGTGTCCACAACTTAATTATGTCCTTCCCACATTAATAACTGGTGTCCACAACTTAATTATGTCCTTCCCACATTAATAACTGGTGTCCACAACTTAATTATGTCGTTCCCACATTAATAACTGGTGTCCACAACTTAATTATGTCCTTCCCACATTAATAACTGGTGTCCACAACTTAATTATGTCCTTCCCACATTAATAACTGGTGTCCACAACTTAATTATGTCCTTCCCACATTAATAACTGGTGTCCACAACTTAATTATGTTCTTCACATTAATAACTGGTGTCCACAACTTAATTATATTCTTCACATTAATAACTGGTGTCCACACCTTAATTATGTCCTTCCCACATTAATAACTGGTGTCCACAACTTAATATGTCCTTCCCACATTAATAACTGGTGTCCACAACTTAATTATGTCCTTCCCACATTAATAACTGGTGTCCACAACTTAATTATGTCCTTCCCACATTAATAACTGGTGTCCACAACTTAATTATGTTCTTCACATTAATAACTGGTGTCCACAACTTAATTATATTCTTCACATTAATAACTGGTGTCCACAACTTAATTATGTCCTTCCCACGTTAATAACTGGTGTCCACAACTTAATTATGTTCTTCACATTAATAACTGGTGTCCACAACTTAATTATATTCTTCACATTAATAACTGGTGTCCACAACTTAATTATGTCCTTCCCACGTTAATAACTGGTGTCCACAACTTAATTATGTCCTTCCCACATTAATAACTGGTGTCCACAACTTAATTATGTCCTTCCCACATTAATAACTGGTGTCCACAACTTAATTATGTCCTTCCCACGTTAATAACTGGTGTCCAAAACTTAATTATGTCCTTCCCACATTAATAACTGGTGTCCATAACTTAATTATGTCCTTCCCACATTAATAAATGGTGTCCACAACTTAATTATGTCGTTCCCACATTAATAACTGGTGTCCACAACTTAATTATGTCCTTCCAACATTAATAACTGGTGTCCACAACTTAATTATGTCCTTCCCACATTAATAACTGGTGTCCACAACTTAATATGTCCTTCCCACATTAATAACTGGTGTCCACAACTTAATTATGTCCTTCCCACATTAATAACTGGTGTCCACAACTTAATTATGTTCTTCACATTAATAACTGGTGTCCACAACTTAATTATATTCTTCACATTAATAACTGGTGTCCACAACTTAATTATGTCCTTCCCACGTTAATAACTGGTGTCCACAACTTAATTATGTTCTTCACATTAATAACTGGTGTCCACAACTTAATTATATTCTTCACATTAATAACTGGTGTCCACAACTTAATTATGTCCTTCCCACGTTAATAACTGGTGTCCACAACTTAATTATGTCCTTCCCACATTAATAACTGGTGTCCACAACTTAATTATGTCCTTCCCACATTAATAACTGGTGTCCACGACTTAATTATGTCCTTCCCACATTAATAACTGGTGTCCACAACTTAATTATGTCCTTCCCACATTAATAACTGGTGTCCACGACTTAATTATGTCCTTCCCACATTAATAACTGGTGTCCACAACTTAATTATGTCCTTCCCACATTAATAACTGGTGTCCACAACTTAATTATGTCCTTCCCACATTAATAACTGGTGTCCACGACTTAATTATGTCCTTCCCACATTAATAACTGGTGTCCACAACTTAATGATGTCCTTCACACATTAATAACTAGTGTCCACAACTTAATTATGTCGTTCCCACATTAGTAACTGGTGTCCACAACTTAATTATGTCCTTCCCACATTAATAACTGGTGTCCACAACTTAATTATGTCCTTCCCACATTAATAACTGGTGTCCACAACTTAATTATGTCCTTCCCACATTAATAACTGGTGTCCACAACTTAATTATGTCCTTCCCACATTAATAACTGGTGTCCACAACTTAATTATGTCCTTCCCACATTAATAACTGGTGTCCACAACTTAATTATGTCCTTCCCACATTAATAACTGGTGTCCACAACTTAATTATGTCCTTCCCACATTAATAACTGGTGTCCACAACTTAATTATGTCCTTCCCACGTTAATAACTGGTGTCCACAACTTAATTATGTCCTTCCCACATTAATAACTGGTGTCCACAACTTAATTATGTCCTTCCCACATTAATAACTGGTGTCCACAACTTAATTATGTCCTTCCCACATTAATAACTGGTGTCCACAACTTAATTATGTCCTTCCCACATTAATAACTGGTGTCCACAACTTAATTATGTCCTTCCCACATTAATAACTGGTGTCCACAACTTAATTATGTTCTTCACATTAATAACTGGTGTCCACAACTTAATTATATTCTTCACATTAATAACTGGTGTCCACACCTTAATTATGTCCTTCCCACATTAATAACTGGTGTCCACAACTTAATATGTCCTTCCCACATTCATAACTGGTGTCCACAACTTAATTATGTCCTTCCCACATTAATAACTGGTGTCCACAACTTAATTATGTCCTTCCCACATTAATAACTGGTGTCCACAACTTAATTATGTTCTTCACATTAATAACTGGTGTCCACAACTTAATTATATTCTTCACATTAATAACTGGTGTCCACAACTTAATTATGTCCTTCCCACGTTAATAACTGGTGTCCACAACTTAATTATGTTCTTCACATTAATAACTGGTGTCCACAACTTAATTATATTCTTCACATTAATAACTGGTGTCCACAACTTAATTATGTCCTTCCCACGTTAATAACTGGTGTCCACAACTTAATTATGTCCTTCCCACATTAATAACTGGTGTCCACAACTTAATTATGTCCTTCCCACATTAATAACTGGTGTCCACAACGTAATTATGTCCTTCCCACGTTAATAACTGGTGTCCACAACTTAATTATGTCCTTCCCACATTAATAACTGGTGTCCACAACTTAATTATGTCCTTCCCATATTAATAACTGGTGTCCAAAATTTAATTATGTCCTTCCCACGTTAATAACTGGTGTCCACAACTTAATTATGTCCTTCCCACGTTAATAACTGGTGTCCATAACTTAATTATGTCCTTCCCACATTAATAACTGGTGTCCACAACTTAATTATGTCCTTCCCACATTAATAACTGGTGTCCACAACTTAATTATGTCCTTCCTACATTAATAACTGGTGTCCACAACTTAATTATGTCCTTCCCACATTAATAACTAGTGTCCACAACTTAATTATGTCGTTCCCACATTAATAACTGGTTTCCACAACTTAATTATGTCCTTCCCACATTAATAACTGGTGTCCACAACTTAATTATGTCCTTCCCACATTAATAACTGGTGTCCACAACTTAATTATGTCCTTCCCACATTAATAACTAGTGTCCACAACTTAATTATGTCGTTCCCACATTAATAACTGGTGTCCACAACTTAATTATGTCCTTCCCACATTAATAACTGGTGTCCACAACTTAATTATGTCCTTCCCACATTAATAACTGGTGTCCACAACTTAATTATGTCCTTCCCACATTAATAACTAGTGTCCACAACTTAATTATGTCGTTCCCACATTAATAACTGGTTTCCACAACTTAATTATGTCCTTCCCACATTAATAACTGGTGTCCACAACTTAATTATGTCCTTCCCACATTAATAACTGTTGTCCACAACTTAATTATGTCCTTCCTACATTAATAACTGGTGTCCACAACTTAATTATGTCCTTCCCACATTAATAACTGGTGTCCACAACTTAATTATGTCCTTCCCACATTAATAACTGGTGTCCACAACTTAATTATGTCCTTCCCACATTAATAACTGGTGTCCACAACTTAATTATGTCCTTCCTACATTAATGACTAGTGTCCACAACTTAATTATGTCCTTCCCACATTAATAACTGTTGTCCACAACTTAATTATGTCCTTCCCACGTTAATAACTGGTGTCCACAACTTAATTATGTCCTTCCCACATTAATAACTGGTGTCCACAACTTAATTATGTCCTTCCCACATTAATAACTGTTGTCCACAACTTAATTATGTCCTTCCCACATTAATAACTGGTGTCCACAACTTAATTATGTCCTTCCTACATTAATAACTGGTGTCCACAACTTAATTATGTCCTTCCTACATTAATAACTGGTGTCCACAACTTAATTATGTCCTTCCCACATTAACTGGTGTCCACAACTTAATTATGTCCTTCCCACGTTAATAACTGGTGTCCACAACTTAATTATGTCCTTCCCACATTAATAACTGGTGTCCAAAATTTAATTATGTCCTTCCCACGTTAATAACTGGTGTCCACAACTTAATTATGTCCTTCCCACATTAATAACTGGTGTCCACAACTTAATTATGTCCTTCCCACATTAATAACTGGTGTCCAAAATATAATTATGTCCTTCCCACGTTAATAACTGGTGTCCACAACTTAATTATGTCCTTCCCACGTTAATAACTGGTGTCCACAACTTAATTATGTCCTTCCCACATTAATAACTGGTGTCCACAACTTAATTATGTCCTTCCCACATTAATAACTGGTGTCCACAACTTAATTATGTCCTTCCCACATTAATAACTGCTGTCCACGACTTAATTATGTCCTTCCCACATTAATAACTGGTGTCCATAACTTAATTATGTCCTTCCCACATTAATAACTGGTGTCCACGACTTAATTATGACCTTCCCACATTAATAACTGGTGTCCACAACTTAATTATGTCCTTCCCACATTAATAACTGGTGTCCACGACTTAATTATGTCCTTCCCACATTAATAACTGGTGTCCACAACTTAATTATGTCCTTCCCACATTAATAACTGGTGTCCATAACTTAATTATGTCCTTCCCACATTAATAACTGGTGTCCACAACTTAATTATGTCCTTCCCACATTAATAACTGGTGTCCACAACTTAATTATGTCCTTCCCACATTAATAACTGGTGTCCACGACTTAATTATGTCCTTCCCACATTAATAACTGGTGTCCACAACTTAATGATGTCCTTCACACATTAATAACTAGTGTCCACAACTTAATTATGTAGTTCCCACATTAATAACTGGTGTCCACAACTTAATTATGTCCTTCCCACATTAATAACTGGTGTCCACAACTTAATTATGTCCTTCCCACATTAATAACTGGTGTCCACAACTTAATTATGTCCTTCCCACATTAATAACTGGTGTCCACAACTTAATTATGTCCTTCCCACATTAATAACTGGTGTCCACAACTTAATTATGTCCTTCCCACATTAATAACTGTTGTCCACAACTTAATTATGTCCTTCCCACGTTAATAACTGGTGTCCACAACTTAATTATGTCCTTCCCACATTAATAACTGTTGTCCACAACTTAATTATGTCCTTCCCACGTTAATAACTGGTGTCCACAACTTAATTATGTCCTTCCGACATTAACTGGTGTCCACAACTTAATTATGTCCTTCCTACATTAATAACTGGTGTCCACAACTTAATTATGTCCTTCCCACATTAATAACTGGTGTCCACGACTTAATTATGTCCTTCCCACATTAATAACTGGTGTCCACAACTTAATGATGTCCTTCACACATTAATAACTAGTGTCCACAACTTAATTATGTAGTTCCCACATTAATAACTGGTGTCCACAACTTAATTATGTCCTTCCCACATTAATAACTGGTGTCCACAACTTAATTATGTCCTTCCCACATTAATAACTGGTGTCCACAACTTAATTATGTCCTTCCCACATTAATAACTGGTGTCCACAACTTAATTATGTCCTTCCCACATTAATAACTGGTGTCCACAACTTAATTATGTCCTTCCCACATTAATAACTGTTGTCCACAACTTAATTATGTCCTTCGCCACGTTAATAACTGGTGTCCACAACTTAATTATGTCCTTCCCACATTAATAACTGGTGTCCACAACTTAATTATGTCCTTCCCACGTTAATAACTGGTGTCCACAACTTAATTATGTCCTTCCCACGTTAATAACTGGTGTCCACAACTTAATTATGTCCTTCCGACATTAACTGGTGTCCACAACTTAATTATGTCCTTCCTACATTAATAACTGGTGTCCACAACTTAATTATGTCCTTCCCACATTAACTGGTGTCCACAACTTAATTATGTCCTTCCCACATTAATAACTGGTGTCCACAACTTAATTATGTCCTTCCCACATTAATAACTGGTGTCCACAACTTAATTATGTCCTTCCCAAATTAATAACTGGTGTCCACAACTTAATTATGTCCTTCCCACATTAATAACTGGTGTCCACAACTTAATTATGTCCTTCCCACATTAATAACTGGTGTCCACAACTTAATTATGTCCTTCCCACATTAATAACTGGTGTCCACAACTTAATTATGTCCTTCCCACATTAATAACTGGTGTCCACAACTTAATTATGTTCTTCACATTAATAACTGGTGTCCAAAACTTAATTATATTCTTCACATTAATAACTGGTGTCCACAACTTAATTATGTCCTTCCCACGTTAATAACTGGTGTCCACAACGTAATTATGTCCTTCCCACGTTAATAACTGGTGACCACAACTTAATTATGTCCTTCCCACATTAATAACTGGTGTCCACAACTTAATTATGTCCTTCCCACATTAATAACTGGTGTCCACAACTTAATTATGTCCTTCCCACATTAATAACTGGTGTCCACAACTTAATTATGTCCTTCCCACATTAATAACTGGTGTCCACAACTTAATTATGTCCTTCCCACATTAATAACTGGTGTCCACAACTTAATTATGTCCTTCCCACATTAATAACTGGTGTCCACAACTTAATTATGTCCTTCCCACATTAATAACTGGTGTCCACAACTTAATTATGTTCTTCACATTAATAACTGGTGTCCACAACTTAATTATATTCTTCACATTAATAACTGGTGTCCACACCTTAATTATGTCCTTCCCACATTAATAACTGGTGTCCACAACGTAATTATGTCCTTCCCACGTTAATAACTGGTGTCCACAACTTAATTATGTCCTTCCCACATTAATAACTGGTGTCCACAACTTAATTATGTCCTTCCCACGTTAATAACTGGTGTCCACAACTTAATTATGTCCTTCCCACGTTAATAACTGGTGTCCAAAACTTAATTATGTCCTTCCCACATTAATAACTGGTGTCCACAACTTAATTATGTCCTTCCCACATTAATAACTGGTGTCCACAACTTAATTATGTCGTTCCCACATTAATAACTGGTGTCCACAACTTAATTATGTCCTTCCCACGTTAATAACTGGTGTCCACAACTTAATTATGTCCTTCCCACATTAATAACTGGTGTCCACAACTTAATTATGTCCTTCCCACATTAATAACTGGTGTCCACAACGTAATTATGTCCTTCCCACGTTAATAACTCGTGTCCACAACTTAATTATGTCCTTCCCACATTAATAACTGGTGTCCACAACTTAATTATGTCCTTCCCACATTAATAACTGTTGTCCACAACTTAATTATGTCCGTCCCACATTAATAACTGTTGTCCACAACTTAATTATGTCCTTCCCACATTAATAACTGGTGTCCACAACTTAATTATGTCCTTCCCACATTAATAACTGGTGTCCACAACTTAATTATGTCCTTCCCACATTAATAACTGGTGTCCACAACTTAATTATGTCCTTCCCACATTAATAACTGGTGTCCACAACTTAATTATGTCCTTCCCACATTAATAACTGGTGTCCACAACTTAATTATGTCCTTCCCACATTAATAACTGTTGTCCACAACTTAATTATGTACTTCCCACATTAATAACTGGTGTCCACAACTTAATTATGTCCTTCCCACATTAATAACTGGTGTCCACAACTTAATTATGTCCTTCCCACATTAATAACTTGTGTCCACAACTTAATTATGTCCTTCCCACATTAATAACTGGTGTCCACAACTTAATTATGTCCTTCCCACGTTAATAACTGGTGTCCACAACTTAATTATGTCCTTCCCACATTAATAACTGGTGTCCACAACTTAATTATGTCCTTCCCACATTAATAACTGTTGTCCACAACTTAATTATGTCCTTCCCACATTAATAACTGGTGTCCACAACTTAATTATGTCCTTCCTACATTAATAACTGGTGTCCACAACTTAATTATGTCCTTCCCACATTAACTGGTGTCCACAACTTAATTATGTCCTTCCCACGTTAATAACTGGTGTCCACAACTTAATTATGTCCTTCCCACATTAATAACTGGTGTCCACAACTTAATTATGTCCTTCCCACATTAATAACTGGTGTCCAAAATTTAATTATGTCCTTCCCACGTTAATAACTGGTGTCCACAACTTAATTATGTCCTTCCCACATTAATAACTGGTGTCCATAACTTAATTATGTCCTTCCCACATTAATAACTGGTGTCCACAACTTAATTATGTCCTTCCCACATTAATAACTGGTGTCCACAACTTAATTATGTCCTTCCCACATTAATAACTGGTGTCCACGACTTAATTATGTCCTTCCCACATTAATAACTGGTGTCCATAACTTAATTATGTCCTTCCCATATTAATAACTGGTGTCCACGACTTAATTATGTCCTTCCCACATTAATAACTGGTGTCCACAACTTAATTATGTCCTTCCCACATTAATAACTGGTGTCCACGACTTAATTATGTCCTTCCCACATTAATAACTGGTGTCCACAACTTAATTATGTCCTTCCCACATTAATAACTGGTGTCCATAACTTAATTATGTCCTTCCCACATTAATAACTGGTGTCCACAACTTAATTATGTCCTTCCCACATTAATAACTGGTGTCCACAACTTAATTATGTCCTTCCCACATTAATAACTGGTGTCCACAACTTAATTATGTCCTTCCCACATTAATAACTGGTGTCCACAACTTAATTATGTCCTTCCCACATTAATAACTGGTGTCCACAACTTAATTATGTCCTTCCCACATTAATAACTGGTGTCCACAACTTAATTATGTCCTTCCCACATTAATAACTGTTGTCCACAACTTAATTATGTCCTTCCCACGTTAATAACTGGTGTCCACAACTTAATTATGTCCTTCCCACATTAATAACTGTTGTCCACAACTTAATTATGTCCTTCCCACGTTAATAACTGGTGTCCACAACTTAATTATGTCCTTCCCACATTAACTGGTGTCCACAACTTAATTATGTCCTTCCTACATTAATAACTGGTGTCCACAACTTAATTATGTCCTTCCCACATTAACTGGTGTCCACAACTTAATTATGTCCTTCCCACATTAATAACTGGTGTCCACAACTTAATTATGTCCTTCCCACATTAACTGGTGTCCACAACTTAATTATGTCCTTCCCACATTAATAACTGGTGTCCACAACTTAATTATGTCCTTCCCACATTAATAACTGTTGTCCACAACTTAATTATGTCCTTCCTACATTAATAACTGGTGTCCACAACTTAATTATGTCCTTCCCACATAAACTGGTGTCCACAACTTAATTATGTCCTTCCCACATTAATAACTGGTGTCCACAACTTAATTATGTCCTTCCCACGTTAATAACTGGTGTCCACAACTTAATTATGTCCTTCCCACATTAATAACTGGTGTCCACAACTTAATTATGTCCTTCCCACATTAATAACTGTTGTCAACAACTTAATTATGTCCTTCCCACATTAATAACTGTTGTCCACAACTTAATTATGTCCTTCCCACATTAATAACTGGTGTCCACAACTTAATTATGTCCTTCCCACATTAATAACTGGTGTCCACAACTTAATTATGTCCTTCCCACATTAATAACTGTTGTCCACAACTTAATTATGTCCTTCCCACATTAATAACTGGTGTCCACAACTTAATTATGTCCTTCCCACATTAATAACTGGTGTCCACAACTTAATTATGTTCTTCACATTAATAACTGGTGTCCACAACTTAATTATGTTCTTCACATCAATAACTGGTGTCCACAACTTAATTATGTCCTTCCCACATTAATAACTGGTGTCCACAACGTAATTATGTCCTTCCCACGTTAATAACTGGTGTCCACAACTTAATTATGTCCTTCCCACATTAATAACTGGTGTCCACAACTTAAATATGTCCTTCCCACATTAATAACTGGTGTCCACAACTTAATTATGTCCTTCCCACATTAATAACTGGTGTCCACAACTTAATTATGTCCTTCCCACATTAATAACTGGTGTCCACAACTTAATTATGTCCTTCCTACATTAATAACTGGTGTCCACAACTTAATTATGTTCTTCACATTAATAACTGGTGTCCACAACTTAATTATGTCCTTCCCACATTAATAACTGGTGTCCACAACGTAATTATGTCCTTCCCACGTTAATAACTGGTGTCCACAACTTAATTATGCCCTTCCCACATTAATAACTGGTGTCCACAACTTAATTATGTCCTTCCCACATTAATAACTGGTGTCCAAAATTTAATTATGTCCTTCCCACGTTAATAACTGGTGTCCACAACTTAATTATGTCCTTCCCACATTAATAACTGGTTTCCACAACTTAATTATGTCCTTCCCACGTTAATAACTGGTGTCCGAAACTTAATTATGTCCTTCCCACTTAATAAATGGTGTCCACAACTTAATTATGTCCTTCCCACATTAATAACTGGTGTCCACAACTTAATTATGTCCTTCCCACATTAATAACTGGTGTCCACAACTTAATTATGTCCTTCCCACATTAATAACTGGTGTCCACAACTTAATTATTTCCTTCCCACATTAATAACTGGTGTCCACAACTTAATTATGTCCTTCCCACATTAATAACTAGTGTCCACAACTTAATTATGTCCTTCCCACATTAATAACTGGTGTCCACAACTTAATTATGTCCTTCCCACATTAATAACTGGTGTCCACAACTTAATTATGTCCTTCCTACATTAATAACTGGTGTCCACAACTTAATTATGTCCTTCCCACATTAACTGGTGTCCACAACTTAATTATGTCCTTCCCACATTAATAACTGGTGTCCAAAACTTAATTATGTCCTTCCCACATTAATAACTGGTGTCCACAACTTAATTATGTCCTTCCCACATTAATAACTGTTGTCCACAACTTAATTATGTCCTTCCCACATTAATAACTGGTGTCCACAACTTAATTATGTCCTTCCTACATTAATAACTGGTGTCCACAACTTAATTATGTCCTTCCCACATTAACTGGTGTCCACAACTTAATTATGTCCTTCCTACATTAATAACTGGTGTCCAAAACTTAATTATGTCCTTCCCACATTAATAACTGGTGTCCACAACTTAATTATGTCCTTCCCACATTAATAACTGGTGTCCACAACTTAATTATGTCCTTCCCACATTAATAACTGGTGTCCACAACTTAATTATGTCCTTCCCACATTAATAACTGGTGTCCACAACTTAATTATGTCCTTCCCACATTATTACCTGGTGTCCACAACTTAATTATGTCCTTCCCACATTAATAACTGGTGTCCACAACTTAATTATGTCCTTCCCACATTAATAACTGGTGTCCACAACTTAATTATGTCCTTCCCACATTAATAACTGGTGTCCACAACTTAATTATGTCCTTCCCACATTAATAACTGTTGTCCACAACTTAATTATGTCCTTCCCACATTAATAACTGGTGTCCACAACTTAATTATGTCCTTCCTACATTAATAACTGGTGTCCACAACTTAATTATGTCCTTCCCACATTAACTGGTGTCCACAACTTAATTATGTCATTCCCACATTAATAACTGGTGTCCACAACTTAATTATGTCCTTCCCACATTAATAACTGGTGTCCACAACTTAATTATGTCTTTCCCACATTAATAACTGTTGTCCACAACTTAATTATGTCCTTCCCACATTAATAACTGGTGTCCACAACTTAATTATGTCCTTCCCACATTAATAACTGGTGTCCACAACTTAATTATGTCCTTCCCACATTAATAACTGGTGTCCACAACTTAATTATGTCCTTCCCACATTAATAACTGGTGTCCACAACTTAATTATGTCCTTCCCACATTAATAACTGGTGTCCACAACTTAATTATGTCCTTCCCACATTAATAACTGTTGTCCACAACTTAATTATGTACTTCCCACATTAATAACTGGTGTCCACAACTTAATTATGTCCTTCCCACATTAATAACTGGTGTCCACAACTTAATTATGTCCTTCCCACATTAATAACTGGTGTCCACAACTTAATTATGTCCTTCCCACATTAATAACTGGTGTCCACAACTTAATTATGTCCTTCCCACATTAATAACTGGTGTCCACAACTTAATTATGTCCTTCCCACATTAATAACTGGTGTCCACAACTTAATTATGTCCTTCCCACGTTAATAACTGGTGTGCACAACTTAATTATGTCCTTCCCACATTAATAACTGGTGTCCACAACTTAATTATGTCCTTCCCACATTAATAACTGTTGTCCACAACTTAATTATGTCCTTCCCACATTAATAACTGGTGTCCACAACTTAATTATGTCCTTCCTACATTAATAACTGGTGTCCACAACTTAATTATGTCCTTCCCACATTAACTGGTGTCCACAACTTAATTATGTCCTTCCTACATTAATAACTGGTGTCCAAAACTTAATTATGTCCTTCCCACATTAATAACTGGTGTCCACAACTTAATTATGTCCTTCCCACATTAATAACTGGTGTCCACAACTTAATTATGTCCTTCCCACATTAATAACTGGTGTCCACAACTTAATTATGTCCTTCCCACATTAATAACTGGTGTCCACAACTTAATTATGTCCTTCCCACATTAATAACTGGTGTCCACAACTTAATTATGTCCTTCCCACATTAATAACTGTTGTCCACAACTTAATTATGTACTTCCCACATTAATAACTTGTGTCCACAACTTAATTATGTCCTTCCCACATTAATAACTGGTGTCCACAACTTAATTATGTCCTTCCCACATTAATAACTGTTGTCCACAACTTAATTATGTACTTCCCACATTAATAACTGGTGTCCACAACTTAATTATGTCCTTCCCACATTAATAACTGGTGTCCACAACTTAATTATGTCCTTCCCACATTAATAACTGGTGTCCACAACTTAATTATGTCCTTCCCACATTAACTGTTGTCCACAACTTAATTATGTCCTTCCCACATTAATAACTGGTGTCCACAACTTAATTATGTCCTTCCCACATTAATAACTGGTGTCCACAACTTAATTATGTCCTTCCCACGCATTCGTAACGTGCGGCTGTGAGTTATTCTTTATTTGATCGATGTCACCAGATGGGCTCGGTAGGAAACTGTTTTTCTTGCCAACTTTTTATCCACCCTTTTTCTGTCACACCAAACATCTATTAATCGATATGTATTGGTATGGAATTATTGTCCAGCCCTACTGCCCACAGTTTAACCCTTTCTGATCAGAAAATCAAAGGTTTCACTCCTTCTCACGTCTTTATTAAAATTCCACCACCAAGCTGCTGATGTGTCTTCTGCCATCTGACTGATTTCCTCCTAAATTCATGTGTTTTTACCTCCAGAAGAAGGTGATAAAAGAATCTATCAGTCATTTGCTTCCTGTGTAACTTCAGAGACAACTCATCACTTAAAGGTTTATTATTTCTCTCAAACCTTTTTATGCCCAACTAAGAAGCTTAGTTTGCAAGATGTAGATGAGGAGACAAATTTTTGTCCATTGTCCTGTCTCATGTCTCGTCTGCATCATGACTTCATCAGATGTGTGTGTGAACTGAATTTCTGCAGAGTGACAGCATCAGTTTTCTGAACAGTAAGACACTTCTCCTCATCCATCCTCACAACTTTTTTTCACATATTGCTTTGCTTGTCCTCTGCCCTCTTGGCATTTCATTCAGCAATCTTTTTCCTGTCAGTCTAAAGCATCGTGCGCAATTTCCTTTATTTTTTCAGGTACATCAATCTTCTGCTGGTCCTAATAAATCTCCCTGCAGGAACCCTGTAATTTTAATCCATTCTGGACAACAGTCGATGCACTTAGACTCACATTTACTGGACATAATGACAGCCTTTCATCCTTGCATGGAAGTGAAGGCCGAGTCTTGCCTATCTAGAGTGGTCCACCCACCCACTCTTTCTCCAAGTCCTCACACTTTAAAGCAGGGCTGGTCAACTGGTGGCTCAGGGGCCAGAAGCGGTCCCTCAGTCTAGTTGGACTGGTCCACTGCCCGTCTATTCATAAATATTAAATGAATCATTTACCAGCAGCGACTACACTGTAAGAAACCACTTTGTGTCGTTAACACTGATGACAGAAGGCCAAACACACCCGTTTCTTATGAAAACCTCACTGCACTAATAAGTACACACACCATGCTGGAGTGTCTAACCAGAAGTATTCCTGGTGGGTCGCATGACTATTGGGCTGCAAAGACATACATAAATTTAAAAAGTTTGTAAGAAAGAACTGGCCTGTTGTGGAAATGTTGTGTTCTAACTTAGATTTTCATGTATTTCATAATCCTTGGCAGATAGTTTTGTGTAGAACTCTTTCGAGCCTTTTCAGACTTCCGTCCCATCGGACCTCTGGGTTGTCTCTCCAAATTGCAATTTGTATTATTCTGTTCTTTCTTATTTTCTGTTCAATAAACTTCGTAATCTTTTTCACTTCAGAGCAGACTCCTCTTCATTGACAGACTTTTTTCCATAACAGCCTAAGTTTTGATCTTAGTTATCTGAGAATAATAATTAATATGAAATGTTTATGTTCCATGTTAATGTGAGAAATGTACACTAGATATACACTAACAGTCACATCCCAGACAGCAGCTGAAGCTGTATCAAATACATTTTGAGACCAGCTCAGAGTCCTTACAGTCAGATCCGTTTTACGACTGCGACCCGGATCCGGATTGTAATGAAAACATGCAGCTGCTAACTTTACACTCTACAATGATGGTGGTGATGTGTTTTCTTTGTTTTTATGTAGTTTTTGCACCATTACTGCTGATCTGCATTTGTTTATTTGTTTAATTTTCTTCTACTTCCAGATGGAGATGAGATGCAGTGTAACAGCTGAGACCACATCTGGCCTTTTCCTCTCATCCTTTGTTATAACGTGAAATATTTCATTTTGCAGGGAAAATCAGTGGATGAGTGCTTCACATTCCTAAATGTATTTTGTTTATTCTTTTTTTTTTTTTTTTTTGCTCCAGAAGCCTCAGCATATTTAAAGAATTCAAAATCAAACTTTGTTTTGTGAATTTCATTTTATATCACTGGTATGAACATAATATTGATACATTTTTATAGAAACGTATCATTCATTAACCTGTTGCTGTTTGTGTAATAGATAAACGTTCTATTGGAAGTTGTGTGTCACAGCTGATATTCAACAGTGCGTCAACTGAATCATCCTCGGTCAGAAGGAACAGGCAGACTCCAGCAGTGCAGATCAATTTACTCAAGACTCAGCAAGGAGGTACAGGCGTTGATGGAACAGGTTGTTAGTGGCCCGCATATCTATATATGTGTATGGGGGTGTCTATGGGTATATGTGTGGTTATCTGCAACGGAAAGTGAAGAAACACACTCCTCGATGTCAGACCACTTTAATGACAACGATGAGGAATGTGTTTCTTCATGAGGAAGCCAGGAAATAAGCCGGACAGGTTAACATCTCTGTCTTGACATGAACACGGTGTAAACGTGGCTACTTCATCTGCTAGCTTAACCATGTCTTGTTTCCCTAGCCTCTAGTGACACCCAGTGGCCGGTGGAGAACTCTGCATCCCCCTCCAGTCCGAAAAGCCAGAGCCACACTAGGTTTACGGACTCAGGCCAGCACCCAGTGGCCCGACTCAGGTTCATAGCGTCTGGGGGGCAGTCTCACACGAGCAGGAAGCACACGTTGAGGCAGCAAAGGCGGCGACCGCGGCACCCGGTCCGGTGGGACATCCGTGGGGGTGGGATCAAATGAGAGGCCATCCCCGGAGGGAACCGCCTCATGGGGTACTGACAAGGGTGCACCGGGAACAGCATGGCAGAGCCCATCCGGGTCCACCTGGGGGGTCCCCGGGACCCGAGTGGCAGGTCGAGGCTCCCTGGCCACCGAAGCAGGCAGCGGTGATGGCGCATCCCGCAGCCGCCTAGCATGAAACCCAACAAATGAAATGCAATGAACCATTTCTCTAAACAATTAAACATAACAGAACCGACAAATTAACAATGAAATGATCATCTACAGGTTTAAGGTAACAACTAGAGCTGTAGTAGACGTGACTGGCTATTATAGCGGACAACTAACATGCACACGTGTGGTTTAGCTGCGAGGTGTAGCAGAAACACACTAACATGAGGCTTATTATCACGCCAGGTGATGGCTATAATAAACACAAGTTTCATTCAAACCCAGTACTTACATAGAAAAGAATGCACAATAAATGAACTCTCACACCCACAATTAACATCGGATGCAACACCGATGGCATCAGACACTTAATGTGCTCCGGCTGTACTGCCGAACCGCAAGACAAACTTATGTGGCGACAAGGCGGAACTACAAGAAGCCCGGTGCACTATGGGTAATGCAGTCTCTGCAAGAGCACAGACTTTTAACACGTTCCATATGTTTACAGCACATTTGACCATCTTTGAATTCTGGAAAGTAGCTCAGACCCAGCACACGAAGCCAACAGAGGGTTGTTACGGCCCATGGCCTGTCATCTAGCTCAGGGGTGTCAAACTCCAGTCCTGGAGGGCCAGTATCCAGCAGGTTTTTGTCATTTCCCTTTCCCAACACAGCTGATTCAAACCAAATAGATCCAGCAGCTTCTTGTCAACCAATTTTTGAGTTTCAGTTGGGTGGGTTGGAGCATGGAGACAACAAAAACCTGCAGGATAGTGGCCCTCCAGGACAGGAGTTTGACACCTGTCACCTAGCTCATCACCATTTAAATCATCATCATTTGGGAGATTGGATACACCTGGTTTTCTTCCTGGCACTGCACTCAGACTGATGTGCTGGATGCTGATTGGTCGCCCACACTCCCACCTACTTTTGATTGGTCGAACTTCTGCGGAGAACCAGAATAAAGGCTGTCAACGACCTTCGTTCAGGACAGCTGTGTTTGGTTGAGTCTTGGTGCCACAGCTTGCCACTCATTCACTGACAGTGAATGAATTTGACTGTTTGGTGTTTGTGCCTTAGTGAAAATTTCTGTGATTATAGCAAGCGTCAACCTCCGGCGGTAAAAAGTGAAGCCCATGTGGAAGTACATAAAACTGCAGTTCCCCCTTCATCCGCTAGGGAATGGGTCCAAAACGGAGCAAATCCCCATAGACTCCCATGTTAAAAAGGCCAACTTTACGGCATAAATAAACATGTTTACAGCCTGGTTCAAAAATCCATTTTCAGTTTATAGATCAGGTTTACCTTCATGACAACTGTGGGGGGAGTGAATTTTTTTCTAACTCGCCCGCTTTAAAGTAATTTAATCTCGAAGTTTGGCAAATTTAGGGGCGTGTCCTTTTGATTGACAGGTACCAATCTCTGGCTTCAAGTAAGAAGAACGTAGAACAACTGCGGTTTTTAGCCAGTTAACAACGTGACTTAGCTTTAGCGCGCTTACCTCCGTTAGCTGGTTAGCTCCTGTTAGCTCCGGGTAGCTCAGTTAGCTCTTAGCTTCAGAAAGCTGGGAGTTTGCTCGATGTCAATCATCCGCCATGATGCTCACGGCTACCCTCTCAGCTCCACCTCTTTGCCCATATTTGTATTTTCCGGGCGAGACGACGTGCATGACGCTGCCAACATGGCAACGGTAGGCACCGCCCACCGAGCTTCAATTCAGCTCTTCAGAAACCTGTGGGTGTAAATTCCATCCCTTTGCGCACCGGGACTTTTTACAGCATATGGTGCATACCGAGACTGTTACCGGCTTTCCTCAACAATCAGTATACCCTCCCACGACTTTACCACATATTACAACTTATATTTGTTGTTTTCAATCCAAAAAAAAAAAAAGAAAAGTCGCCTCAAAAGAAATGTGTTGTTTAGACGCAGAACACTTGCTGTAGCTCACAACGTCATGCCGCACGTCACTTTGTTCACTCGCTTCTGTGTTTACATTGAAGTGGACGTGCTTTGAATGAGAGGAAAGGCAGAGAAAAAAAACTATGGTGGCTGTAATGTTACAAACTGGAGCAGAGTTGAGTGATGACAGTAGTACTACTTAACAGTCATTTACTACACCAGACAATGAAGGTCAGATGCTGCAAACTGAGTGTACGGCTGGTCAGTATTTTGATTTTTGAAGATTATTTCTAAATTAAAGTTAAGATCATATTGCTAAGTAGCATGGACCAGGCCTAATGTTGTGAAAAACACATTTCACAGAGAAAAAGTGTAAAAGTAATAAACTGTTAAAATCATCTGGTAATAAGCTAAATAAGTCTAAATGTAGAACTTTTTTATGTTTTTAACCCTGTCATGCATCGTGGCCCTGTAGTGGGCACCTATTTACAAGCTCTTTTCTTGCATATTCATGAATGAGGAGTCCATTTTTGTAAATTAACCACTTCAGTGTTTTTTTTTCTTTTCTTTTTTGCAAAAATTAGAAAAATGTTGCATTGTTTTTATTATTTATTCAGGCATGACAGGGTTAATGAACTTTAAGTTTATGTATTTACTTTTCAGTGTTATTTTTAATGTCCATGCAATGAGGCTTGAAGTTCATAAAAGTGTCTCCATGGCACTTTGAATTTGGAAAATGTGGATTTGATTTAGAACTTGCTGTGTTTTGGGTTTTTTTTTTTTTTTTTCCATTTCTGTGCTATAAAACTATTAATCCACCGATCAATTTATAGATCTACATATAAGTATTAGCCATGTTTTTGTCCCATATTTGCAAACAAACTGACAGCAAAGCATTAAGGGAGTACCACCACTTATTTTGTTCCACTTAAAGCACTGAGGAGACCCAGCAGAACCTGGAGGAGGGGTGTGAGGGGAGAAAGAGCCCAGCAGACGGCGTGGAGGCGGCAGACCGGCGGTGGTGTGGCGATCAGCGCAGAGATCTGAACAATCACCGCTTGCTACGTCTCCCTGAAGGACGCATGTTGGTCTGACAGCTGCTTGTGAAGGTTGGTCGTAGCTGTCCTGCTGAAAGAGGACTCCCATTATTTTATTTTGGTTTATTTTTACTCCCATTTATTATCCGCAGCTCCCGCGACCAGCCGAGGGACGGCGGAGGACCAGAGACAGCCGATACGGGAGGCGGCGGGGATGGAGGTTGAGACCCCCCAATGCTGTGATGGCGTGAGTTAAAGGAATGACGTCTCTTCTGTGGACTCGCAAGTTCTATAAGCTTCGCACGACTGGGAATAATCCCACTTTCACTTCCTCCTCGGTGGAGGGAAGCACGGACACCGCGAGGACCCCCTTCATGCCGTGACGTCATGCAGGGTCCCCGCGACAGCCGCGTGGAGTGTGGCCGCCACAGACCACAGGAGGGGGGGGGGAGGTTAGACAACGATGTTCTGTTATTCAGCAGCTGTTTTGTAAATTGCCCTCTGTGACTTCAGTCTCATCATTTCTTCAGCTTTCATGTATTTTTGTGCATAAAGGAAATTTGTCCTTTGATTTAAAACCACTGTAATAAAATATACATTATGTCTATCGAGCATTGATTGTCTCATTTTTGGTTTTACCTTAAATTATGCTTGAACCCAAAAGTATTGTGAGTGGTGGCTTGTGATGCGTTTTGTGTTAAATATTGAATATTTCTTTGAAGCTTTATAAAGTAACATTTTTATTGGGACATAAGAAATCAGTCTCTCATCATGTTTCATTACAAATTGTATTTTTATAACAGCAAGTTAATAATGGAAGATGAGAAAACTTAACTAAGTGTCCAAAAATTTCAGCATTTTAGTGAATTAAAGAACAAATTCACTTGGAAATAATGTAATCTTTTATGTTTTTATAAGGTAAAAATCACCTTGGACCAAAGTAAAAAAAAAAAGCTTTGTGGTCTCTGAAATTGATTTATTTCAATATAAATGTATAATTCAGGCATAAAACTAAATAAAAAGTTTGGAAAATTGGATTAAAGTCTGAGACAAATTGATACATTAGCTGTGAGAAGTTCCAATGATGGTAAACGTGTGTGTATATGCATTTTGTGTTAAATATTGAATGTTTTTGTAAAGCTTTATAAAGTAACATTTTTACTGGGACATGAGGAATCAATCTCTCATCATGTTTCATTACATGGAGGCAGCTGGCTTCTCGAGCTTGCTCTGCGTTTAGAATAAGATTGTTGAAAATGTGTACGGAAATTGTTAATAAATGGATTAATATGCCTCTTCAAACCTGGTCAAATATCATTTCAAAATTATAATCAGCCTGCATGTGGTTATAAATATTTTATGATGCTGTTCACATGATATTGACATCCTGTACACACACACACACATATTATACAAATAGATATTCATTCATTCATTTTCTAAACCGCTTTCTCCAATTCAGGGTCGCGGGGAAGCTGGAGCCTATCCCAGCTGGCTTTGGGCGACAGGCAGGGTACACCCTGGACAGCTCGTCAGTCCATCGCAGGGTCACACAGAGACAAACAACCACTCACACTCACTCCTAGGGGCAATTTAAAGTATATATATATATATATATATATGTATATATATATATATATATATATATATGTATATATATATACATATATATATATATATATATGTGTGTGTGTGTGTGTGTGTGTATCATTTATAAGGCTTTAAAGAAAATACATACAGTGTTGAATAAAGTAAACAGTCAACTGTCAACATTGTCACATTTATCCTCCTGTACAAGGAATGTTTAGTGAGAAAGCTGAAAACTTGTTGCTGATTGGTTCAATAAGTCGACGTCCGTCCCCCCCCCCCCCCCCCCCCCCCCTCTGGATTTCTAAGTCTGTGGTTGTGCGGCGTGCTCAACCAGATTGTGGATTTTACTGAGAGGAAAGCAGCCCGTTTTGTGGATTCATCATGGAGATAATTCTGCCATTTCTGTTCTACCAGGTAAGAAAGACAACAATGACATTTCCTAGAAGCAGAATTTCATTTTTATTTTAAGTAAAATAAAGGGCAGAAATAAATGTATCAGCAGGTGTTTGCATGAGCTTGAAATATGCCTGAAAGACATGAAGGAAATCCAATAATGATTATTTTATTTTTACCAATCCAGCATTGATATGTGAGGAGGGAGAGTAATTAAACACTTGCTCTTCATTTTTATACACTAATATGGTGGGACTTAACTACAAGTCAGATGTACACATATCTGAATCTCAGACAGAGTACCACCCCTGCAGGGAAGCACTATGTTAAAATGACACAAAAACTAAAGAGGAGCCCACAGTTTCCATCCGGATGACAACGCAGAGATCTATAGCTGTTACCAGGAAGATAAATATTTCTGTTTGAACAAACCCCACATGGTGTCTTGTGAAGACTTTAAGCTGTAATCATATCAGCTGACAGACCTACTGTAGTATTTACATGTATACAGCGAGTGAAACACCTGCTTTTTGTCTTCTCACAATGTGGATATAATCCAGCTGCCATGAGGATCTCATGTCTTAACATCAAGTTATTCAGTTCCACCTGTTTGCTTCCAGCTGCCTGCCTCCTCTCAGACTCACAGCAAAGCAGTGTAGGGGTGTCCCTTCAAAACTTAGTTTGAACCTTACGATGTCACGTCTTCATAGTATTATTTTCTCTCGTCTTCCTAACACCACCTCTAAAACTTAAAGTTTCTCCACAAGTATACGTTGTGATCCAGGGTGGACTTTACACCGTTGTCCAATCAAAGTGCAAGGACTTTGGCGCGGAGGCAGGGCTTGCATATGAAGAGTTTAGATTTCTCCAATGTTTTCTGTAAACTTTCCCATTGTTCCAAACTTAAAGAAAGGTCTTACAACCTTCATTTTGTAAAAAGAATAAATGACTTAATTTTAGCTGGAAGTCAAATAAATGCATGGTTAACATGAGACAGTTAACAGGGAAGTGTAACAACTTACAGACGCAAACATCAGCATGCACCACCATCTTCTATCAGCAGTGGTATAAATAGTTCCTATCAGAGTCCTGCACAATAATTCTCATCACTCTCCCTCCATCTGTCATGGGTGCAGATTGGTCTTGATGTAATGGTTCGCCTTGATTGGATCATCAAAAGATGCCTGTTCTCCAGCTGAGGCTGTAATCTTTAGGCTTTGCTGGAAATGTGAGGCTGTATTTCATGCCTGGACACCAGCAGGAAAAGTTATTTTCTCACCTCAGTAAAAGCTGCTCTCTCTTTTTCTGATGTGTAGTCTGGATAAATAAAGAAGTGTTTGCCATGATGAACAATGGGGCCTGCACTGAAAGGCCATGCGTGGAAGCCGTCCTCTCCCTAATCCCAAGCCTTTCACCTGAAAGTAGAGGAGGTTGATGATGATTGGCCTGGGATCATTTCCATCCTGCAGCTTGTGGACCTGGTTGATTTCTGGTGTATAGTTGAGGATTCAACAATTCAGCCGTAGGTGAATTGCCGCTGCAAACTTTTTTAAGTTTGGAACAATGGGAAAGAGCATTTTCTTCACTTACTCTGCACACATCTTTAAAATTTCTGTCCTGAAATCCTCAAATTGTCTACTTTTGTTTGTAGTTCCAGACGACTTGATCTTAGTTAACACACACTGCTCTGATTGCTTTATGGTAGCTATGACTGCACTGAGATCTGACCCCGGTCCTGCATCCTGGTTTAGACCTGGTTTAACCAAAATAAGGATTAAAATAAAACAAAAGAAAAACAACTCAATTTATTCATGGAACTTAGTACTTAGGAAACATGTTTACATCTGGGGATATCAGGGAGGAGAGCTTGGATATTAATGAAATGTTTATTTCTTGCAGAGCTCAGGAAACCATGTTTTCACCAGTGTTGCCAGGTCCACTTGTTGTCAGCGATTTTGGGCTTTTGTTTTTGTGAAGTGGTTTGTAAAGTTTTTTTTAGGCTTCTTTTCAAAAGACTGGTTGCCTATTCTGGCTTTGTTATGCGTGAAACCTTCCTGAATTATTCGCCTTTATTCAAATTTAGATGAAAAGCATCATGCAGTACTTTGCTCTTTTCTTCGATGTGTCAACAGACCTGTTTCCTTAGTAACCATGATAGCCTAAAGTGGTACTTGTTCTTTCCCTGCTGGTAATTTTTCTTTAGACACATTAAGTACGCCTGATAAAGTGATGGATTAAAGACGCCCAGGAAATGGGGCAAATAGGAGAATATATATAAAAATGTGATGATGGCTGCAGCGTTATGATGGGGAAGAACAATTCTGAACACACACCTGCTGTTTCTGCCATTTGATCAAATTCAACAAGAATTTTAATATTGCCAATTTAGTTTTGACAATATTTAGTATTTACTGATACTTATGCATACTGCATATGTATTTTCTTTGATCCATTTTGGTTGGAAAGGGCGGCCTGTTAAATGTCACAGTGTTGACAGTTGATTGTTTACTTCTTCAACTATGCAACACTGCAGATGTATTTTCTTTTAAACATTATAAATTAGGATATATATATATATATATATATATATATATATATATATATATATATATATATATATATATATATATATATCAGCTGCTGTGTTACAGGCTGCTATGGTGTCCCGTGGTTCAGGCTCCTGCTCCATCGGTTGGTACGGTCTGCGCTGGCTCTTTCTCTCTGTCACCACTTTGTCCTCTCGCCTCTCCTTCTGCCGAGTGTTCTTTACCTTCCCTCCTTGCTCGCTTCCCTGCCCGCTGCACCTGTTGCTCATCTGCCAATTACTGCAGGGGTTGATCAGTGTGTTGCATTCAGGGGCAATCTGATAACGGCACTACGTTGAAGATAGTTGCCACACCATAAGAACAATCCAATAAAAACATGTTTAAAACAACTAAAAACATGATTAAATAAAATATGCAGCTGTATTAAAACATGCCTAAAAAGCCCCATGAACACTAATCCTGTCACACTAGTGCAGGGGTCCCCAACTAAACTGGCAAGAGGTCAAGTAACTCCATCAGCCTGGTGAGCCAGGGTCCTAACATGCAAAAACATCCAGACAATAATTCACTTTTCTGCCCTTTTATTTAACTTCTCAATTGGCAGTAAAACATTTTGTAGCTTATTCTCGCCAGAAGTTCTTTCATTCATGTAGCGCAAATATATTTAAATGTACAAAACAACATTGAAGTATAAAGAAATGATTGCACATAAACTTACTTTTAACAGCATTGGAGTGCAAAATGTGTTCCCTTGCACAAACATTAATGTAACATTAATGTACCTCAAAAAATGTTAATAAATGAACCTTTTTTTATAAATGTAAACTGTTTTACAATCCTTAACAATAACAATTCAACATTCAAGTAATAACCTTGATTAAGTGCAAAAGCGTTATGTACATAAAGGCAAGGTAAACTGGAAAATACACACATCTCAATGTGAAAAATTTGCATGAGCACTGGCAGCTAACCTCTTAAATCTGGGTATGAATGGCATCAAAGTCATTCTCAGGCATACATGCACACGCTCATTGGTAAGCTGTGAGCGGTACTTATACTTAATGATGTTAACAGTTGAGAAGGCTGATTCACATCTGTAGGTAGAACCAACAAAAACTCTGACGTGACACTCTGGGTGGATCTCATGCACGCCCGGAGCCTTGCCATCAAGGAGCTTTTTAACCTCCTCAGCGACCTCAGCCCCAGAGATAGGAGAGTCCACTCCTGGGTCCCCATTAGAGGAAGGGGGTAAGCCTTCCATTCACTCCTGTCCAGGTCTCGCTGTCATCGCCCACGTGAGCATTGAAGTCCCCCCAGCAGAACAAGAGAGTCCCCAGAGGGAGCGGGGAGTGATACCCCTCTATGACATGGAGATCAGACTAAGTTAATGTTTCAGGATTTAATAAATAACATGGTTAGTGTAGTTTGACTCAGTGTGAAACATGAACAAAGTCATGGAAGTTAAACTGGGTTACAGTAATAAAAACCATTTTGATACATGAGTGGATCCATCTGTTCTGGAGCTGATTCTAGAATAAAAACATATTTCTTTGTGAGCATGTGGAAGGATTCCTCATTTTTATCTAAGATGGCTTTTCTTCCCTCTCTGTGCTGTTTCTATATTTGCTTCTGTATCATTTCTACACGTCTTTTTCATGTGTTTTCTTTATGTTTTGCAGACTCTGCCAACCATCACATATGATTTAAAAGTAAGTGCTGCAGGCTTGACTGGAAGCCAGGTTGCTGGAAGAGGAACAGCAATGGCTTGTGTTAACAACCCACACAAGAATGAACATGCTCCTGAGTTCACAACTCGTGAGGTGAGAATCATCTCTGCTCTTTCTGCCATCTCACCTTCTGCTGGATGCTGTGTTATCTTCTTAACTCCTTTACCAGTTATATGCAGCCTCTGTAGGTGTGATGTGAGGAGATTGGGGGGGCAGAGGTGTTCCCAGGCCAGCTAAGAGAATGAGAGGTAAAGAGTGAAGCTGGGTGTTATTTTCAGGTGAACTGGAGACATGAGGTAGGCAGGTACCAAACCAAACCAAACAGTAAAAACAAAATCCATCACTGGAACATAGCTCCGACTTCTTCCCTAATTAATCACACCTTTCAACTCAAACAGCAGAGTTCATGAATACCTTCCCCCACACCGAAACAGCCTAATCTCTGAAACACAGGCTTCATCCGAAATGACTCAAAAACTTTATAAACCACAGCTAAAGGTCACAGCCATCTTTAAACTCAAATAATTCCACGCTGTTGGATGATCCCTTACTCCGGAAATCCACTGAACGTGGATGCGTTGTGGAAGTTCTGTGGAGTGGGTGCGCCGAGCTTTTCCACCTTGTTTCACCAGCAGTTTCACAGCAGACTGTGGCTGTGTCTCAATCAGCGCACTAACACTACTTCGCGCACTATGTTTCAGTGCGTAGTGCGTTTACACTGACTTTTGTGCAACAAACTCAGTGCACTGAAAGTATCCGGATGCTGCCCTAAACCCGCCCATAAATGCAGTGTGGAACGATGGACACTTCGCGCACTAAATCACGGCATTTTGCTGACGTAGCGGAAGAGGATGGACTTTCCATCAGTTTACCAGGTAAATAATGGCGGAGTTTAACGCCGGTCCAGGCGGGGATTCATTTGTATAAATGTAAGTATTAAATTATTCCGTTATTATTGTGATGTATACTGCAACCTGCTAATCTATCCCTGACGACAGTTATGGATCTGACCATTTGTCAGACTCTGTAGTTAGCACCGTAGGTTAGCACACTGTTAGCTGTTTTTATCCGCTGTAGCGGACGTATACAGGTTATATGTGTTATAAATGATGAATGTTATAGGTTCTGTATGTTCATTCATCCTTGTTGAACGTCCAGATGAATCATTGTGGTGTTTATAACGTAAACTATTAATACCGATATAGCGCCAGTTTTTAGAGAGCGGTCCGTTACTATGGTTACCACTGATGCTGTAAATCTGCATCGTATCGTCTGATCTGAACTGCTGAGACTGAACGAGAAAATATAGATATAAAATAAACATAGTAGTGAATTTAGTTGGTATGATTATTAGAGTGCAAAGTGTGAGGTGTGTAACTTTCTTCTGCATGGCTCCATCTCGCCCGTCCCTGATTGAAAATCGATCGAGTGTGTGTGTGTGTGTTTAGTTTACATTGTGGTTGGTGTCATGTAATATTTACTGAATGTTTCGTGTGTTTTGTGTATGGTAATAAATTAATCATTACAAAATATTTAATTATATTAGAAAATGTAAAGAGAAGTTCATTGTACTTTATTATATAGAGACACACAATTCGTTTCCCATTCGCCAAATTATTTATTGTTTAGATATAGATGCAATCATGATCTGGGGAGTAACACATCATTGCCATCCTCTGCCTCTCATCAGCTTCACAGATGGTTCCTGGAGATGCTGCTGCTGGTTCTCCTTCTGGTTGTTTCCCAGCTGCTCTCCTGACATCTTCATCATCATCTGGCTCCAGAAGGTCACCGCTGCTCATGTAGATGTTGTGGAGGACGGTGGATGTACTTCACATCCTTCCAGAGCCTTTAGGAAGACGGACCTCCACCTGGTCTCTAGGATCCTGTAGGACCTCTCCACACACACCTGGCTTCTTACAGGCAGCATATGAAGCGAGCTTGCAGGTGGTTTCAGACAGGCTGCCTGAGGAGCGTCATGAGGAAGATGGACTGCTACAAGCAGGGGGAGATTCAATAAAGGATTCAATAAAATGTTTCTATGACAACTTTGCTGCATCTCTGTGTCTGAGCATCTTCTTTACAGCATTACATTCCCTACATTATCATTTATAATCTGTTTCCTGTTGCCAAATGTGCATCAGAGTAAACACCAGTTAAAATAGATGTGCTTAATGTAAAGGACTTTTTTCCACTGAAAATATCTTTGCATGTTTAAAAGCTGTTTTATTAGTGTTTTGATTTGCACTTTATTATACTAATAAGCATGAGGGAGACATGCAGAGACACATGACAGTCTGATGTTGCTTTATATAGTTAACAACTGAGATAGATCACTATAGTGCCATAATGATATGATACATGAAGTTATGTTTGCTGGATTTGTTCATTTATTTATTACAACTTCCTAAAAAGAATTTAGTGGGACGAACTGTCCCTGAAACGATGAGCCAACAATGAAGCGAGGCTGGCAATAGGTACACACTCTGAGCACATATGCAGGCGGGTCATACACGTTAGAAATAAATAAATATACGTACCAACTCATGTTCAGCCAATCGGAGGAGGATCCTTCGTCACCTTTAATGCGATGGAGTTTCATGAGAGAAACAAATTCATTCTCGTAATTTAGCGCTTTGTTTTACTTTTGGTGGCAGAATAATTGTGGTCAAATGCGAGTTGGTCACTACCGGTTAGTGCTCTACGTCCATGTTCCATTTGGGACAGCACTAACCCACCGTAGTGCGCACTACAGAGAAAAGTGCGTAGTGCACACTACGCACTGCATTCCAGTGCACTAACGAATTGAGACACAGCCCGTCTGTGTCGCGGGTCACGTGGGAATTGTATTATCATGACATAGCTGGTGTGGGCCGCGTTAAAATGCTTCATAAAACTGCTTTAAAGTAAACTATAAACCAGGACATAAAAAAAAGCAGACACAGTACGACCGCGTCTCACGTGCTCCTCTTCATTTTTTTTTTTCCAGCAGGGATGTCTAGTGTCAAAACAATAGGTTACTAAATGGTGCAGCTCCAAGATAAATGTGCATTTTCCACTGAGTCATTTATGAAGTGAAATTGTCTCTCACCTAACGGTTTGGTGTCTGCTTTGCCCCCTCCAGCAGGTGTGTCTCGCGGAGGACACAATAATTGCCATCAAGGAGGTGGAGCAGGAGATGGGGAGAAATAAAGACAGTCCTGACAGAAATGATACTAAAAGGAAAACTTGTAAAAAAAAAAAAAAAAAAAAAAAAAAAAAAAAAAGAGGAATTCTCCACAGTCTGTGTTGAATCACTGCTGGACGCTGCATAAAGCAGCAGCGTTTGGTCCCAAAATGAGAGGATGGGTTTGAGATCAGGGACAACAGCGCCTGTCGCAGGTGAACGTGACATGTTTTCCATTTCGGGCCATGTTATGTAGCGTTTGTCTCCACTATCTTGCATGCAGACATTTGCAGCTGTACAACAGGTTTCCTCCTGTGCATCGAGGCACCTCCGCCTGCACTTCATCAGCCTGATGGCCGCTACGCCACGCCGTGTCTGGCTGTGGTGGCGCACACAGTTCTGTTATCTGCCCTCTAGGTTGGGGAAAGGAATGAGCAGCCCCGACCTGTCAATCACTTCCCTTTGGAAGTTGCCGGGCTTGAGTCCAGAGTCTCCATGCGCCATGTTCATCAGCCATGACAGATAAGCCACTGTGCGCCTTTACACATTGGGGTGCATTTTATTTCCAACCATCAGTTCATGTTCTGTACATCTGCAGGTGGGGGAAACACCCTGATCACAGCTGAATGATGGGCGACCACGTCATTTTCATAGCAATTATTTAATTAGACCTTTACTAGTATGGCAGCTTCTGTACCACTTATTAATTGTGTGATCTGGCTTTTATAACATGTAGAACTGCTTCGTTTCAGAACATATTTTAGTGATTGATGTTCTTATTGATAACATTTCTGTTGCAAATCCAGAATTACTGCTGGTGGAGGATCAATATAAAATATACATTTTCTTAATTGTTGCAAATGTTAATGTACAACGTTCAGTGTAAAAGTTTATATTTGATTTTGATGTCTCAAATTTAACAACATTTCTTTGGTTTTATTTTCTGTCTTTGGTGTCGCCATTTCCCATTTCTCCAGTTTTTTGTTTTTTTTTGCGTGCAGCAGGTCAGCGGTGATGTGAATGTAGGGACATTTTACCACCAAGTCGTGTTTTTATAAATCCCAAAAGTTGACTATGATTGGTGTACGCTGGGTTTTGTGCGTGCGACAGCTTTATAAGTGAGGCCCCTGGTCATACTGCCACATATGCAACCTACTTACTTCTTGACACCAAGTTTGTTGATGCACAGGAAACTGTAAAAGTCACAGAGGTGAAGAACAGTTATTGACTTGAAGTAGAAGGTCTGGAGAGATGCCTCTCCAAGTTAGAAGAGAAGGATGTGACCATATCCGTTCTTGTGACTGACTGCCATCATTCAGTACAAAAAATCCTGCGTCACAAATATAAATCCATAAAGCACAAGTATAACCTTTGGCATGTCATAAAAAATGTTAAAAAATGTCTTCTGGCGTGCCACAATGAGGAGCTGTTTGAGTGAATCAGCATGATTACAAATCATCTCATATTTTGTACCACAACATATGATGGAAATGTGACAAATTTAAAAGAGCAATGGACCTCAGTCCTGCTTCACATCACTGTGTGCATCACTGGGTGTCTGGTGAGACAATGACCAAGTGAGAGCATCATCCCAACACCACTGCAGAAGAGAGTCAGGGACTATGGCTCCCCAAAAGCTAGCTAGCTAGCTAGCTAGCTAGATAGATAGATAGATAGGACTTTATTCATCCCTAAAAGGGAAATTCAAATTGTCTGGCGACTCAATAAAACACTAAAACACTAAAACACTCACTCTTCCACCTCTCAGTGTGTATTAAACATAAATAAATAATTGCTCAGACAGACATAGATTAAAAACTCATTAAAACACAATAAAAAACAGCATAACATTATTATATAGTCTGATGGCCGTGGGAATGAAAGATCTCCTGAAATGCTCTGTTCTGCAGTGTGGCAAGAGAAATCGACTGCTACGGTTGCTCCTTTGCTCCCTCAGGAATCCATGGAGAGGGTGTTTGCTGTTATCTAATATTGTTCTCAGTTTATTCAGCGTGAGTCTCTCCACTACTGTTCCCAGAGAGTCCAGTCTCCTACCCAGCACTGAGCCCCCCTTTTTGACTAGTCTCTCCAGCCTCTTGCAGTTTCTGTCTGTAAGGCTGTGCCCCCAGCACACTGCAGCATAGAAGAGAGAACTGGCCACCACTGATTGATAGAACATGACCAACATGTCCACACACACGTCAAAGGACCTCAGCGAGCGCAGGAAGAACAGGCGACTCTGTCCCTTCCTATAGAGGGCATCAGTATTGCAGCACCAGTCCAGCCGTTCATCAATGTGAACGCCCAGATATTTGTAACTGCGCACCACCTCAATGTCCTCCCCCTGTAAGGAGACTGGATGATGGGGAAGCTTCCCCTTTCTGAAATCCAGGATCACCTCCTTTGTCTTTGCTGTATTCAAGTGCAAGCAGCACCTGTGACACCAGTCTCTGAAGGAGTTCACCAAGTTCCTGTATTCAAACTCCTGCCCATCCTTGATACAGGCCACAATAGCCGTATCATCAGAGTATTTTTGTATGTGGCAGGACTCTGAATTGTACCGAAAGTCTGCTGGGTAGAGGGTAAACAGGAAAGGTGCAAGCACCGTCCCCTGTGGCGCTCCTGTGCTACTCCCGATGGTCTCCGAGACAAAGTTCCCAAGCCTGACATATTGAGGCCGATCTGTCAGGTAGTCTGTAATCCAACAGGTCATGGAATCATCCACGCCCATCCCTGTCAACTTGTCTCGTAGTATGTACGGCTGGATTGTGTTGAACGCACTGGAGAAATCAAAGAAAAGGAGTCTAACGCAGCATCGTGGTTCCTCCAGGTAGGTGTAGGCCCGGTGTAACATGTAAAGCACAGCATCATCTACTCCAATATGCTCCTGATAGGCAAACTGAAGGGGGTCTGTTGCAGCTGTGACCTCAGTTCTCATTGCACGTAAGACCAGACGCTCCATAGTCTTCATAATATGTGATGTTAGGGCCACCGGCCGGAAGTCATTAAGTCCAGCTGGCCTCCCTACTTTGGGCACAGGTACCAGACAAGATGTTTTCCACCGCACAGGGACTTTACATACACGAAGATTTTCATTGAAAATCCAATGAAGAGGCTCTGCTAGCTGAGTAGCACATTCCTTGAGAAGTTTTGGACACACTCCGTCCGGTCCTGCTGCCTTCCCTGTCTTTCCAAGCTCGGCCCTCACCTCATCAGCGGTGAAGGACAGCGGTTGTCGCTCATGAGTGTCAGACAGTGGAGCTGTGGCTTCAGAATTTGACAGACTGTTAATAGAAGTGCCGGGGGAAGAGCCACCTGCTGGAGACAGCATAGCAGCTGCACCAGCTGCCCCCATGGGTGGCTGAGTGGACGTTGAGGTGGCACCACCATCAAACCTGTTAAAAAACAGATTGAAGTTGTTGGCTCTCCCTACATCTCCATCCATGATCTGCCCACTCTTCTTAGAATAGCCAGTGATGGCCTTCGTCCCCTTCCACACCTCTCTGATGTTATTCTGCTGCAACTTGCTCTCAACCCTCCTTTTATAGTCCATTCTTCCCTGCCTCAGTCTCGCCTTCAGCTCATGCTGGACCATCCTAAGCCTCTCTTTGTTCCTCTCCTTGAATGCAAGCTTTTTCTGGTTAAGAAGTTGCTTGATGTCTGTGTTGACCCAGGGTTTATTATTAGGGAAACACTGTACTGTCTTGGCTGGTACCACCATATCTCTACAGAAGTTTATGTATTCAGTGAGGATGTCCACCCTCCTGTCCATGCCTAAGTCCTCAGGCTCTAGTAGCACAATCCAATCAGTACACCCAAAACAATCCCTGAGCATTTCACTGGCCTCCACTGTCCACTTCCTAATGGAACGTGTGGCAACCGGGAGCCTTACAACGAGTGGCTTGTATGTGGGTTGAAGAAAAAACAGATTATGATCAGATTTGCCTAAGGGTGGTAAAGCTGATACACTATAGGCATCCTTAGCATTTCCATAACATAAATCCAGAGTGCTGCCTCCTCTCGTTGTGCAGTCCACATATTGAGTGAAACCGGGCAAGTGGGAGGACAGACAGACATTATTAAAATCCCCTGATATGACAATGAATGCATTCGGGTGTTGCATCTGTATCTTAGCCACAGTCTCATGAATGACGTCACATGCCACTGCTGCGTCTGCGCGAGGCGGTATGTAAACAACAATGGCAACAGCATGTGAAAACTCCCGTGGTCCATAATATGGTCGAAGTCCGACTGTCAGCAGTTCAATGTCACGACAGCAGATCCTGTCCTTCACCACAACATGTCCTGGATGACACCATCTATTGTTGACGAACAGAATCAGCCCCCCTCCTCTGGATTTTCCACTCATATATGCATCCCGATCTGCTCTCACTGCTGAAAAGCCCAACAGGTTCACACAGGAGTCTGGTGTCATTCAGCCACATCTAATAAAAACACATGAGGCTACACTCCCGGTATAATTGTCCATTCTTCACTAATGCCTGCAGCTCGTCACACTTGTTAAGTAGCGAATTGACATTTCCCATAAGGACTGAAGGCAGGAAAGGCTTGTATCTCCACTTTTTAGCCCGCCGCTTAGCCCCTGCTCTACAGCCCCGGAACGGCTTCCTCAACTCTGCTGGTATCGGATGCCAAACTCCATTCTTCGTTTTCCTCAAAGCCAGAAGTTCGTCCCTCATGTACAGCATTTTCCTCCGAAATGTGTTAATCATGTTGATCACTAGCAAACTACTAAGCTAAAACAGACAGGAGCCACACAGACTTGCAGCCGCTCCGACGGCGCACAGCTGATGATAAAATGGTTGGAGAGCTCTGCAGAACATTGCCCTCGACAAACAGCTACACAGAAATTTAGAAAAATAAAGCAGCGCTGGGCACAGGGCAGCTAGAAAGTCTTCACTGCCTGTACACAAAATATGCCACAAAAAGAAAAAGATTTCTCAGGGAGAGTTTTGAGGCCCGTCTGCGCGTTGCTGAAACTTTGCAGGACATGGAAACTGAGACTGATATCAGCCTGGCCCAGCACAAAGGTGTGCAAAAACCAGAGAAGGTGTCGTCTGTCACCAAGCGTCTGAGCAGATTTGCCTCCTCACAGCCCACTGAGGAAACATGGCAAGAACATTATCATGTTATATCAGATTTCATTTCCATTTGCTAAATGATATTCCACAATGTTCTGTGACTTTATATCATAGTTAATTTGGAGGAAAGAAATTCCAATGCAAAGTCATGCATGTGCATGTGTCCGTGCATTTTTTCAACCTCCTGAGATAAAAGGTTCTCAAAGGTTTCAATTCTGTGTTCTATGAAGTTACATGATGGTGGAAAACCTGTAAAATGTTTTTTTTATTTCACATTGTTATTATCATGGTTGATGGTTCGTATGTTCACATTACATTTTGAAATTCTAATCCTGCCTCCATCTGTGGCCTGTTTATGGTTCAAACCACCTATGTATGCATGTCTGAATAATTCAGTTATCAATCTCACCTGGAATGATCCCTTGTCTACTTATTGATCTGATTTGTAGATCTCATATAATTTTAATATTAAAATACTGGTGCAGTTAAATATGTCAGTTACCATATTTAATAGAGAACCCTTGATTATTTTTTATTGAATTAATAATTAATTTTTACAAATGATCAAAAGTGCACTCAAAACCAGGATATCACAGGGAGGGGAAAACAGTCCTGATGGAGTGGATGACACAGGCTGAAATAGGGATCTTATTCTTCCTTCTCAAATGTCCAAAGGGTGAACTGTCTGTATGCAGTCAACCTAAAGAGCCTTTAAAAACATGTTAGTCAGATTTAATATTTACTACATGTATTTATACATACCTAGGAAAGAAATGAGTCACACTGCCTCAAATGATTAAGTTCATTCACTAGTTTCAGTAGCAACAAGCTAATATAAAGTTAACTTCCCAGGTTTTTATTCATAAACATTTTGCACTTACAATTTTTATACACTAAAAATTTTTCTTTTTTAAATTTTGTCTTGTCCAGCATTTAGGCAAGCAGAATGATGGTCTGGAAGCTGTGTTCTGCTGAGCAAATTTTCTCTGCCAAGGGAAGCTTTAAAGATATAGTGATCCCCTTGACTTTCTGAATTTTTATTTTATTTCCATATTTATTTTGTATTGTTGTTTGAATTGTAGAGTTTGTACTGCTGGACCAGAGAGGACAGACGAAAGACAGAAAGAGAAAGAAAGAAAAAACACCTCATAAGAAAAGTGAAAGACATAAAGGAAAAGGAAAGGGAGAGAAAAAAACAAAACAAAACTAAGAAGTAACCCAAAAACAAAAAGAAAAAACAGCCTACAGATGTATACATATACATACACATACACACACATACATATACACATATACACACATATGTATACATATATATATATATATATACACACACCTCTATGCACACACACACACATGCATACGTACAAACATACACGCACTCGCCAGTATCAACACACATACAAGCCAACTTCAGATTATAGTAACTTTAGACTGAATCTAAAAAGTTAAATATAAATGAGAAACAAACAGAAATGAGAAAACCAGCTGCTGTTAGTGAATAAACCTGCAGACGACTCGGTGACTGTGTCACATGCAGAATATGCAGAGTGGAACGTGTTCAGAGAAGATCATGCCAGTGTGACCCCTCCCACACCAAGGCAAGAGGCACGCCAGGAGTACCCCCGAGACCGGGGCCATCGGCAGCCACCCCCAGGCGCAGACCCAAACCGCCCCACCCCAGAACCAGCCATGCGCCGACCCAGGAGGCGGCAGAGAGGGCGTCCCAGCCAGAGTCCCCCGCAGTCAGGGGGAATAGGCCCCAGCAGGCCCGGACCAGGGAGGACCGGCCCCCCCAGGGCAGACAGAGCGCGGGCCCCAAGAGCCCGGAAACAACCCCCCACCCCCGCAGGCAGAGGGCCCAGCCCACACCGACGGAGGGCCGGGATCGCCAGACCGCCACCGAGTGGCAGCCAGGCCGCACCCCAGTGCACCAGCAGCGCCCCCCGAACATCAAGACCCCCCCCATGCTCACACACACACACACACACACACACACGAGCCCACACATACACACACACACACGCGCCCACCCACACACACATGCACACACGCACACGCATAGACACACATGCGCACACATGCGCACAGACGCACGCACATGCGCACACGCACACACACACACACACACACACACACACATGTACCCACACTTCCTACTTAAGCACACCCTATCCACCCATTCCCTTACACACACTGAAACTCACACTCTCCTACCCCCGTGCCCCCGCTCACGTACTCCCCTATACACACATACACACCTCATAACACAACCCCCCCCACAAGCTCCCCCTATATACACCTCAACATGCACCCCCTACTAAGACCCCATTCACACACTCCCTTCTTTATACTCACACACACATCCCTGCTCCCTCTATAATCACCCATTCTTCCATACACACATACCCCACTCTACACACACACACACACCTCCCTACACCCCTCTATCCACATTCACACTCCTCATTGTACACCCACCCCATCACTCCCCCGTACCACCAACATAACCCCACATACACACCCCCACACATCTGCATACATCCCCCCTCCCCCTATCCCAGCGGCCACCCACTTTCCTAAATCCTTACACCCTGATTCCTCCCCTTACTCCCTCTATTCTAACATTCCATTCACCACTTCATCCATTGGCTCTTGCACGCCCTCATCTTTCCTTCCCAACGTGTCCTCTGTGAGATACCCCCGGGGGAGCAGGGGATAGGAAGGCCCGGATCAGGGCCCCACAATTACCCCCCACCCCTGTCAACCCCGCCACCCCACACATGCAGCCGATCCAGCACCACCCAGGGCCAGCAACAGTCCCTCCCCTGCCAGGCCAGCCCAGACCCAGGTCCCCTGAACAGCACCACTCCCCCGCCCTAACCTACCCCCCGGCACAGCCCCGGAAATAGGGGCGTGGTCGGACCCCATCACCCCCTCCCTCCCAGCTTATGAATGATTGTGAAGTGTGTGTTATTTGCAATTCAAATCGGGAAGAAGTAACCACATCATGTTGGAAGCGGGACCACCAAAGCAGCCCACTGAATGGCCCGCCCCCCAAAATATGTCCATGTGTTGTGAGTGTGTGTTTTTTTTGTGTTATGTTGACTAAGTGTAATTAAAACTGGGAGGTGAACCGATGCTGGGTGCAGCGATCAAAACCACCTTGATGGCCTCTTTCACCACCCAGATCAACGTGTCCACCTCCCAACGCCCTGTCTGTGTGTGGTGGAAGAAAAGAAGGAGGGGGGTCCGGGGATTTAGGTCCTGAGGGAAGCGCGCCTCCCTCAAGAAGATGAGCCACCTGCAGCACGAGACACGTCCCCCATTCCCAGGGCCCCCGAAGGCCAGGACAGGCCAAGGGCAGCTGCCCCAACAACCATGGCCTTCAGCAACACCAACAAAAGAGCCGCCACCGGCCCCAGAAGGTACCAACAAGCCACATGCAAAAGTGGGGGGGTGCAAGGAAGAGGAGGGGCGGCAGAAGGAGAGACAGACCAAGGGCCCATCTCCCCCACACCCCCAGGAGACGCCCCCACCAAGAGATACGTTGCATTCCCTCCTCCTCTACACATCAATACATTCACACCCCCTCACCATCAGCCCACATACACGCACCCCTGCCCCCCATACATTCATGTACCACTACACTTCTCCATACACACCCCATACACACACAGGCACCCCCCATCCTCAACTATCTTGGGCCCGGGCCCCTCTGCCGGGCACCAGGTCATGGACCTGCCCCCACTGCAGTGGCAAGTCCAGGTCAGCGAAAAAGTGAAATTCAACTGACTGATCCTTTGAGGAGGATGACATCATTTCCATGCTGATGTAATCTAATAACAGATTTCTAAACTGCTGGATACACAGATTCTGTTTGCTTTTCCAGTTCACAAGGATAGTTTTCTTTGCGATGCACAGGCTACTGAGGACTGGTTTTGCTAAATTAAACCCTATGTTATTTTCACCTAAGTGACTCAATAGGCACAGTTTGGGGTTTGTAGGGATATTACATTTAAACCAGTCTGACAGATCTTTACATACCTGGAGCCAGAATCTCTGGACAGGTCAACAAGACCATAAGGCATGGTAGTAGCTGTCAATTGTCTTGTCAGTACAGTGTGAACAGATATGTGAGTGTAACAGACCCATCTTGAACATCCTGTGTCCCGTATAATGAGTTCTATGTAGAATTTTGAATTGTATTAATTGCATGCTTGAATTCTTAGTCATTTTGAATGTGTTTGAGCAGATTTGTGACCATTCATTTTGATTGAAGTTGCTGGATAAGTCTGCTTCCCATTTAGAAGTTGGGAGAGAGATGGAATCTTCTAGCTTCAATAGTAATCTGTATATTTTGGATAGTAGCTTCGGGGCCTTAAGATTTAAGAATTCTGCAACCCTGATAGGTAACTGTAAGTTTAGTTGATCAGTGGTGTATTTCTTACTTATGATAGATTTAAGTTGGTGGTATTCTAAGAATTTGGTGCTGCTGAATTCAAACCGTGAAGAAATTGCATCAAATGGCAGAAAGTTTCCATTTTCTATATGTTCTAACTGCTTTACTCCTTTATGCTTCCACTGAGGGAAGTTTATCATCTTTCTGTTTTGCAGGAAGTCAGGATTGTTCCAGATGGGTGTGAGCTTACATGGAATAAGTGCAGACTTGGTTACTTTCAGGAATTCCCACCAAGCTGTTAAACTAGAGCTGATGTTAATGCTTTTGAAACACTTATATGACTTGACAGCTGAGCTGATGAATGGTAAATCAGAGATGACTAAATATATATATATATACACTAAAATAAAATGTTTTGACATCAAGAAATAAACTGCTTAAAGGGGTGCTATTATGGTATTTGGAGTTTTCTGAGCTTTCTACAGTGTTACAGTGTTAAGTCCTCATCAGGCAGCACAGCGCGCTCTCCATTCGGTTTCCATGGCGACGAAAAACGCGTCGTTTTAGAGGGTTTTTTCTACTTCGAAATCCTTGTGACGTCCCGGGGGATAAGGTTCGGTGATTGGTTACCTTCTACTGGTTAACAAGGGCATGTACAAATACATCAAGCGGGTGGAAAACGTCGGATAAAGTTATTTCGAACAACCGCTGTTGAGTTTACCAAAGAGAGACATCCTGCTGCATTCGTTGCTGTGGGTTGCTGTTTTCCACTTTGTTTTCAGGGTCTGATTCAGGTTCCAACATGTAGGGCTGTATGCTATGTGTTGACGTTGTATTTTATTTTTTTTATTGAATTCATATGAGCCTAATCCTTCTGTTTATGAGATGTTACAATGATGGCGAAAGCAGGTGCGGTGCGCTCCCTCAATGTAGTACAGTGGCGGGAGGCGGGGCTTAATGCAGAAGAGTCTCAATCCACTCGTTTTGCCCACAGGCTGATCTGACAGCCTACGGAGAGGGTCGGTCTGAAGTAAATAAAGCGATTTGTGGCATTAACTTGATCAATCCCAGCCCTTCTGGGCTCAGAAATAGAAATAAATTAGCCTGAAATGCACATAATAGTTCCACTTTAAATATGTGTCTGATACAAGGACTTTAATTGAATTTATATGTATAACAGCCAGTGTAATATGAGAAGACAAGCGAAAGATACTATGGCTACACAGATTTCTATCAATATTGACATTGTACACCTGTGACAAGCATTGAAAATGAGCTTTAGTGAACACTGACATATTTACAGAAATGTCCATTACTGCGTATTGCCCATGTTTAATAAATAAATAAGTAATTAAATAAATATTCATTCATTTCCAAACCGCTTAATCCAATTCATGGTCGCAGGGAAGCTGGAGCCTATCCCAGCTGTCTCTGGGGAAAGGCAGGGTACACCCTGGACAGCTTGCCAGTCCATCGCATAATTAAATAAATAGGGAAACCTATTACTAGGGAAGTCATATTCTATATCAGAATATTTGAAAATATTACACATATCACAAGTTGCTGATGTAATTCTTAGATAATGATAATGTTTAGTTAGTATTTAGCTAGCAGCATTAGCAGGGAGCAAAACAAACCTAAACATTTTATTGGCTAGTTGCAAATGGAAATATTGTTTGCAGCATTTATTTTATTTTAGAATACACCACCGGCTGTTACTGACGTTAGCTAGCTTGTCTCACCATTACCTGCTGTCAACCGGACACTTCAGTGTCTCCACCCGGACATCCTTTAGGGACAGCATGGCTACCTCCAAAACATCCACCTCCCAGCATAGTAAATCAAATGTTGGGACCTTTGTTATGCGCAATTTAACATGCATGACATGGTGCAAGTCTGCCTACTGACAGCAGATATACTCCACTATTGTGGGCATCGCAGAACAGCAGCGACACCTACACCAGGTAGTAGGGCCAACCCGCTCTGCCTCACAGACATGCACCAGCTCTGTATCTTCTTCTTCTCTCCTAACCACTGCTCGAGTCACCTGGTCTATTGGCTCGAAAGCATAGGCAATGGGATTATTATATTCAGTAGGTCTTTGGCTTTGTGCGCTATTGTACCACTCTTCCTAATTGTGTTTTGGCTTTTTAATGTAGAGTGGCCGGTCATAGATAGATTCAGCTTGCAGCCAAAGAACCAACCAACCCTGTTACGTAGACAGTGATGTCACACCAATATGGCAGCTTACTTACTTGCTATGAAGGCAAGATTACAAAAATAAATTGGTCATATCTCTTGTGTAAACAATTTTTAAAAACAGATTTTTGTGTGAATGTTTTTAATGTATATTTAATCTATTTCCTTGCCATAAATCACGTTTCATTTCTGCTGAAGTGACTTCCTTCATTCATAAACCAAACCACTTAGCTCAGGGATGTCAGTCCTCGAGGGCCGGTATCAGGCAGGTTTTTGTTGTTTCCCTCCACCAACACAGCTGATTCAAATTAATGGATCCAGCAGCTTCTTGTCTACCTGTTTGAGTGTGTGTGTGTGTGTGTGTGTGTGTGTGTGTGTGTGTGTGTGTGTGTGTGTGTGTGTGTGTGTGTGTGTGTGTGTGTGTTGGAGCATGGAGAAAACAAAAACCTGCAGGATACCGGCCCTCCAAGACAGCAGTTTGACACCCCTGACTTATCTTATCCCAGCAGTCTTTGGGCAAGAGGCAGGGTACACCCTGGACAGGTTGCAAGTCCATTGCAGGGCCTACTGAGGGGACAAACAACCATTCATGCTCACTCTGAAGGACAACATAGCTTAACCAATTAACCTAGCATGCATGTTTTTGGATGGTGGGAGGAAGCCAGGGTACCAGAAGGCATACACAGGGGGACCATGCAAACTCCACTGTTAAAACCACCAGTTATCGCATATCTTTTGAGTTTTTCATCTCACGGGTGTTTGGGGGAGATCTTCACTTTGCCAACAAACTGTTGCCACATCAGTTGCCAGAACCATGCTGTCAACCAAACTAATCACATATCGACTTGTAAGAGCAAGCTCAGCTGTTAATAAAGCATTTCTCCACTTAACTTACCTCTTGTACTCATCAGAATGAAGTAGAAGCAGTAGTGTAATGGTCCCTCAAGAGGTGAATATACTCTCAATGTTCTGTCCTTGTTTGAAAAACAGAAAAAAGTAGCCCAGAAAAACACTGTTTCAGAAAAAGTGACTGTACGACTCTATTTAGTTTACCCCTATATGCATCAGAATATTTGCTCATTGTCACATAATTTCTGCTCTTCGGTTTTATGGAGGAAAAGTTATGAAATAACTAAACCAGTACTGGCACACAGACCAGTGAGAGACAGGCTCATACACATATATACATATATCTTTATTATGTCTCTGTTCAGGCTAAAGACAGCTGATGGCTAACTGCACCAGTGTAGCACAGATAACCTTAGCTGGGCTGCTGAGTGACGTAGGTACATATGTAGGTATGTTTGTAATTGTAAAAGCAGCATCACGGGAGGTTCAGAAGTGGATATAGTCAATGCTGAAACAGAAGTGGGTATACTCCGTATATCTGCGTATACCCTGGACTACACCACTGGTTACAAGGTTTTGTCCAGGTCTTTAGGACTACTTAGCACTGAGGTCACTGTGTGCACTTCCACCCAAGACTATATCTATTATGAAATTGTCTCTAATTAAACATAGAGTACTGAAGGGGAGGGGCAGGGAACAAAAACAAGCACAGCCTCTAGCACTACACAGCAGCACCTGTGGTAGCGCTTAATTATGACGGCTTCTCCTGTTTGGGTTGTTCTCACCCTCTGATTATAAGTCCCTGTGGAGAAAAGCGTCTGATAAATCACAGTAGAATAGAATATTTCAAAGACCTGTAAGTATATGATCAAGAAATTAACATTTAATGACCTCTCCCTTTAAAAAAATGGACAAATCCTTTAATTTATTGAGGAAAAATAAAACTACAACTATATTTTGCCCGAATTACCCATTTACATAAATTTATTCACATTTTATTTTTGTTTTTACATCTTTATATTATATAGATATAAATATAAAATGATATATTTTTATATTTAGTAAAACATAAACATTTTGTAAAGCACACACACACACACACACACCTATACACACTCCCATGTACACTAAGTTGTCATCTTGCCTTGCAAGGGTGACATTACTGTTATTTTCCCTGCAAATAATTTCCATCACAAATTGGAAATTATCAGCTAATTTTTGACCAGTGCCCACAAAATAATTCTTAAAATTTTCAGCCATATCATTCATGTTAATAAATTCTTCACCTTTAATAAACACAAGGTAATTCAGAGGAAACCTCAATAATTTAAAGCGAGTGATTTATTACTTTCCATGTGGATTTGATATTATTAGAAATCTTCAGGAGTTTCTCACTTATATATTTCTTTTTTGTTGACCTCATAGAATTTGTATTTTTATTTCTCAAAGATTTGTAAACTGCATGTGTATGAGCTGTAGGATTCATAATATAGTTTTTGTAGAAGCGAGTATTTTCTTTAATAACTTTGACAGCACAGCTGAGTACCATGGCCTGTTTAAGGTTTGGTAAGAGATTTTTGTTAATCTAATACTATGACAAAGAACAAACAGTGGACCAAACCATTTCTATGAGGAAAGGATGTTGTAATTATTTAAACAAAAATACTGTGAGACTTTATGGCTTTATTTTAGCTCAGATGCATTCATACTAATATTTTACATTATCTATGGGGCTACATGGTGGTGTAGTGGCTAGCACTGTGGCCTCATAGCAAGAAGGTCACTGGTTCATTTCTCCGCTGTGGGAGGTATGAACAGTGGCCTTTCTGTGTGGAGTTTGCATGTTGTCCCAGTGTATGTGTGGATTCTCTCCAGGGACTCCGGCTCCCTCCCACCACCCAAAGATATGCATGTTAGGTTAATTAGTTAATCTAGATTGTCCCTTGCAGGGAGTGTGAGCATGTATGGTTGTTTATCTCTATTTGTGGTCCTGTGATGGACTGCCAGCCTGTCCGGGTGTAACTGCCTCTTGCCCAATGATTGCTGGGATAGGCCCCAGCTTCCTGTGACATTGGACTAAGCGGTTAAGAAAATGAATGAATGAATGTTTGTTATGTCTATGCATAATACTTTAGTCACAGAGCTTGAGGTGAGTGTGGGCCAAAACGGGCACTGGGCCTTTAAAGTTGTCATTCCCTTTCCCCCCATACCAGAGCATTGTTGGTTCGATGAGTTAAGAAGCCTTGATTAAGGATGCAACGCAACAAACTCTGCACTGTTAAAACATGTTTTAATCCAAAAATCTAAAAGTTTAGGCAGAAGCCCGGACGATGAGGAACCATAAAACGAGCACACAATCTTACAAAAACATATATTACACGTTTGTTACAACAAGGACACAACCAAATGTTAAATCTTTGAGAAGAAAGAAAAGAAAATACTGTAATAAGGAAAAACTAAGTAAAAGCAGACTCATCTCTCTAAAGCATGTTTCTTTATGAAAATGCCCACAGCTGCTGTGAAGCTTTGAGACAGATGGCACACAGCCACATTCAGTCCTCCCTCACAGCCTTCTGGCATTGAGGTGTCAGTAGAGCTTGTAAGAAGAGCAGCTCACATGTGAAATATTACAGCTCAGATGGCTGGGCAGGGTTGCAGAGTACATCAGGTCCATGACCCTGTGCATGTCTTCACATCTCACTTGGAAGAGAAATTGAACTTTTATAAGTTCATGAAGACACAGGCAAGATGAGGCAATTTTATTTGTACATCACATTTCATATACAAGACACTTCAAAGTGCTTCACATGAAAACATTAAAAGCATTACAGGAAGGTGAAGGAAGCACTATAAACAAACTTTAACTAACCCTCAACCTAACTAAAATAAAACATGCTAAACTTGCAGTGTGAGAAGGAACAGTTATTCTAATAAAAGGCAGCAAATAAAAAGCTTTTAACCTTGAATTAAAAACCTTTGAGTGTTTCAGCAGATGTGCAGGTGTCTGTCAGGTTGTTCTACATGTGAGGAGCATGAAAACTGAACACTGCTTCTCTGGATTTAGTTCTGACTCTGGAAAACAAATAAAATTTTACTCTCATGACCCGAGGGATAGTGTTTGCTCATAACAAGCCAGTAGAAACAGCAAAAACATATATTGGTCCAAAACCATTCAATGTTTTACAAATGGACAGCGGGAATTTATCCAGCGTAAATTTCACCGTTCAAGAAAGACGCACTTCCACATGAAAGAATTGTTGCACTTGATTGGCTTGCGGAAGCAAGACACATCCTCCTTTCTGATCTCTGCTGGTCATAATTGGTCTCTCTCAAAGCCACAGGTTCAAATCTTGTGTACATCTGAGTTAATATCTACTGGGTTAATCAGAAAACATCCTCCTATCCACACCTATTTAGCTGGAAACTGATATTTTGTTACCGTTGAAGAGTAATTTACGCAAGTTTATGTTGTTTGGACATTGAATGTGGTGTACCACAAGGGTCAGTTTTGGGGCCAAAACTATTTATAATTTATATAAATGACATATGTAAAATTTTGGTGAAAAGTTAATAGTTATTATTAAACTGAAGTAAGACCAACTTTATGATATGGTTTTATTTTATTGTTACAGAATATCATAAAGTTATTCTGTAACAATTGAATAAATCAAAGTTTACAAATACTGATAGATGGTGTTTATATGGAAAGGGTTCATGACATAAAATTTTTAGGGGTAATAATTGATGAGAAACTTAGCTGGAAGTCACATATTAAATACATTTGCAACAAGCTATCAAGGAGCATATCAATGATGGGTAAAGTAAGTCATTTTATAAACCGCAAAGCACTTTACAAACTGTTCTGGTCGATGGTCTCACCATATTTAACTTACTGTGCAGAGGTTTGGTTTAACACTATCAAAGTTCACTGGAGCCACTATTTAAACAGCAAAACAGAGTCATTAGAATAATCCCTAAAGCAGGTTACCATGAGTATACAAATCCACATTTTTATTAAGTCTAAAATATTGAAGTTACATGATATTACAGATTTTAATACAGTAGTATTTTTGTATAAAGTCAAGAAAAACTTACTGCCTTGCTACCTGCAATCAATGTTTCTGAAAAGAAGTGGGGGGTTTAACTTTAGTGAAAGGTCAGAATTTAAAATAAGGCGATGTCAAACAACTAAAAGAGGATTTAGTATAAAAATTAATGGAGTAAGACGCTGGAAACAGATTGAATGTGGAGATGAAACAAAGTCCAACATCATCCTGTTTAAGAAAAAATATAAACAGTATATTCAAAAGGTATGGGAGTGAGTAGGCGTAATATGCATTTGCAGCAAGCATATGTATGTGTTTGGCAGATTGTGTGGTCGTATTTTTCACCACAGATGGATTGTGAATTGTAGCAAATATAATGGAGTATTGTTTGTTTCTATGTTTTGGATTGTGTGATCATGGATAATGTAGTCTGGGGTGATTATGTGTGAGTTAAGATCTTTTATGCCCTTTATGGGTGACTAGGCTAATATGCATGGTCTGATGTCTAAAGCTGTAATTCTGTATGTACATGTGGATTTATGCTGTGTAGTTAGTGTGATTATATGATGCGTAACATTGACAATCAGAAAACAGGGAAAGATTTAATAAATTTTACACTTCTTCCTATTTTCGAACATATAGATTTTTCCCTTGTAAATTTTATTTTATGCGTCACATGCGTGACCTCTTAATTTTGTTTGCTTTGTCGTTTTATATCCATGTTTGAGTTATAATCTAATTACTGTTCAAATTAAATAAATAAATTCATGAGTACTTCCATCTGACAGTAGCTGTCACAAGTACAGCCACGTTATCCATTCAGTGAGTACACGATGGTAGCAAAATGTTATCAAGCTTTTCCTCCACTTACTTGATGGTTTCTGAATTTTGGTTTGTCTAGAAGCAGCATTTGCAGTTTCTTTCTCCATGTCTCTCACTTTTTCTGTTGATCTCTCTAACTCTCCCCCTGTTTGCAACAGTTTAAGACGAGTATGAATGAGAGCACAACAGGCGTCGTGGTTTACCTGACAGTTAAGGACCAAGACTGCCCAGGCACAGGTGCATGGAGAGCCGTTTACTCTATTGTGAGCGGAGATCTTACTCATAACTTTAATATCACAACCGACCAAAACAACAAGGGAGTGTTGTCAGTTACCAAGGTAAAGTATTGTAACGTAAACTTTCCTTTAGGTTTCTGAATTCAAGTAGTGAATGAACTTATGTGACCTTATGTTTCCAATCCTCTTTCCAACTCAGCCCTTGGACTATGAGACCTCTACTCTCCATACGCTCATCATCAGAGTACAAAATGAGGAACCTCTGGTCTCTGACATTGGCTATGGCACCAATTCCTTCGCCACTGTCGATGTTACAGTCGAGGACATCAACGAAAGTCCGAAATTCCATCGAGGTACTCTGACAGCCTACATGATGGAAAATGTACCAGTGAATGCCTTCGTGGCGGCTTTCTTAGCTAAAGATCCAGACATACTGGACGAAGGGATTATAAAGTAAGGATTTTTCTATCTTTGGATAAAACTGTTCATAAATTAGACCATTAATTTCTGTTAGTTATTTTAAATGAGCCACACAACTGTGCTTCTCTAATGTTGAGAAAACCAGAAGATAAAGAGCAGCTGTTTATTGAAAAGATGGATGGATTTCTGGTTGACAAATTAAATGTCAGAGAGAGCAGAGGTGTAGTGTACAAGCTTGTCCTGTATTTGTTTACACATGGTTCAGTCTTTTCAGGTACTCAGACTGAAGTACTTCCCCTCTCCTCTCTTGATTTCAAAGCTCTTAAAAACATTTGGGAATCACAGACCGTGCCATTTGATCCTCATCTCCATCTACTACGTATCTCCATTTGTTCTTACTGCTGTGTATCTAAAGTATGAATCAGTCATCATTCTTCCAGCCTCCCTACTGTCCCTTAAACCTTAAACAGGTCTGAGACCCTAAACATGACAAGAAGGCCTGCAATAGCCTGGTATGTGTCATCTTTTTCACAACAGAATGACTTTTTATGCAACTTTATCTGTTTGTGTTTCACGACCAAAAGCAAAAAAAAAAAAAGATTTTTCTGTAAATAATAATTTTAACAGAAGTGTTTGCATAAGAGACCCATAACTTTGCCACATAGCCCTCTCTTTGCCCCAGCAATGCTGCATTCCAGCTCAGTACTGTGGTTCTGTTCAGGTTTTTTATGAGAAAACACACGTTTTATGTTTTTTTTTTAGGCTATAAATTCAATCTGCTGTATTTTCACAGACATTTTAACATAGAGGAAGGTTTGAACTGGCCAGACCGTCAGGCAAAGGTTTTGAGTTACCTGTGAAGTAGAGAAAGTTCTACAAATATGGTATCGTGCAAGAACGGTCATTTGCCGAGTCGGTGCTTTGAGAACAACATCCCACAGCTGGAAGAGTTGAATCCAGGAAAAAAAAAAGTTGACTTAAAACTTTATGGTGGTCGCTGTGGCCCAGTCAAAGCACATATGCAGTGATCTCTCACCGCCTCACTGGTTCTGTTACCCTCCTCCCAATGATCACAGAGGATCTCTGACTGCTGCAACTCTTCCATGGATCCCATCGCCCAGTGGTGGTGCTGATCAGCAGGTCATCTGTGAAAAGTGAGAAGTGTTATGGATGCGAGGGGCGACTGTGAAGGCATCAGCAGGGGATCACTCAGGGCCTGGCGAGTCAGAATGGCCTTGGCTGGGAGCCAGACCCAAGGCTCCAATGTTAACCCACACGCCTAGCCACCAGCAACTAGAGGACTAAACCATCCTGGGCAGAGGTGGCTTGAGGTGATTGGACCGACTTGGGTGCAGCATCTCAGCAACCACTCCTGGAACTATACTGTTCTCTCCAGTGATGTTCCTACATATCCATCCACTTCTCTACCGAGTGTGGCTGCAACATCGACCCTCCTACATCTCTGGTTCCTCCAATGGCTCAGAAGCTCAACGCTGACAGGTAGAACTCACAAGAGTCCAGCAGTGAAGTTCACCTCCTCCACTGGGAGGTGTCAGTCATCTGGTGATGACTAACACCACAACCACAGCTCACCCAACCCTAAAACCCTCAGAGGAGTCAGATCATCCATGGTCAGAGAGTCTAGTGTACCGCTGCAAGTTGAGCTGTTGTCTGTGTCCAGCTGAGGATCAGAAGGTGAAGAATAGTAACGTGTTAATCTTACACGACTAAGAGGCACAAATCCATCCTGTTGCAGGAATATTTTCTCAAAAGTTCCTTAAAGTCTAAAGTCTGAAACTAGAGAATCTGTGTTGACATCTGTACATATGAGTCAGTGGATGGGATTTTTCTGCCTGTGAGGTGAGTCTGCCGTTTTTTGCATCTAGAGGGAGGGGCTATGAGTATTTTTTTTCTGGTTATGTAGAGAAGCACCAAGTTTACCTCTACATCACAAAAACAAAACCGGGTTTTACCTTATGGGGGTGTTTTGAGTCAAAGAATTTCAATTTTAACAACAGTGTAGGTGGTTATCATTACAATTAATACTATGTTGTTTACACCTTAAAAACATATTTTTGGGTGCATTACCCCTTTAATGAAGCTCCAGGATCTGCTGCCGTCTGTTCCCTTTGCTATCAAAAGAGTTATTGGTCACATAGGAACTAATGACACTGATCTTTAACAATCAGAATTGACCAAAGGTGTCTTAACGTCCTTTTAATGTTGTAACTCAGTGTGGAAAATCAATATTAATTTTCACACTGATACCCACTGTGGATCTTGGCTCTGGCTTCAACAAGCTCCTCGTGCTTAACATGTGGCTGTTACTGTTACAGACCTGAGTTCTGTATATTTTTGCAGGAAGGAAAAAAGAGACACGAGCTGTGATCTGTTGGCAGGCAGGCTCTGCTCTGAATTTATTATCAGTCATATTATTTATCACATATTCCACATTTCATCATGCAGAGACTTTAACATTTCTTTGCAATTTGTACTTTAACCACAGTTCTCATTAGAACAAAGAACAAATCCCTGTACAGCATAATGGCCTTTTGCAGTTTTTCTTTTAGAGTATTTGTCTAATTCAAGCACGCTGCAATTTTTATTGCAGAATAATACAGTACATCCCCTGTTGTTGTTAACATGCATTCTTTTCAATATTTCATTCAAGTTTAGAAACAACACTCGTTACTTAAATATCTATTTGTAAACAACAACATGACATGATACAGTCTGTGAGGAAAAAAGTACGAATCTACTAACAATTAACTACAAAGGAGTTTGTATAAGTTTATCAAAAGAAACTATTTACATATAATCGTGAAAATTAACCATCTTGAGGCCACACACAATGCTAAACGACACATATGAAAGTCTGCCATCTCAACAAAGAATACGTGCAGAGCAAATAAAGCTCCGACATGCATGACTCCATTGACATATTTTGCCAGCCAAAACAGGATAATTCAGACATAAACGATTATCTATCTAGTCGAGAATAAGTTTATGTAACTTTACAAAAACATACAAGTCCAAAACAGTCATGTTGGAAAGCAAGCAGAGAAATGAGCTGTTATCTGTCGGCAGGCAGGTTCTGATCTGAGCACTAGTGTTGTCCGAGTAATGAATGAATGATTCAAAACACAAGAATCACTTTACTGAAAGATGAATTACGATGCCTCATCACTAGTGATCATCACAGACCGATCACCGACTGTGTCTTGGCCCCCACCTCTCCTCCACCACATGCTGAACATTGGCTCCCCACAGGGCTGTGTGCTGAGCCCTTTCCTGTGCTGCCTCTACAGCCACGACTGCAGACCAGCCTGCAATGACAACCTCATCATCAAGTTTGCTGATGATACTACAGTGGTTGGACTCATCTCCAGGGTTGATGAGGCTGTCTACAGGGAGGAGATCCTGTAGTTGGCAACCTGGTGTTCTGAGAATAGCCTTGCTCTCAACACCAAGTCAACCAGAGAGATCATTACATACCTCAGGCAGCCCAGCACTGACCCAGTCCCCTTTTACATCCACGCCGAGTGTGTGGAGAGGGTTCACACATCAGGTTTTTTTATATCTTCAGTCGCTACATTTCCTCAAAGTCATCCGGAAGCACAACCTTAACCCTGACCTGCTGCTGACCTTCTACCATTTATCCATCGAGAGGCTGCTGACATATTGCACCACAGTATGATACAGAAGGCTGTTTTGGGTCTCTTGAGGAAAACAGAGAAAAGGTTTATGAAGGACTCTTAAAATGGGCTTGATGTCACCCGTCACATCGGCTTTGTAGTGAGAGGAACAGCAGCAGATTGGAGATGCTGATGGACAAAGCTTTAACAGGCCGTGCACGCTCCCACGGTTTCATCAATTTCTGGCAGAAAGTTGCTTTATGGCACAACATGTTGAAGAAAGTTCATCCAAACTCACCGTTTTGCTTTCGTTACTTTGCTTTACTATTGTTTTAGCATGCGACCAACAACGCGGTGCGCCTTATGTATGACCTGAAGACAATAGTAGACTCTGTGATGGAGGCTGCAGCTTATAATGTAATGCACCTTGTGGCCCGAAAAATACAGTACATGTTTATTTATAACTGTATGTGTGTGATGTGTGTTAGCTGTGTTAATGGATGTGAGTGTATGTGTTATCAGTTGTGTATGTTTGTCAGTAAATGTGTCTGTCAACAATGAACTCTAAGCTATTATTAATGTGATGCTTTCCCTCAATCTGTTCTGAAATTGTGATTATCATAATGGTGGCATGGAGGTATGGACCCAAAAAAAGGAGAAGGGAGCCAGAGTTTTAGAACTAGGAGGGTTTAATCCAGAAAAGGAGGGAAGGCAGAACTAACACGAGGAACAGAATAAATGCAGGGAATGAACACCGGGTTGAAACACATGGGAGATTAACACAATGATCCAGTCCCAGGGAACAGAAACCGATGGGTGTTTCTCAATTCAGGGTCTGCACACTTCCAAGTGCGCAGACTGTGTAGGCAACAAAGTGTTCTACGTCGTCTGCACACACTGAAGTGTGCTTACTGTCAGTAAAATGAGAAGGCCTATCTAGAGGAAGAGAATTACCCAGAGTGCTCCGGTCCTCAATTGCCTGGCAACTACATATGCCAAGTTTATCTAATTACCGATGCCATTCTTCCACAAAAAGACACAAAACTATTTCTAAAATGACAGAAAATGGTGCCAGTAATTTCAATTTAATTTTTTTAAATTTTCCTTTGTGTCTAAAAGACAAACATGAGGAGGAAGCAGTTTAGACGAGCTCTCCTCTGGCTGACAGTGTGGTACTGTGATGCGTATGAGACTTATTTTGATAAATAATTGACCCCCATTAAAAATTTGTTTAAGTGTTAATTGTATTTCTTTGTTAAATTTGTTAACATGAGTAAACCATTATTAGCTTAAGTTGGTTTGTATGGAGAAAGCAAAATAGGTATTTTGGTCACCAGAGGGCGTGGTAGGCAGTTGACACTGTAAACTGATGCACTGCATGCACAGAGCAAGTTGTTAGGCAGAGTGGACACCTAGCAGTTTCAGGTGCTGCCTCAAATAATTGTGTCCTCTGTTTGTGAACAGGAATAAAAATTTAAATGTATTACACCAAGGATTGACCAGTGTCATCTTTAAAACGTGTAACAACTGCACATCCTGTCCAGCTGATGTTAACTTCAGTGGAAAATAATCCTGGTTGGACACATACACAGTCATCCTCATATGTATTCATACCCTCCCATTGCAAACGGAGAAAAACTGCTGCCTGGAAAATAAGATGAAATTGACAAAAGTAATAATAAATAATAATAAATTTAAAAAAAATTATTAAAACCATGACATTATTTAATAATTCTATTTCAATAGAAATATTTTTTAAAAAGAAAACCAATATGACAAAATAACATATGTTACATCAGTCATAAACTAAATTTTTTTTCTATAAAAAAAAATCCCTTGATTTTCCACTCCAGTCAGGTGTTTTCTGTTCCCCCCAGTCAGACTTCTGCACCTGTGGACAGGTATTTTGTTCCACTGGTCATCAAAAAAATGCTCTAATTTGTCCAAGATCCATTTGTGTGTGTTTTTTTTTTTTTTTCTTGAAATCAATTAAATGACAAAACAGTGTCTTATATCACTGAATTATAATTTAGCACACTTTAACTATTGTTCCTTATTTCAGTCCCCAGTTATCTGAGTGACTGTAATAAATTCAGCCTTTTCTTGAATGAAAAGGGGACGAAGACATCTGAGGACGACTGGAATGAAATTCATTTGTGGTTATTGGACACAAATATGTGTGTGTTTATATATAAAAATAAAAAAATAAACAGTCTGGCTGGTGTGGTACCTACACCGGCACTCTGCTGCTCATTCTTTCCTATCAGGAATGCAATGAATTCTGGGATAAGAGAGGGCACTGCGGATACATCTCTTGTATCCTTCGTTTTAAGCTAATCTGGAGCAAAACAAAGGGCGGATTTGAAGGGTGGATTTGAAGGAGCCTTTGAATTGGGACAGCACTTGGCACGCCACGATGACAAATGCAGCCGACAAATCCGCACTTCGAAGTGTGCAGAACCTGAATTGAGAAAAACCCTAAAACTCAGAAACAAAACAAGTAGCCAAGACCAAAAACACAGAACACAGAACATGACAGTGATGATGCAGAACTGCAACCAGAACCTCCTCCTTTCAAAAACCCACACTGCTCTGAACGCGCGGAGCTCAACACGCCCTGATGACGTAACGAGGTCTTGTTTGGTGTGGTGACATTTGTCCTGCTGAATCAACCTATTGAAGCAAAGCTCGTAACACTTATGTCACATGCTCAATGCTTGCTGGAGCAGACGGCCTCAAGCGTAACATCCTTCATTCAGGTTACCACAAAGTTTTAATCTGGATGCTTTGAAAGCACATTCAATTTTTCTAAAGGTTGTTGTAAATTTACTAAAGTTTTGTATGGTATGTAAACAATATGGAGTATTCAGATATGCTGATATGTTTCTGTCTGAGTCGGCCACTTGAAACATGCAAGTAAAATAAAAAAGGAAAGATTCTGGTTTGGTTGGTTTGATCTCAGTTATTTAAAGTCCTTATTTAAAACTCTTTTTGCAGATATTCTGTTGACCATGACCCAGCAGGCTGGTTAATTGTGGACCCAAAAAAAGGAATTGTCAACACCTCATCCCCACTGGACCGAGAGTCTCCTTTTGTCCATGACAATAAGTACACAGCTCTTATCATCGCTGAAGATAACGGTGAGTTCCCCATGAGAAATTATTAAACTGATAGATGAATATCAATTTTCTGCTGCTTCATGAAGTGATTTTACACAGAAATACTTTCTTCTTTGAAGGCTTCTGGCTTATTTTCTAAACTGGAGTTTGCCTGAGAAACATCCATCTAGTACACCTAACTGTGACAAAGTTGTGTTTGAAGTACACCTGTAAATCTAAACATGAGCTCTTCAACAGTATTCCACTTGTTTTAGGGCTTAATCTACTGTAAGGTGTGGCAGCGCAGTTTCAGGGTTTTATCACAGATTTCTTTTTATTTGCATCTTTCTTTGTGATAAGCCACTATACCAAGTTGTTGCTGCAAACATTAAAAAGCAGAAAGAAAAGCCTTCAGAATCACTCCCAGAGGAAACCGGGTCTGTTTGCTGTCCTCACCTGGCAACATCCCATCATCATCATCATCATCATCATCATCATCCATGGGGACCATAAGCTGCACCAGGTCTGTTGGACCACATGGCGGCTGGTTGGCAGTGTCAGAGGAGATGATGCTCGGAGACTTTTCAAGCTCCAGAGCGTCTCTCTTTTCCGCTTTACCTGTGTCTCATCTCTGTCTCTGTCCCCCACCCTGTCAATCCATCTGTCCTCTGGAGATTCTGACAGATCCATTTGAGGGGTGCCATTAGCAGGCAGCAGAATAGCACTGCTGTGCTGGTGAATCCAGCAGCCTTGGAAAGATGAGTGGTGAAAGAGGAGTGAAGACATGGAAGACAGTCTGTCTGTCTGCGTCTTCTTCCTCTGCAACACTTACCACCAACATCCGGTGTCTGAAACTGGCGTCACAATGCAGGAATGAACCGTGAACTCAGCACTGCCTACAAGTGGATTAAAAGACTTAACAACCATGGTAACGTAAAAGACACATGAAGCCTGAGGGCAGCAAGGCAAGTTTATTTGTATAGCACCTTTCGTGTAGAAGACAATTTTAAAGTGCAATCCAGCAACATATGACAACATTTGAAAAAGACAAAACTCTTTAGGTACGTAAGGAAGCACAAATGGACCTTAATGATGGAGGCTTTGGGAGAAGGTGGGATGTGGGGGAAGGGTCAGTGGAAGAGGAAAAATGAGATGAAGAAGAGAAGATAACAAGAATAAGATGGGTATGTAACAAAGAATAGATAGAGACAGGAAAGGTGGATGAGTAATATAGAGGAGGGAACATAAAGGGAAGGTAAGATATCATTTTTTTAATAGTATTTTTTATTAATACGTCATACTGAACTCGAGAGTCTTGACATCACTTCATCCTCCAGTTAGTTTTTACAAGTTGAATAGAAGTAAAGAAAAATATTATTTTCTACAACAATGATTCCCAACCTACTTTCTGGGTAGATCCCATTCATGCAGCAACCACAAAGGCATGGACCCCCACCCCACGCTGTGCTGAAACCATGATTGGCTTTATGCTGCCTGCCTCCAGTGATGCATTCTGGCTGAGTCTTTTCCTGTCCTCTGAAAAAACCAAAGTAAAGATCAGTATCAATGTCAAGCCTTACTTTGCTTTTTACAGCGTCATTACAGGGCCGGCTCTAGGAATGGATACATGAGGGGGCAGGCAGAAACATGAAGGGGGGCATCATGTGTACACATCAAGATTTAGTTTTTATCTAATCTTCTGTCTTTTTCCTTTCTCCCTTGTTTTAATTATTGGTACCAAGGCTGTAAGCATTGAGGCATGCATATTACTATCAATCTGCATGTATTCTTCATCTTCTTTTTCCTTGCCTGGTAGAGATAAATCAGCTGAGCTCGGATATGTTTCATTGATGAAATGATTCAGGAACATCAAGCTTACCAAAATACCGATACTGCCCTACTGTATTTACATTACTGAGTAGCATTTTGTTTTTTACAAAGGGTTCACGCTTTAAAATCTTGTGAACAACAGGTTTTGATGGCCCCCATTTGGGCACTTTAGGACCTGGTCTACAAAGTTAGAGTGTTTGGGCTCCCAAAGCACTGCTTCCACATGAAGAAAACTAAATGATAAAACCTTGAGTGGAAACACCTAAAATCTAGTCTGTATGACACAATTTTAACACTCACACAGGCTTTGTAAAGTCAAAGCCTTGCAGGGCCCCTGTGTTCTTGGGGGCCCCGCTTTTGGGTCCAGGGACCCCAGGTTGGAAACGTCCGCTTTAAAGCATTCACTTTTGGAAAAGTAGGTCCTTTATTTGTCAGCAAATAAACAGCAAATGTCCAAAGTATGGACAAACATATTAATTTAAAAAAATGAATGGTGAGAACCCACACCTTTGCTACATCCTGTAAACTCTAGTTTTATCTTGTAAAGGTGGAAGAGGCTGATCACCCTTTTACACATCTTGTCTTTGCTTCTTGAGCCATCATATGATGCCGTGTGTGTGTTTTTGTTTTTTAAGAAACTCTAAAAAACTTCCAAGTCAGTTTTTTCAGAACCACGAATACCTGTGATTCATGCACCTGCAGTGCAGCAGTGGTTTGGTATTGTTTGGGTTAAATAAGTTTGGCTGTGTAGTTGGGCTCTTACTAAGTTGGGCTCCTTGATTTTAGCTGAAAGCATTTGAACTTGTCTACATGAACACATTGAAAGCTTAATTTACTCCAGTGTAAAGCACACCATGTTTTACTGCAGCCACTCTGTATGACTGCTGCTCTGGCATCTGTCCATATGATCAGCAGTTCTACAGCAGAGCAGCACATTTTAACCAGCGTCTGTCTCCTGACCTAACATGTTTCCTTTGCTTGTTGTGTTTGCAGGGACCCCTCCAGCCACAGGCACCGGTACACTGATCATTCAGCTGGAAGACTACAATGACAACGCCCCCTACGTGATGCCGTCGGTAGCACGAGTGTGTGAGGATGATGTGAATGTAGTTGTAGTTGGTGGTTGGGACAAGGACATCCCTCCCAACGCTGCTCCATTTAAGATAGAACTTGGAAAGCAGCCCGGCCTGGATGAAACATGGAAAGTTACCAGAGTTAATGGTGAGTATTTGATCTAAACTTACTAATGTTTAGCATAATGATGGAGTTCTAAAAGGATTTATGAAGATTCCACATTTTATTGACAAGAAATGCACCATCATTGACTCTTTAAGTAATAATTCATTGACATCACTGGAAATGATACTGTAGCGTTCTCCATATAAATCTTTCTGTAACAAATGAATGAATAAATGACACTAATTGGCCTTTACATCCTAAATGCAAACAAGCATAAGGCAAATGCATAACCTGAAGAGTGAAGCAGCAACATGCGTGAATATAGTTTCTGTTCAGCACATCTCTTTGTTTCACTTGTTAATCAGTAAAAGCGCTAACGTTGTTCTGATCCACATCTGGTCCACATCATAATCTGCATAGCGGGCAGGAGGTCGAATATATCGTCTGGGACGTGCACCACTAACTTCATACTCTGAATATTGATCCATCTTCAGTGTGAACCCAGCGATCCGGCTTGAAGGACCATTATTGTTCTGAAGGGACTGTAAGGTGCTTGTTCTGGAATTATCACCAGGTTCAAACTGGCCAGAGCACTTCTTAAAGCCAATCAGAGTAAAACATGAATAAATAGGCTGGAGGCTGATCAGATCTTTTCCTCTTCTCCTTATTTCAGGAAGGGTGGTATGTATGGGTGTCGTGAAATTTATGCGTATAGTGTAGTTTTAATATGTTACTCATTTATTAAGTTTCTTTTAAGTAGTACAAGATATATATTCTGCAGTTAGAGTAGTTCAGTAAGCTTGCTTTAGTAGATGCATGCATAAAACTAAGTGTTCTGTTCAAGGCCTGTTTCAGCTTTGACTGTTGTTATCTCCAAGCTAGCAGTTGTTTTGACTAGTGCTGCCAGGCAAAGGTTGTTTGTGCATGCTTAAAGAAAACTGTGGCACTCTGAGCAGGGGCAGAGCTCTCGAGACCTCTCGCCCGCAACATCTGTACATGGTCAATAAATTGAACAGAAAACAGTTGATTTATAGATTTATTTCTCATCGGATAAATTCCACGACAATGGGTTAGAGTATGTATGGTTTCCTACACAAAATAGAATAAATGCAACCAACATTAGTGCAAATAAACATAGACATATTTCAACAAAAAGCAATAAGGTAAATAATAACAGGTTGGAGTTGTAAGCCTCTAATCGCATCAATAAATAAACTAACACCAAAATTAAACCAAATAAACATAGCAGACAATGCTCTCCGACTAGTAACTTTACGGCACTTCCGGTTGCATGCTCTTATTGTGAAAGTCCACGCAGACTACTTCCGGTAGCGCGTTAGCATTAGCTTCGTACAAACGCTGATAAAACATTACTTAAAGGTAATTAGAATGGATTTAGCAGAGAAATAACTTTGTATACATGGGATACAACTGCCCCGTGAACATGGGCAGAATTACATACAAATAACATACACACATGGCCAATTCACTTGGTCACAGGTAAACGTGAGCTCGGTGGCTACTTAGCTGCACAAACGCGGAGTTAGCATGGTTTAATATGAACACAAATAAGCTCAATTATCATACGAAGTGTCAGATAAACAGTGGCCAGATTTCTGTGGTGAACCCAAATATTCTGGGCTGCATGGTGGCATAGTGGTTAGTACTGTGGCCTCACAGAAGGTCACTGGTTCAATCCTTGGCTGGGGCAAAGTTTGGTCAGTGGCCTTTCTGTGTGGAGTTTGCATGTTCTCCCCAAGTATGCATGCATTCTTTCTGGGTACTCTGACTTACTCCCACTGTCCAAAGACATGCATGATAGGTTAATTGGTAACTCTAAATTGCCCATAGGAGTGAGCATGAGTGGTTGTTTGTCTCTGTGTGACCCTATGATGGACTGATGAGCTGTCCAGGGCATACCCTGCCTTTTGCCCTAAGCCAGCTGGGATAGGCTCCAGCTTCCCTGTGACCCTAAACTGGATAAAGTGGTTTAGAAAATGATTGATTGATTGATGATTGAACTCAGACACTCACTTGCGGCTCGTGAAGCAGCCACTGGCTTTCTGAAAATGCTATCTCAACAAGCCATAATGATCCTCAACGGTGCAAACAAGAGCTGCAGGCTGCTTGCAGAAACTTTGCTGTCGTAACGGCCAGACCATGTTAAGAGTTGCCAGTTTTGGCTGATTTCAGCTGCACCGAATTCCGCCAAAGAGCTGCTCCGTCGATAGCTCCATATATATTGAAAAAGAAACACCCACATTCCGAAGGCGTAACTGTATTTTCACCATATACTGTTGCATAAGAATGCGGTTACTCGATGCAATATTTAGGATAACCATTCCTTGCTAAAAAGCAATGTAGCAGGACACGTAGCCTGGCAACGCTTTGTTTGGGGTGGCGTCTCTCTGCTGAGTGCGGCTCTTGCATTAACAGTGACTATCACTGCTCTACGATGCCGTTCTCTAGCCTTATTTATTAAATAAACCCATGCCATCTCTCCACTGCACCGCCATCATTCAAACTGACCGGAAGGGAAGCTCCGCCTTTCCCCCTCTCTTTTCAGCCGCGTTTGCCACTCGCTCCAGACAAGCGGCAAACACGGCAGGAGCATTTTGGGCGACACAAAAGTGGCAGTTTAGTGACCAGCGTCGAGCGTTCAGCGTTTTGAGCGTTTTGGATGGTCAAAGCATGTTTGGTATGAACACACCGTAAGACCTTTTGGAGCTTTAAAAACTAAAATGAGTATTTTAAAATAATTTGAAAGAACACAGGAAGCCAATGTAGAGATTTTAACACTGGTGTAATATGAGCTCTCTTTCTGGTCTTCGTCAGTAGGCAAGCAGTTGAGTAAAAGCTGCAGTCTTTAGGAAGACCAGAAAGAAGAGCATCGTGATCAGATCTTCTACATGTGATAAAAACGTGGATCAGTGTCTCTGCATTGGCCTGAGATAGAAACTGTCATACTCTTGTAATGTTTCTGAAGGGGAAGAACCTTGTCCTTGTTATGTTTTTAATGTGTGAATAATCAAAGATATAATCAAAGATATATAATCAAAGATAATTCTGAGGTTCTTTACTTCTTCAGAGTGATTAAAAGAGTATGATTTAAGTTTTAAATCGTGTTCCTCTCTGTGTGCTTTAGGACCGATGACTAAAACTTCAGTTTTGTCCTAGTTGAGCTGAAGGAAGTTTTCTGTCATCCATGTCCTGATATCTAAAATACAATCAACAAGCTCATCAATACGGTGAGTGTCATCAGGAGACACAGCAATGTAAAGCTGTGTAGTATCGGCACAACTATGGAAGTGAATGCTGTGTCTCCTGACGACATCCCCAAGGGCAGCATGTAGAGATTAAAAAGAGTTGGGCCTAAAATTGAGCCTTGGGGAACGCCGTACATCATCTTGTATTTCCTGGAAGCTGATCCATCAATGCTTATAAAACTTCTGTGTCCGTCAGATAAGACCTAAACCAGTTTCAAACAGTTAGTGTGAAGTTGAAGCAGGTTATTCGTATAGAATTAAATCTTATTTGTTTGTATTTTTCACATTAGACAGTTGATGGTGCTGCTTTTGTTTGTAAATATCGAGCTTGGAAGGCCTATTTTTCTGTTTTCCTTTTCTGGCTGTTTTGAGTTAACAAGGCATTTTGTTATTTTAAGGAACATTGCAACCCCAGCTCCTTTATCTTTTTTTTTTTTACCATTTTTATACCTCATCTCCGGATCGACAATAAATCTATATTTATCCATGTAGCCATCATTCAGCATTGGCCACAGTTCTTTTTTTTGTTCGGCTCATTTCCTGTAGCAGAGTTGGGTAACAAAGCTCCTGTTCTTATGTGTTTAAGTAAATACTGCAACTCATGCACATGACACATCGAGAGAGGGAGAGACAGATGGTTCTCAATCACCTCTGCTGGAGGAGACGGATCTGACCAGCAGAGAAAAAGTCACCTTCCAGTGACATGGACTTGTATTACCCACATCATGGATGTGTGTTTTCTTTGTAAACACTGTTTTCTGTTTTCTTCTTCTCACCTTTAGTTCTGCATAGTTCAGGTTAAACAGAAGCTTTCTTTGCAAAAGTCTCCACGTTATTTTCCAGTCCTGGGTTTTCAGAAAGCAGTGAGTCAGCCTACAGTTATTACTATTCATGCAACCAGTTAATCTCTTTTCTCTTTCTCTCATCCCTTTAGACACACACTCCCAAATCATGCTTCTGCACAGTCTGAAGAAAGGCAACTACCAGCTGCCACTGATCATCACTGACTCGGGGTTCCCCCCTTTGTCCAACAGCACAGAGCTAAAAGTTGAGGTGTGCAGCTGTGATAGTCACAGGAAGCCCTGCAGTGGAGCCCCTTCCCACCACATCAACTTTCTCACCCAGCTTGTAATTCTCCTGATGATCTATGTCCGTAAGTTCCATCACACGAAAGCTTGTACATACTCCATGAGAAGGGAGAACATTTTTCTGCCTCTCGAGGCCCTAAGTAGAAAAGGACAACATTTTGTTCCCCGCGGACGTGGTTGAAGACAGTTTCTCGTCACATGAGGCTTGCAGAACTTTTTTCTTGTGGGGCTCCAAGAAGTATCGTGTGATTGGTCGGACATTTGAGGTGGGCGTGGTGAACACACAAAAACATGAAGCGAACAGTTGCCGCTTTCGCGTTTTTGCTCATGCGGGTAAAATGGATTGTTCTGATAAAACAGCTGATCAAGGTGGTAGGAAAGTACAAATATTTTTACAACATGCAGCATTTAAAGGCACAGATGCAGCCGCATGCAAACCCCTCCCTGCCGTGGATTAAATTTCTTGTTAAATGTGAGATAACCGGGTTCCTTGCACATAAATGCAGATATCGCTCATTGCAGACGGAGCTTCTTGTGAATGATGGATGGACCAGACCTGAGTTTATTTTCTTGTTCTTGCAGTCTTGAGAGCAAGAACAAAGTTCTCACTTCTTATGGAGGATAGAACAAGCTTTACCCAACACAGTCACAGAAAAATGTCTTCTTGATCTTGCTTCTATTCTTTAAAACTCAGTCCCTGGTCATGCTTGATGTCCGTCGGAGGCTTTGTGCAGTGGAGTAGAGTGGTGGTAGTAACTGAAAAGAGGGAGACAAAGAGGAATGAGACAAGCTTTGATAGGTGAAAGGAAAAGTGAAAGGGAATGTTTGACTTCAGGCCTAAAAGATGAGGAAGTCTTAATTATTTCATCTTAGTTCTGTCAGTTTGTGTTTGACTGTAGAATAAATCAACTGCAAGACATCCGACAATCTCAGTCATGTTTTTTTCTGTCGTTTAGCTCTCTTTCCTCCTTTTCTTTTCTTGTTCTATTGATTTAAATAGAACATGTGTAGGCACCTGGGCTGAGCTGCTCTGCCTCTCTGCTGAGCCTGGTCACAACTGCAGCCAATTGGTGATCAGGACCAGTGACACTATAAAAGACAGTCCTGCTTACTTGGAAGGGGGACCTGAGAGCAAGCAGGGTGGAAGTGACAAAGAGTGGTAACGTATAAAGTTTCATTGGTAATTGTAATACTGACATTTACTTTGGGTCCTTGATAAGACCATTAAATAAGGGCCACTCACCCTGGCTGCTCTTGGGGAGGTCTGTTTTATTGCACATTTGTTTTTAGTGATTTTTGCATTTTTAACTATTTTTATCTGTTCCCTTTTAGTGGTCTCCTGTCGTACAGAGTTGCTCCACCTGCCTGGTGGTCGGGTATAGTTTTAGATTGGATTGTATTTTACTGGTTTTAGTGTTTCACTTTCTGTTGTTAGCGTTTTGTGTTTTTACCAGTCTGTGATTAAAGCCCAGAACCACTGCAGGTGGCAGCTACGGACTACGTTTTGTAATACGCAGGAGACAATAAACCTTTTTAACCTGTCTAATTATCCTGTGTTGCTTGGCCTGCTGAGGTGCTCTGACCAGGGGTGTCCTTATAGGGGAAGCTTAAGGGGGACACAGCCCCTCTTCCCCTTTTTATGCGTGCTACACATGTTCATTTTCTTTTTCCTGATAACTACGTGGCAAAGAATTATGAGTTTTGGTGAATGTGTGTCTCTGAGAGGGAAGAGGACTCCACCTTTCTCTTGAGCGATACGTAGCTGACATTCTGTACTTTCAACCATATTGTCAAAATATGTTGTTGGTTTAGTACTGTAACTCTACATTATATGAGTATAGGTGGAGTCCTTTAGGCTACCGCTAGTGAAGTTATCCCTCTGTGTGCATGCGCATAGCACTAAAAACTTTAGTCCGTGCCCATCTACTGGGTGGGCCATGTCTCAACCTCGAGTATAAATTGGACAGAGCCCTACAATCGGCTTCCAAGTACAAGCTATTCTTCACTTGGTTTAGGAACCAGTGAGGCCCAGTGCCTAAAGGGCTGCGCCTATACCCATGGATTCTGGGGTTACGGTATGTAAATAATCTTCTATTTTGTATAGACTTCAACCTTCAAGGCTATCACTGGTGAGAAAAGGGTTAAGCAGAATGTATTTTACTTCTTCGGTTCATCTGGAGGGACATGCGCTGTGAAGACCTGCCAGATGTGTACGAATGGCAGGTGCTACCATTTGGCACAACCAGCAGTCCATGCTGCACTATCTTTGCTCTGCAGCAGCATGCTCGTAGCTACTAAGGCACCCATCAAGAAATACTGCAGTCAGTACAACAGAGCTTCTACATTGACAATTGTCTTGAAAGCTTTCTTGACGTATCTTCAGCCAGGCAGAGGGTTGATGAACTGCACACCCTACTAGCAGAAGGAGGATTTGATCTCAGGCAGTGGGCCAGTAATTAACCAATGGTGGTAGAACATCTCCCTACGGATGCTAGATTTTCGACTACAGACATGATTGAGCCAGACCTGTACAGACCCATCCAAACTCACCTTAGGCCTGCGATGGAGCTGCACTTCAGATATGCTTGGTTATCAGTATCGGATAATCGAGTACTTAACATAAATGATGAGGACAGCCTATCAGGTGTTAGCTAGCCAATATGATCCACTAGGGTTAATGGTGCCATTCACAACTCGAGCAAAGGTGTAAATACAGCAGCTTTGGTCCAAGCAGAGGGGCTGGGATGATTCTGACCTACCTCTTGCCCTTCGCGAAGCCGGGCAAACCTGGGTGAGTGGGCTGGAATATCTTTAAAGTGTGTCTATTCCCCAGTGTTATTTGCCATCTTCAGCCAACTACACAGAGGCAAAGTGCGATCTCCATATCTTTTGTGATGCTTCAGAGCAAGCATACGGAGCAGTAGCCTATCTTACGGTTGATACGGAAAATACCATCCACACCTCTTTTGTGATGGCTACGTTCAGGGTCGCTCCTAAACGACAACAGTCCTTTACCCGCCTGGAACTCTGAGACTGAAATGATGCTCCCCATCTGACAAACAGTACATTGGTCTGACTCCACCACAGTCTTGGAATGGCTTCAGATTCCTGTCGCTACAAAGTGTTTGTTGGAACTCATGTATCGGAGATTCAAGAGCTAACCGATCGACAGGCTTGGCGATACATTGACAGCCCAAACAATCCAGCAGATGACATAACAAGGAGAAAATCATTGTTGGAGTTAGCAAGACCCAGTCGCTGGAGTCAAGGGCCTGCACTCCTTAAACAGCGTTCAGAACACTGGCCAAAGAAACCTGAGCCAACCTCAATAGTGTGCTCCTCTGAATTGAAGGGCATTACCGTCTGCTGCTTCACAGCGGTGGACAACAATAACATCCCTGATGCTACCAAGCATTGCTCATGGAAGGACCTGGTGGAAGCAACGCGGCAAGCTTTTGTAGCGGAAGCAACGGATCTAGCACACAACCAGCTTATCAGCAATCGAGAAGCAGAGCTCTTGCTGCTGAGAGGCTGTCAAGCGCATAGCTTCCCAGAGGAAATTGCTGCCCTTAATGCACAGAAACCCATGCCAAATCACAGCCCTCTACTCAGCCTGGCGCCATGCCTAATTCGGGTGGGGGGAAGACTGCATAGATTACAGAACCCAAGTGTTGGAGAGATCCACCCTATTGTGCTTGATCCATGGAACCCTAGTGGTTAAACTCCTCATTCAGGACATGGATGAACATTTGCTGCACCCAGGGACAGAACGGGTCTCTGGTGAGTTGCGGGGACAGTATTGGGTACTGCGTGGATGACAGGCCATCAGATACCACCAACTCAACTGCTTCACTTGTCAGTGGTGGAGAGCCCAGCCAACAGTACCACAGAGGGCAGATTTACCTCCGCAACGCCTCCAACTCCTCTGTCCAGCATTCTATTCAACTGGTACTGTTTTGGGCCCTACCAATAGAAGATAGGTAGGAGGACAGAAAAAATGCTGGTGTGTGATCTTCAAGTGTCTCACTACATGAGCAGTGCACATCGAGCTTCTGAACTAAATGGATGTAGATGCCTTCCTCCCTGCCCTTTGCCGTTTCATTTCCAGACGAAGTCGACCACAGGAGATGCTGTCAGACTGTGGTACCAACTTCCGTGGGGCTGAACTAGAGCTAAGGGAGGCCTTTGCAGCCATGGGACCCCAACTAAAACAACAACTGACAGAGTACCAGATTGACTTTAAGTTCAACCCACCAAACGCTCCACATTTTGGTGGCGCATGGGAGAGAGAGAGAAACGCTGTATCAAATCTGGCCTCCAAGTTGCTGTGGGCAGTCAGTCAGTTTCGGAAGATGTCCTGTACACGACAGATGTCCTGTACATCTTGAACTCTAAGCCCTGGGATACGTGTCAGCTGAAGTAGCCAACCTGGACCCCATCACTCCAAACATCCTCCTGATGGGGCGGCGGGATGTGGCTCTGCTCAAGTGGTTCACGCACCAGTCGGTATGGGCACACTGCAAGACACTGTTAAATGTTAGTGGACCAGTTTTGGCTTCACTTTGCGAGGAACTGCTTGTCTGATCTCCAGATACGGCAGAAGTGGCAGAGGCCATCAGGGAACATCACAGAGGATGCTGTTGTGCTAATCATTGACCTTTCGCTGCCAAGAGCTCAGTGACCTGTTGGGAGAGTCGTTAAGCCGTCGCAGGACCGGATGGATGTATCAGAACAGCAGCAGTTGAGATCAAAGACAAAATATACACAAGACAAGTTGCACGACTCATCGAGCTTCCCAAACTTCTGGATGACATCAAAGACACTTGAAGAATCCCTGGTCTTATACATTCACAAGTGAATGTGGGGGCGGCTGTTGTGAATTCTTCAAGTTTCTATTAATGTTCCGATATCCATGCTTTTATTTTGAAGTAAGTGTTTTATTTTGAAGGCGGTTCATGTAGTTCCTCTTCCTTTCCTTCACGTTTTGCCTTCGGTATGTTCGCGACATCACAGCCATCACTGACGATGTGAATCATGTTTATAGTCGTGCTGAATGATAGTGTAGATGTAAATGACCTTTCTGCAAATGTTGACTCACTCCTGTATGTGATTACTCCCTTTAAAATGTCCGTTTTTGTTTGTTAGCATGATCGGGAATTAGCACTGTTGAACTAACTGAGTTGGTCTGATTTTAACTTGTCTTTTTAAGTCTACATGTGCATATCATGATTCTGTCACAGCACTGATTATTATTATTCACTTGATACTGATATTTTATTTATACTGAAAAGTTTCATCAGAAGACTGTTTAATTATCCCAATATACAACCAGTAAATTTGGTTTGTTTTGTTATATATTTCAGAAGCTGCTTGGTAAACGGAAGGCATTGCTGTATCTACATCGTTGAACAGCAAACCTCATAAACTCCATTGATGACTCACGTGCTTTCTGACCAAAGCCCTGCAGTGGCCAATTAGATAAAATCAGCATTTGAAGTTTTAATCCTCATCACTTTTACTTTTCCATTGTACTTTACATTCCATAATGTTTTGATTTCTTCTTATTTTCTTTGGTAATATTATGTATAATTGTGTTGATCTTTTATGGTTAATAATATACTGTTATTGTCTTTGTGTTCATCATGCTGTCATCACAGGAAGGGAACACAGTGCCACTGTGTCCCAGGAGATCAATATGGTGGATTTGACTCTGAATCCATCATACACACATAATGTTGGGAATATTTGGCTTTTTTATGGTACAGGACTGGAACTGGAACTGGAACAGGTGGACTTAATTTGACCCAGTCTGAACTTTTAAATGCAGATGTACGGCTTTTCAGTGTTTAAGACCTTATTTCATAACAAGCTGTTCTTTAACAAGATGAAGAAGCATGAATGGGGCCCTAAATTTCCTTGTTCCTCTATCTTCTATCTTCCCAGTCCTCCTCATCATCCTCTTCAGCTTTAGCCATAATAAGACCAAAACCACAGCTAACACATGACAAGTTCATGATGCCTTGACAGTTTACATTGTGGTTTGCCCACCACTGTTGCGAGATTTAGTTTCAGTAAATTTTTTGAGATGAAGGCATCACCATCACATTATTTTACGTGAACATCCTACATTCAAGACATATCAACTACATGTTCTGGAAACTCAGAATATGAACATCCCTGGCCTTTGTGGCTAGTACAGCTTACCATTCATCCATTCAGTAGAGATTCTTTGTCTCAGATGCTCTACCAGTTTCCAGCCATTCTTAAGCTAAATAAAGACAAAGCAGCTCCTGTTTCCTCTTGTAAAAGCTGTTTTGTCTGGCAGTTCAGACAAGCCGGTTGCTGCAGTGCCACTGTGACCAGGCTGAGCCACACTACTTAAAATATCGCCAAGCTAAAAGATGGACTGAGTAGAGAACACCAGTACAACACCAGGGAGATGAACCAGTAAATTCAACCCGATTTAATTTTTTTATAATTTGGGGTTGATGACACAATCAATAAAAGTCAGAAAAAAGGATAAAACCAAGAGAAATGTCCATAAAACTCCCAAGTTCCTGTTACAGGTTAAAACCAGTCTTGGCTGACTGATGTCACTGCAATCGAGGGTGGCTTTTCCTCTGCTGACGGCCAGGCCCGACTACGTGGGAAAACCTTTATCTCGCGGTCCTGCACGTAAAAACGTGACAGTAGTATTCCACTCTATCCGGTGATATGTTACAGGGAAGTCGCTCACTTACATAACTGGGCAGGGTCGTCTCCCCTGGCCATCCGCGACGTAAAGTGTTTCGTTACCGCCGTCACCACTTCCTGTTCCGACGTGCCACCTGCTTCCTTTGCACCCGATTCACCGCCTCGTTTGATGCCAGATCACACTGGTCCGACTGGGCTCTAAACCGCCTTGTTCACTGTCAGGTCACGCCACTTCATCTGAATTCCGAACCGCTCCATTCGCTGTCAGCTTACGCCACCCCAGCTGTACTCCAAGACACCGCTGTCTCAACCTCGTATCTCCACCAATAAGCCAGTGGGGAAAACAAAATCCTCCCCTGTCAGCTGCCCATTCGTTGATTTACGAGCCGCTCAACAGTCACTGGGTTTCTGAGCCCTCTGTCAATGTCCACACACCTGCAGTCAATCTCAACACTGGGAGGCAGGGTCAAATAACCATGCATAAAAATAAGGATAAAACCAAACATGCAATAGCATAAAAACAGTCAAATAAATAAACATGCCACAAATAAAAACAATAAAAGAAAGACTCAAACCACCCTGTGACACCACCATTGTCAGCTGCTTGTAGGTTTATGTTTAGAGTGTCTCCAGTGAATCAGGTGTGTTGGAGCAGGGACACATTGAAAACCTCCAGGACCGCGGCTCTCGTAGGACCAAATGGAGTAGCCATGCTCTACATAATATCCCTCCTTTTCTCTTTCTCTTCAATCATTTGTTATTTCCTCTTTTCCCCTCATCTGTCCTCCTGTCTGTCCTCTGCTCTTCCACCAGGCCTGTAGATCCTGCTGAGACCTCCCATCATCCTCTTTGCAACAGTGAAAAACATCGACTTATCCTTTTCACATGACCCAGGCTTAGGAGAGGAGAAGAAGAAGCAAGATGTGTTCTCACCACCACCAATCCAACAAGCAAATACACACACTGCCCATGGTACCACTGCTGTGTAGCACCACTCTATTGTCTAGTTATTTCTTCTTATCTAAATTATTTCTCACTTTTCTGTTTCTTTGCTTCTCTTGTCACATCTTTTTTCTTGACTATTTCACCTTACTCTCTATCTTTACTCTCCTTCCCATGTTTCATCCACTGTTAATCAGGAGACTTTCACACTACTGTCATCCTGTTGAAACAATTTGATCATTAAAAACTCATTTATTCTGTCTAAAACAATACGGATTCAGAGAACATCATATCATTATAAAGCCTGAGGAGGTCAATTCTGCTTTGGACAATAATGACTTTTTAGACCTCCAGGTTTACACAGAGTCAGAAAGCTAAACCCTGTTATGGTTTAGAAAAAATGAGAAAATCGGCTGAAATTTCTCCCTTCTAGCATATGACATCACACATTGTAAAGCTGACCCAAACACAAGTTAAAGTCCACTAAGAAAATCTTCAATAAGTATCTGCTGATTGCACCAACCTCCTTTATAAAATATTCTCATATTGTTTACAAAAAAAAAAAAAGACGATTTCTGCTTGTTGTTAAGTATTTAGAATATTTTCTATGGTTTTCAGCTTTGTGCACTTTAGTATTTATTCAGTATTAACATATTCATCTGCATTGTTATGCAATAGCGGCAAACGTTTCTAGTAATAAAGAGAAACAACCTCTCAATAAACCTTTGTGAAGCCATATACAACAGAATATTTTCTACGGTTTTCAGCTTTGTGCATTTTCCTTCAACTATTCAGTATTAACATATTCATCCACATTGTTTTGTATTAGCAGCAAACCTTTCTAGTTATAAAGAGAGACAGCATAGCAATAGTAAACCTTTGTGAAGCCATATACAACACTTAAACTGTGCTGAGGTCATGCCACCAGTGTCCTTCACTGGTCTAATACCTAAGTGGGGGAAAACAGCATTGTCTCAGGACATGGGAAGTTCAAACCCAGGAAAAAAACTCAATCTCAAACCAAATATGAAAGTAAAATCCGAGTTATCCATTGTTGTCCTGCTAGAACACACTGACTGTTAATGATTTCTCTGTTTCTAGCCATGGCTCTGCTACAGAAATGTACCATAGCTTTATCATTTGCACCAGTGTAGTATGCATCTGCTTCTATGCATACACTTGCTGCTGGTGGTTTAGCAGAATGACTGCGGTTCTGCAGGTTAAATCCATCAAGAATGAGATGCAACATTTACTCTGGAAACCAGCAGAAGTGTTGGACAATTTGCTTGACTCTACAGTCATTGTGTGCTGAAGATGGACAACTCTGCGTGTGGTCCATTAAAACATGAAAGCTGCAAAAATACTACATATTGTTTGTAGGTGGAAAGTAAAGGACAAGTTTAAAACATCAGACAAGTACGGCAGACATAACTGCAAGCAGTAAACACAATTATTTCTGCTTTGTCTTCAGCAGTTAGTGACGTGGTTTCTTTCAGCAGAACATACTTGCATAATTCTGCCATCTTGTGGAAATGTCATGCTTCTGCCTGTACACACAATCATCCTTCAGACCTTCAGATACTGACAGTGGTCTGTAAAGTAGTAAAAACATGTGCAGTTTCAGTAAAGTTCACATTCTACGATCAATCTGTTGAACACATTGATTCTACTATTCAGAAACTCTGATGTCGTTTTTTCAAGCTTCTTCTGCTTTTGTTGTATTTGTTGTCATAAAGTGCAAAACTGTGTATCTTTATAGTATTGCTGTCAAAAGGAAGAAGAATTACTGTTACCTAAATATTTTATCCATCACTGTGGTATTTAATATTAATTAACTTGTGTGTGTTGTACGTTCTGTGGTCAATAAATGTAAACAAAAACAGTAAATTTAACAATGACTAAAGCAGTTTCATGTGAATTGAGGTATTGTTTCTAGTGCAGATGACGTGTTCACTAAGATCTTATCTAGTTGATGACTGTATTTGTGTTTAGGTTTGAGTTTTATCTCCTATCTGGTCTTTGTTCTTTTCTTGTAACAAGTCACAAGAAGTTGTGCAGGAAGAAAACAAAGGTTGTGGTTTTGGTAGATAGTTCAGCTTTTTTTTTTATTGAGCTTATTATTAAAATCAGCACACTAACTTTTAATGTATCTGTTTTTAAGATGGAATTTTTGCTATTTGTGGCTGCCTTTTACTACTTTTTAATGCTCTTTTGCAACATCTGTAATTCTATTAAAGTTTATGTAAAGCACTTTTCTATTTTTTTCTATTAATGATGGTATTATGTGAAAGAGGCTATGCCTGCATTTACTTCAGTGTTTTGCTGAAACCACAAAGCGGTGTCTGCTGAACATGGGACATGAGACCAGACTTACTTAAAGATTGTGTGCACTTCGAGCAAGTACAGCATCCATTATAGCTCACACATTGGATAAACATAAATCATTTTAGCAGAATAGTCTGCCTCCTCACCTTTTAGCTTGTGCGTCCTATAAAAATGAAAAAAACCTATATGCATGAAAGTAATAGTACCAATTCTAATATGCAAAAATTTACTTCAGTTTGGATTACCAGTTGTCTCAAGTTTTAATAAGTAATGAACAAACAAAATGATCCAAATGCTTAAAACAAAACCTTCACCCCTGTAGCCTTCTGTAAACGATATGCAAATTCAATAATCAATGATAGTTATAGAAAATCTCATTTAGAAAATCAAATCTGCAATTTCTTAGCTTTATGAAACAAAAATTCCCAAAAAAATACTTGTGTTTTTCTTTTGAAATACACACAAAACTTGTTCATCAAACATTACAACTTAAAATGCTGGACCAGCAAAGCAAAAGTACAGGGCTTCAATATGTCACTTTCTCCCTGTTTGTTTTATTTGATACACTGTATAAACCATAGACATCATATATACGTAGACACTGCATTGTATCACGCTGCCTATACGAGCTTGGATGGGTCTCCCATGCGCCTCCAATACATTTATTTGTAAGGTGTCGGCCCAACAACGACAATAATTTAACTAATTTTTCCCTGAAGTGTCTCACAGTTTGGTTTGCTACAAGGAGCAGGGATATTGTTATGATACAGATCACTGTAAAACATTCAAAACAACGTGCTTTTATGCTAAAATATTTTTTTTAAATGCTATTTAACTAGGACATAAGGTAGCGGAAACATAAAAAAAAAATGTATAAAGGAATTTGATACTAACATATTTGAATGTTTATTGATGCATTTGGATTTATCTATTTTTATCTAATCAAATAAATAATTATTAAATCTTGTGATATGTAATTCTACACGATCTGTGTTCAATATTTCGCCGGTGATTGCAACAATATGCTGAACAAAATACAGGAATAGTTGCTGGCTTTCTCTCGACTACGTCTGACTCTTTCTTTTATTTGTACATTTATTATCAGACTTTGTATTTAAGTTGTACAAAGTCTGAAAATAAAGTATTGTATCAAAACTCTGCAATTCATAAGTTACCCAGAAAAACACTCAAAGAGCTCAAACCTCTGCTAAGGCCTTTAAAAAGTTCCCAGATTTCATGAAAATCTGGCTTAAACTTTTTAAGGTATCTTGAACACAAATACACAAACAAATACAGCTGGTAAAAACATAACCTCCTTGCGGGAGGTAATTATGCTACCATGTCAAACTCTCTTTGTTAATCAATAATATATTTTTCCATAAATACCTCATAGGAGTAAAATTTATCATTTGCATTTAGTAGATTATTCCCTGTGTTAACATTATTTATAAAAGTGTTAGAAAAGTGTTTTGTTTGTGTGTAAGATATTTGCAATGTTCCACAGAAAACAGTTATGTAGGAAAACTATGTTGATTCTGTAGCAAGACTTGAAGAGACCCTACCAATACAGCGGTGACGCTAGTTCACTCTCCAGTGCACAATGAGGCGTCTATGTGTATATGATGTCAATGGTATTAACCCATTGTCTAACCCATTGTTGTTCATCAGCCTAACCCATGAACAACATGGGTTAGGCTCGAACCCCGACAGTTTTGTCAGCACCCAGACTGATTTCAACAGGGATAAAGAGGAGAGCAACAATAAAAAATACAAATGCACAGCTACTTTGACAGATGACAATAATACTTACCACTCAATGAAAACTTACCATTCATACAGTTCACCTGTTGAAGACATCCCCAGCTAGAGTCATCATTTCAACAGGATCTCGATCTGAGTAGTGAGGGATGTGAAGAGTCTGATGCAGAAAGTTTAATGGATGTGACTGTGGATGGTGACAATGAAGATGGTTTTGAGTTGAGTGGTGAGCGAGCATCAATGATGAGGATCAGAGCATCAGTGATGTTGAAGATGAAGCAGAAAATATCTCACCAGAAAGGAAAAGTGGTAGCACTTTACATTACAGATCGGTAATTATTTGGTAATTATGTGGTAATTTCATAGAAACAAAGAAGAAATTACTTGGTAATTACAGATAATACGCAGCAATTACTACTAGAAATAACCAGGTAATATCCCAGTAACAACACAGGATAGACTAAATATAATAGTGTGGCATTTCATGGAAACGGAGAAGAAATTACTCAGTAATTACAGGAAAAACCCCATAATTATTAGTGGAAATATCCAGGTAATATCCTAGTAGTAATACTGGAAACGTCATGGTGACAAGAGACTTGAGTTGATGTTAAATTGGTAATAAGGTGCCAGTTACCCAAAGCAATAGGAGGGTAACATATTTCACAAGAATGTGAAACTATGTGGTATTGTATTAATATTGTGTATTTACTTAGTAGCTGCCCGGAAATGTCATCAAATATCTATATATGCTTAAAGAAAATAATAATTTTGAAATAATAGCATTATTACCAAATTATAAGAGGTTGGTTTCTATGTAATAACCACAAACCAAGGCTGTAAAAATATGTATTTATTGTTTCCATTTTATTTCATAGTAACAGTACATTACAGCAGCGACAAAAACCAGGAAACAACATCAGTAGTTTCAAAGTAATAACCACAAATCAGTGCTGTAAAGTAAAGCATGACTTGTTTCCAAGTTATTACATGGTAATGTTACATTACAGCAGACATCCTTATTTAAAAACAATAACCGGGAAACATCAGTAGTTTCTACGTAATAACCATGAATCAGTGCTGTAAAGTAAAGCATGACTTGTTTCCATGTTATTACATGGTAATGTTACATTACAGCAGGCATCCTCATTTAAAAACCATCCATCAGTTCAGAAAATCCTGCGTTACAAGTATAAATCCATACAGCACGAGTATGACCTTTGGCATATTGTGAAAAATGTCAAAAAACGCCTGCTGAAGTGCTACAGTGAGGAGCTGTTTGAGTGGATCAGAATGATTACAAATCATCTCTGGTTTTGTACCACGACATATGAGGGAAATGTGACTAAGTTGAAAGAGTGGACCTCAGTCCTGCATCACATCACCAATGTGCATCACTGGGTGTCTAGAGAGACATTGACCACCTCACCTCACCTGAAAAACCACCTCATGAGAGGGTAAAAAATCTTTAGTGATGATTGAGACCTTATTTCTAAATGTAGGTGTTTCCATTAGCATTTTCTTTTTTTTATATTGCAATATTGCGCAATTCCAGGTGTTAGTTAGCCCATTAGCCCGCTAGCTTTGTTAGCATCTGCAGCAATGGTTAAATGTGTCACTCAGTGCTGTGAGCTGAAATGTGCGAGCTTTGTAAACTGTTTTCAGTTCAGTTAAGTTGGAGTGACTTTGATAGACTTTTAGAGGGGCAAACTTATTAAGACTGTTCAAATGTTTCACAAAGGCCGGTGAAATGTCCCTTGTGTTGTTTCTGTGAGGCAAGAAGAATCCTAGGTCCAGAGCCAAACCCACGAGTTGGTCTTCATCCACAGAGGTCTTTTCTCATTCTTCGCTCATCACCAACTCAACGCCCTGATGATCCACCTGACTGCTCAAAAAGTTAAGTTAGCAACTACTACATGTGCTCTGTTTACATTTAGACCATAACTGCTTATGCAGTGGCCCTTTTGGTGATTATTGTAATTTTTTTAGTTGTTTGAAATAAGTGATTTATTTATTTATATTTTAAATTGTGTTTCTGAAGGCCATAGATTTTATTTATTCAAATCTTGTATATTTTCTTTTGATGTGTTTAATTACATTTTACTATGATTTTCATATGTACATTATGCTGGAGTTAATGATAATCATATTCATTGCAATGATGCTCCTATTAATTTATTTTTCTACCCACTTAGTCCATTTCTGGGTCTTGGGAAAGCTGGAGCCTATCCCAGCAATTAGCAGGCAAGAGGCAGGGTACACCCTACACAGGTCTTCAGTCTATTGTAAGGCCAACATAGAAAGACAGACCCAGAGACAAACAACCATTTACACTCACATTCACTCCTAGGGACAATTTAGAGTTATCAATTAACTTAACTTACATGTCCTTGGATGGTAGGAAGAAGCTGGAGTATGTGCAGAGCGCCCATGCAAACATGGGTATAACATACAATGTTTCATTCTTTGGAAAATGTATGCATAAAGTTGAGACATCAACTTTTATTTAAATACATACACTTTTCAAACCATCAGTCATTATGGAAAATGTGAAAGACATAAACACAAACCAAGTGGCCAGGGCTCTTCCAACTGTGTTGTATAACCTGTAAATTGCAAATACCCCAGAGTTAGGTGGGACTGGTGCTATACCTGGATAAGGGTTGTCCGTTTTTAATGTAATCTTAATGACAGCAAGGCTGTTGTTCAGGAAGTTGCCAGTTATGTAATCCTTGTTTTTGTTCTTGTTGCTATTGCAGTTTGTTGGAGGGCAACTTGTTGCACCTCGGATAAGAAGATGCTGAGGGTTGGAGAACTGTTTGAAGTTCAAATTTGCCACAGAATGATGAAGGACTGCTGCTCAATACAAAGATATTTTAGACTGCAAGTACCAGTAAGCGTGACCATTGGCGGCCAAACCCCACAGTGAGATAACTATGCAGATACATTAACAAGCATATCATCAGACTTTCTTGTTCACCCAGTCACAAGAATACAAGTTCAAGTTTTTGGAAATCCTGAATATTACATAGAAACTACTGATGTTGTTTCCTGGTTATTGTTTTTAAAAGGGCCGACACCTTACAAATAAATGTATTGGAGGCGCATGGGAGACCCATCCAAGCTCGTATAGGCAGCGTGATACAATGCAGTGTCTACGTATATATGATGTCTATGGTTTATACAGTGTATCAAATAAAACAAACAGGGAGAAAGTGACATATTGAAGCCCTGTACTTTTGCTTTGCTGGTCCAGCATTTTAAGTTGTAATGTTTGATGAACAAGTTTTGTGTGTATTTCAAAAGAAAAACACAAGTATTTTTTTGGGAATTTTTGTTTCATAAAGCTAAGAAATTGCAGATTTGATTTTCTAAATGAGATTTTCTATAACTATCATTGATTATTGAATTTGCATATCGTTTACAGAAGGCTACAGGGGTGAAGGTTTTGTTTTAAGCATTTGGATCATTTTGTTTGTTCATTACTTATTAAAACTTGAGACAACTGGTAATCCAAACTGAAGTAAATTTTTGCATATTAGAATTGGTACTATTACTTTCATGCATATAGGTTTTTTTCATTTTTATAGGACGCACAAGCTAAAAGGTGAGGAGGCAGACTATTCTGCTAAAATGATTTATGTTTATCCAATGTGTGAGCTATAATGGATGCTGTACTTGCTCGAAGTGCACACAATCTTTAAGTAAGTCTGGTCTCATGTCCCATGTTCAGCAGACACCGCTTTGTGGTTTCAGCAAAACACTGAAGTAAATGCAGGCATAGCCTCTTTCACATAATACCATCATTAATAGAAAAAAATAGAAAAGTGCTTTACATAAACTTTAATAGAATTACAGATGTTGCAAAAGAGCATTAAAAAGTAGTAAAAGGCAGCCACAAATAGCAAAAATTCCATCTTAAAAACAGATACATTAAAAGTTAGTGTGCTGATTTTAATAATAAGCTCAATAAAAAAAAAAAGCTGAACTATCTACCAAAACCACAACCTTTGTTTTCTTCCTGCACAACTTCTTGTGACTTGTTACAAGAAAAGAACAAAGACCAGATAGGAGATAAAACTCAAACCTAAACACAAATACAGTCATCAACTAGATAAGATCTTAGTGAACACGTCATCTGCACTAGAAACAATACCTCAATTCACATGAAACTGCTTTAGTCATTGTTAAATTTACTGTTTTTGTTTACATTTATTGACCACAGAACGTACAACACACACAAGTTAATTAATATTAAATACCACAGTGATGGATAAAATATTTAGGTAACAGTAATTCTTCTTCCTTTTGACAGCAATACTATAAAGATACACAGTTTTGCACTTTATGACAACAAATACAACAAAAGCAGAAGCAGCTTGCAAAAACGACATCAGAGTTTCTGAATAGTAGAATCAATGTGTTCAACAGATTGATAGTAGAATGTGAACTTTACTGAAACTGCACATGTTTTTACTACTTTACAGACCACTGTCAGTATCTGAAGGTCTGAAGGATGATTGTGTGTACAGGCAGAAGCATGACATTTCCACAAGATGGCAGAATTATGCAAGTATGTTCTGCTGAAAGAAACCACGTCACTAACTGCTGAAGACAAAGCAGAAATAATTGTGTTTACTGCTTGCAGTTATGTCTGCCGTACTTGTCTGATGTTTTAAACTTGTCCTTTACTTTCCACCTACAAACAATATGTAGTATTTTTGCAGCTTTCATGTTTTAATGTACCACACGCAGAGTTGTCCATCTTCTGCACACAATGACTGTAGAGTCAAGCAAATTGTCCAACACTTCTGCTGGTTTCCAGAGTAAATGTTGCATCTCATTCTTGATGGATTTAACCTGCAGAACCGCAGTCATTCTGCTAAACCACCAGCAGCAAGTGTATGCATAGAAGCAGATGCATACTACACTGGTGCAAATGATAAAGCTATGGTACATTTCTGTAGCAGAGCCATGGCTAGAAACAGAGAAATCATTAACAGTCAGTGTGTTCTAGCAGGACAACAATGGTGCACATTTTCAGATGTATGACAAATATAAACAGATTTTTTTGTCATACTTGTGTTTGGTTACTAGTTTTATTACAATATGTTTGGCCAGAATTTGCCTGATCTGATTTTTTGTAGTTCATTTTATCACCTAGGAATTCATTTGCTTTTTGGCTTGAGATTGAGTTTCTTTCCTGGGTTTGAACTTCCCATCTCCCGAGACAATGCTGTTTTCCCCCACTTAGGTATTAGACCAGCGAAGGACACTGGTGGCATGACCTCAGCACAGTTTAAGTGTTGTATATGGCTTCACAAAGGTTTACTATTGCTATGCTGTCTCTCTTTATAACTAGAAAGGTTTGCTGCTAATACAAAACAATGTGGATGAATATGTTAATACTGAATAGTTGAAGGAAAATGCACAAAGCTGAAAACCGTAGAAAATATTCTAAATACTTAACAACAAGCAGAAATTGTCATTTTTTGTAAATAATATGAAAATATTTTGTAGAGGAGGTTGATGCAATCAGCAGATGCTTATTCAAAGATGTTCTTAGTGGACTTTAGCTTGTGCCCCTCATTGCTACAATCTCCCAGTATGACCATTAGGCCATAGCACAGGGGTCCCCAACTGGCAGACCAGGGTCCGGGTCCAGACCCCGAGCCCCTTTTACCTTCATGTAGGATCTACATATAGATATTATGTTAATTTCTTTTCTTTCTTTTTTTATTTAAACCGAGTGTTTTTGTTTAATGGGCGCGCGAAGACATAGGGGGTCCTTACACCGGCAGAGCTCAGACCAGTCACAACAGTGTGTTGTGTTTGGTTTTACCACGAGAAATTGTCTAAAATTAGAAAAGTGGACTTTGAAAGTCGCATCTTTCGAGATGAGTGGACTGAAGCTTACGCTTTCATTGTGCCAGCAGCAAGTTCTACAAGGCCAGTGTGTATTATTTGTATGGAGTCTGTTGCTCTTGTTACAAGCGGCAACATCAAGCGGCACTACGAGACAAAACACAAAACCTTTGATGCAAATTACCCACCAGGATCAGCAGTGAGGGTACAGAAAATACAAGAAGTGAAAGGACAGTACGAGTGTTCAACACGAGTAATTACACGGACCCTAACAGCACATCAACGGGCATACGAGTGTTCACTACGAGTGCAATGGATTTTGGGCAAGCACAAAAAGCCTTTTAGTGACTCTTAAATGGTCAAAGAGTGTATGGAGGCGATGGCAGAAACGCTATTGGAGGGAAAAGAGGGACAGCAGCTTAAACAAAAAGTCCGCCAAATTCCCCTGTCATCCACAACAAGAAGAAGAAGAGCCGAGCTGCTATCCGCAGATGTGCAGTCCCATCTCCACAGCGCCATACAAAGTGCCCTCTGCATCGCATTAGCTGCTGATGAATCAACTGAGGTGAGTGACAATGCACAACTTTTGGTATATGGCAGATTCTATCATGAAAAGAGTAAAACATTTGTAGAGGATATTTTAGGCATCACTGCTATGAAAACACATACAAGACACTTGCCTTTCTGGTTGACATCACAGGACACTTTAATGACCTGAATCTGAAACTTCAAGGAAAAGATAATTCAGTGTGTGACTTGGTGGCTGCTGTTCGGACTTTTCAGAAGAAACTGGTCATTTTGAAGATGGATCTTGAGGAGGACTGTGCACATTTTCCCTCATTGAAGGAGATTAAAGGGATCAATGTCATTGCTCATTCTGACTTTATCCAAAACTTGGCTGAAAACTTTAAGGCTCGTTTTGATGGCTTTAATATGGGAAACCAGCCCTTGATCTTTGTTAAAAATCCCTTTTTAGTGAAGAATGTTGGCAGTTTTTCAAAAGAGGCGGCACATGTATACAAATGGGCAAATCCACAGTCCCTCCAAATGGAGCTTTTAGATTTGCAGGCTGATGTAGTGTTGAGAGAGCAATGTGAATCCTCTGATCCTGTTATGTTTTGGCTCCAGACTGTCCCAAAGAAGAAGTTTCATTCACTCTCCAAAGTGGCATTGTACACATTAACAATGTTTGGTTCTACCTACAGATGTGAATCAGCCTTCTCAACTGTTAACATCATTAAGTATAAGTACCGCTCACAGCTTACATATGAGCGTGTGCATGTATGCCTGAGAATGGCTTTGATGCCATTCATACGCAGATTTAAGAGGTTAGCTGCCAGTGCTCATGCCAATTTTTCACATTGAGATGTGTGTATTTTCCAGTTTACCTTGCCTTTATGTACATAACGCTTTTGCACTTAATCAAGATTATTACAAAAATGTTGAATTGTTATTGTTAAGGATTGTAAAACAAATAGTTTACATTTACAAAAAAGGGTTAATCTGTGAACACATTTTTGTGGTACATTAATGTACATATTGCACTTCAAAGCGGTTAAAAGTAAATCATTTCTTTATACTTCAATGTTGTTTTGTACATTTAAATATATTTGCACTACATGAATGAAAGAACTTCTTGAGAGAATAAGCTAAAAAATGTTTTATTGCAAATTTAGAAGTTTAATGAAAGGGCAGAAAAGTGAATTATCGTCTGGATGTTTTTGCATGTTAGGACCCTGGCTCACCAGGCTGATGGAGTTACTTGAGCTCTAGCCAATTTAGTTGGGGACCCCTGCCATTGAGGTACACTTATATGCTCTTGTCAAAGCAAAGAAATATTTGTCTATGATGAAGTAATGGCTTCCAGGAGGTGCAAATGATGTAAATTAGTGAACTAGAACATTGTGATGAGTACAGATGCAGCTACTGCACGCTCCCCAGTGTGGCAGCCACTGACATGCACATCTGTATACAGACATTTTCAGAATAATGTTTTGGGTCAGATTTACAATGCATGATGTCATAAGCTAGAAGAGAGAAATTTCAGCAGATTTTCTCACTTTTTCTAAACCATAACAGGGTTTAGCTTTCTGACTCTGTGTAAACCTGGAGGTCTAAAAATCATCATTGTCCAAAGCAGAATTGACCTCTTCAGGCTTTATAATAATGATATGTTGTTCTCTGAATCCATATTGTTTTTGACAGAATAAATGACTTTTTAATGATCAAATTGTTTCAACAGGATGACAGTAGTGTGAAAGTCTCCTGATTAAGAGTGGCTGAAATAATGGGAAGGAGTGTAAAGATAGAGTAAGGTCAAAGAGTCAAGAAAAAAGATGTGATGAGAGAAGCAGAGAAAAGGAAAAGTGAGGAGAAGTGAGAAATCATTTGGATAAGAAATAACTAGACAACAGAGTGGTGCTACACAGCAGTGGTACCATAGGCAGTGTGTGTATTTGCTTGTTGGATTAATGGTGGGGAGAAGACATCTTGCTTCTTCTTCTCCTCTCCTAAGCCTGGGTCATGTGGGAAGGAGAAGTCGATGCTTTTCACTGTTGCAAAGAGGATGATGGGAGGTCTCAGCAGGATCTACAGGCCTGGTGGAAGAGCAGAGGACAGACAGGAGGACAGATAAGGGGAAAAGAGGAAACAACAAAGAAGAGAAAGAGAAAAGGAGGGATATTATGTAGAGCATGGCTACTCCATTTGGTCCTAAGAAAGTTGCGGTCCTGGAGGTTTTCAATGTGTCCCTTCTCCAACACACCTGATTCACTTGAGGCACTCTAAACATAAACCTGCAAGCAGCTCAAAGTAAACTGTCATGGCATCATGAACTTGTCATGTGTTGGCTGTGGTTTTGGTCACATTATGGCTAAAGGTGAAGAGGATGGTGAAGAGGACTGTTTAGACAGAAGATACAGGAACCAGAAAAATTTAGGGCTCCATTCATCTTCTTCTTCTTCATTCTTTATCTTGTTAAAGAACAGCTTGTTATTGCCATGATGTGACATGTCATGTGTTTTTCTCAGTTTTGTTTTCCTGCCTTATTTTGTAGTGTTCTCTGTTTAACCCAATTTTGTGTACTGTTTCCTGTATTGATTTCCTGTTCATCAAGTTCACCTGGTCTCGTTTAGTTCACTCACTACACCTAGGGCTGGGCGATATGACCTTTTAGTAATATCCCGATATTTTTATGCCATGTCACAATATACGATATTTACCTTAGCCTTGAATGAATGCTTTGGTGCATACAATCACATCAGTAAGATGATTTTGTATCTCCATTAAAACATAATTGTTCATACTGCATTAAGATATGCTGATTTTAAACATTTATGCCAAAAGGATGAAATTGTAACGAAGCAATCTGATCAAAACCGTATTTATTGAAAAGTTAAAGCAGTGGCAGAAACATGTCATTTTAAAACAAAATAAATTGACTTTACATGATGTAATAAATGCAACGTATGAAAATAGGTGCTCTAGGCGGGGACTTTTCAAATGATGAACTATTATAAGGCTCTGCTTTATGGATACGTTTTTGAGTTGTGTATTTTTTTTAATCGCAGAGTTTAGCATAGAAATCAGTCTTATAATATAGGTTGAATGTCCTCGTATCGTCTCCAATAAACGGCTTCAGACAGTTTTTAATTCAGGGTTTGATTCCCACAGCTTTCTGTACTTTCTAGAGACATGGCGAGCTAGATAAATATGCTTGTGTCACACACAGTGGATGAGGTGAGTAAGTGACAGAGGCTGTGAATGTAATCAAATAGAATTAACTATTTTTGCGTGACGTGAAAAACTTTGCAATTTACTCTGTAATCCAGAGCGGGATCAGTGGCGGATTTGGCTGTTCATTGTGACTGTAGGTGGAGTCGTGCAGGTGTCCTCTCTGCTCCTCTGACTGGCTGCAGCTGCAGCCGGAGCGACTGAGTGCTTTAGGACGGGGAGAGACTCTCGTTCTGACAATAACTTTACAATATGTGCTTTAAAGTCAGTCGCCAAAACACCAGGAAAGTTTCTAATAACTCCAGTGAAAGTCACTAGATCTGTCGCTTGTCGCTTTTCACAAGAAGTCGCCAGATTTAGCGAGAAAGTCACCAAGTTGGCAACAGTGGCTACACGCTGCCTCTCATGACGTAGCACGTAGCTCACGTTATGTACGTAACTAGGTGCGCTTGCTTTAACTCTCTGTGCAAAGTGGTGCAGAGTCGAGGAGGAGGGAGGAAACCCCGCCCACAGCTAAACACAACTGCGTGACAACCGGATACTCGAATATGACGAATATAGGCATTTTCTATATTTGCACAGGGGACTAGCCACGATATATCGAGTATATTTGATATATCGCCCAGCCCTAACTACATCTTGTCTTGTTAGGTGTCCCAGTATTTATAGCCCTTGGTTTCAATTCTGTTTGCTGGTTCATTTTCATTGCTTCCCCATGTTAGTGCTGCTCTCAGTTTGTTCTTGGGAATGAAAACATCCTCATTCTGGATTCCTGCCTCCTGTCCTTGCATTTGGGTCAACACCTCCACCACTAATTGTGACATTATGAACCAGCCAACTCAGAGCCAGCAGGACATAAAGAAGGGACTTCTCCAGACTGGCATGGACCCAGAAGAGATGGCCGAGTTCATGTGGCTACCAAGAACTATATTGACTGTATGGGGATTCCCTACCCCAGCTTTTTCTAGCATCAATCTGTTATCCTTGTTCCAGGTGTCAGGATTCAACCCTCTGGTTCCCCAGTTTCGCCTCCTGTTCCAAAGAGATATCACGAGTGTCTCCTGTGTCGCCGCCAGCTCTGTGGCCTATGTCTCCTGTGTCGCCGCCAGCTCTGCGGCCTCCTTCTCTGGTGCCACCGCCAGCACTGTGGCCTACTTCTCAGGTGTCGCCGCCAGCTCTGCGGCCTACTTCTCTGGTGTCACCGCCAGCTCTGCGGCCTACTTCTAAGGTGTCGCCGCCAGCTCTGCGCCCTACTTCTCCGGTGTCGCCGCCAGCTCTGCGCCCTACGTGTCCGGCCTACATCTACGGTGTTGCCGCTAGATTCTCGGCCCATGTCTCGGGCGTCATCACCAGCACCCAGATCCAGTCCGGCGCTGCAGGCTCCCAAGCCAGCGCCCAGATCCCGTCCGGCGCTTTAGGCTCCCACACCAGCACAGAGATCACAACCGGTGCTGCTAATCCCCGATCCTGAGGGAGTCCGCGAAAAGGACGCTCCTCCTCTGACCCTTGTTCCCGAGGGGGTCCCGGAAAAGGACGCTCCTCCTCCCACTCTTGTTCCCAAGGGGATCCAGGAACCAGACGCTCCTCTTCCTCCAACCCCAGTACCCAATGGGGAGGTCTCTCCTCCTCCACCAGCCTCAGCTGCCCCAGTGCCCAAGGAGGTCGCTCCTCCTCCACCGGACCCTAATCCCGACGGGGAGGTCGCTCCTCCTCCGTCCCCTGTGTCCAAGGAGGCTGCTTCTCCTCCACGTGCCCCGGCTGCTACTGCGTCCAAGAAGTGGGTTCCTGAACCATGCTTGGCCCCATCGTCCCGGCCTCCTGGCTGTCCTCTTGAGCCAGGCCTGCTCCTGTTGTTTCGGGCTAACTTTGGCAGAACAAGCACTGATTTTAAGCGTAGTGGTTCAGTCAGCTAGGAGAGTTACTGCTGTAGGTTCTGTCTTGGTTTCGGGTCTTTGTTTGGTGCAGCGCTCTGTCATTACCACGTTTCTCTGAGATTAACAACAGCTGAGTCCGTGACGCGGGTCACACTCCCTGTTCAACTGCTGAGGGCAAGCAGAAAGAGGCGGTTTCAGCCGGCTGTGAAATTAAGCTGAGTGGACCTCAGCTGTGTCAGCCTAAGGTACTTAAGCAGCCCAGGCGCGCTGTCGCATCAGCGAAGCGTCAGCCCACGTGGGGTTCAGACCACTAAAGGGTAAAGACCTCCGAGTCTAACTGCACGAGTCCACTGAGCAAAGGCACAAGCAGCCACAGCTAAGCACACATTACCATGTGTTACCAACCCATCCCCGTCCGATATGGGTACAAACCAAGGCGTGTGTCCCACAGACAACGCAATCCTCTAAACCTCTCACAACCAATATCTTGCACCCTATCCACATCCTCTGTCTCCTTCGGTCTTTGGAACTGTCAGTCCGCAGTTAACAAAACAGAATTCATCAGTTCACTGATGTCATTCTCAGACATTCAGGTCCTAGCCCTGACTGAGACCTGGATCCATCCAGAAAACACAGCTACTCCAGCTGCCCTCTGCCTTAACGCAGATTTCACTCATACACCTCACTCTGCCAGACGAGGAGGTGGAACGGGCATCCCACTTCCTAAAAAATGGAACTTAACCTCCCTCTGTCCCATGGCTTCCTACTCCGCAATAGAATATCACGCAATAAAGGTTTCAACACCCACCAATACATACATTCTGGTCATATATCGCCCTCCAGGAGGCAATATGAATGACTTTATCTCTGAGATGGACATGCTACTCTCTGACATACCTGATAATGGCACTCCACTAATTGTCATGGGAGACTTAAATATTCACACTGGGAAAACTCAGGCCCAGGACTTTATGAACCTTGTCAACTCATCTCAGGCTAGTCCAGCCTCCTCCAGCACACAAGGCTGGCAATGCTCTTGACTTGGTACTGACCAGAAACTGCTCCACAGTTGATCTGTCGGTCACTCCGCTGCGCCTTTCAGACCACTTCCTGGTCAAATTCTAAGCCCTTCTCTCTCATGGTGCTCGAGGCTCCAAGGATGGTTTCCTACCACAGACACTTGAGATCTCTACGCCCCACACAACTGTCTGATGAGGTTAACTCTACGAGTAAATCTTGTATAAAGTCAACTATGCATCATTGTAACTTTGTAGAGGCCAACTTGATCTAAGGACTGGGGGACTGTGCCTGTCATTTGGGCATCTATGATCTTTGGAATTGGTGAGTCTGAGCTTTGTCTGAGCCTATGTAATTTGTTTGTGGTGTTAGCCACCATTAGCTAAAATTAGCATGCTAATACTAACATGTGATTGTGGACCAGGCCTTTATCCTGTTGTTCATGTTAGCCTGGTGGGTTAAATACTGGCTTTAGCATTTAGCATTAGCTATAGCATTAGCCATCTTGCTTTTTGCTGCTTGTACTGTTTTATTTATGGGTTTGGTTGTAGTTTAAAACCTGAGCATTTTCAAATGTACAGATATTGAACATTTATTTGAAACTCTGATATGAATGTGTACACAGGATTTATTGTTAACAATATGAATTATCAGATATTTAATTGGTCCTGTTCTCCAATGCAGGCCAGGTGCCCTTTAATGGGTGATGTGATGGCGAGCTATTATCCAGGAGCTTGAAGACCCTGAGTCCCTTTCACTGGTTGGGTAGGAGGCTAAAGTAGCCTGTCTCTCTCCCACCTATTCTCCACCCGTTTCACCAGTCCACTTCTCAATCTTTCAACAGTTAATCACGCGTTTCCCATCATTCTAAATTTGAATAACTCTATGGACATTCCACCGGTGCAAACGAACTGTTGAATATCCCCCGAACAGGAAAAAGAACTCAGGACTATGGACTTTGGAAATTATGTTTGATTTATTTTGATTCCTTTTCTGTGAAATGGTTGAGGATTTCATTTGATATTTCTCATTGTAAATATTGTATTATTTTTTGGGGGGGTTTGTGGTTAATGGTTTTAGTTATTGTTTTGTTTTGTTGCAACTACTTTCAAAATATATTACTTCTAAAGCAACCTAATTGTCTTGTGTCACTTACCTTTGCCCTCTAGTAGCTGTATCTAGTCTTCTGATTAATATTTACTAGCCTATTGCAACTTATATATAAATTGGAAATTATAACAGTAATGCATATTTAAATTCACACTTGCTATACACTACCTGTGCACTTGATCCGGTCCCTACTGACATCCTGCAGAGCATTTCTCCTGTGATCAAAACTGCAGTAACTCATATTATCAACTCCTTTCTTGAATCTGGGGTCTTTCCCTCTGTCTTCAAGCAAGCTCGGGTCACCCCGCGGCTGAATATACCCACACTCGACTCGGCCTCGGTTGAAAACTACCGGCCGGTCTCACTGGTGCCGTTCTTATCTAAACTACTAAAGTGTGCAGTCTTCAGTCAAATCTCGCAGTTCCTCCATGATGAAAACCTTTTTGATCCATATCAGTCTGGCTTTAGGCAAGGTCATTCCACTGAAACTGCTCTCCTGTCTGTTACCGATTCCCTCCGGCTTGCCAGATCCACTGGTCAAACCTCAGTCCTGATACTTCTGGACGTATCTGCTGCTTTTGACACAGGGAACAATCAGATTCTCCTCTCCACACTCTCTGAGCTCGGCATCTCTGGGTCTGTCCTCCCCTGGTTTGCGTCCTACCTCTCAGGAAGATCCTTCAGAGTATCCTGGCGAGGAGAAGTGTCCAGCTCACATGAGTTGAAAACAGGGGTGCCTCAAGGGTTGGTGCTTGGCCCTCTTCCCTTCTCACTATATGCCTCCTCACTTTACACCTCCTCACTTGGGCTTCTCCTATCACTGTTATGCTGATGACACTCAGCTTTTCCTCTCCTTTCCTCCGGATGACACAACCATCTCAATGAGAATATCAGCTTGCCTTGTTGATATCTCGGTGTGGATGAAAGCGACTCAGCTGTTGGTTCAGGCTCTGGTCATCTCACGGATTGATTACTGCAATTCCCTACTGCCAGGTTTGCCTGCATGCTCTGTTAAACCTCTGCAGATGATCCAGAACACAGCAGGGCGGCTGGTTTTCAACCAACCCAAACAAGCTCATGTCAATCTGCTGCTAATCGCTCTTCACTGGCTTCCGGTTGCAGCACGCATCAAATTTAAAGCTTTGCTTCTTTTAAAGCTGAAGACTTAGCTCTTCAAGAAGCACTTCAACACTTAGTATAGCTGTATTTATTGGAAAGTTGGAAAACTCAGCCCAGTTTTTTGCAACAAACTTTGATATTAATTCTTTGTATTATAACATAGGTGGTATTGTGGGGTATGAAAGGAGTAAACAAAAAGAAAACCACAAAAAACCCCACAAAAAAACTAAAAAAAAAACAAAAGCCTGTAGCACTTCATGGAAGGACCTGCATCCAACTGGATAGTCCACCAGCACCTTCCTACGACGTCCTCTACTGTTTGAGTTCATGCTTGTGTTGTTCTCACTCATATGTAAGTTGCTTTGGATAAAGGGTGTGCTAAATGACTGTAGAATAGAACAGAATAGAATCCCTTCTACGTGGTTATTATTTACTACAACCTGCCTGTTTCCACAGTTTTATCTTGGACTTAAAGTGAGTTAGTGCTCTACACCATGTTGTCTAATCCAAAGAAGAAAGAATGGAAAAGGGAAGATCCTTAAACCACCGGCTTTGGAACATTGCAAAAGAACCAAGCTGGCAAAGCATAAAACAGCACTTCCAACTGAGATAACAGAATCATCCACAAAACCTAAAGCAATACTACATAATTTTCAGAATGTTATTGCGGATCACCACAAATGCATTACACAACTGGAGCCTTTGCAAAATCAACTGAAAATGACTGGCCTGATGTGCTAGCTATCCTGACCAAAATGGCCACAGATTATGCTAAGCTCAAGTCTAAGGTTATGGACCTCGAAGGGAGAAGCTGCTGCAAAAACATACCCATGTAGTCCTGGGAAATAAGGTAACTAATTCATTTAGCGCCTTATAAGTTTGCTTATAAGTTTGCTTAAGTCTGAGGGCTGTGCTAAGGAATGTGTAATTTGTTTATAAGTTTGTAAGGGGCAGTAGCAACATAGGAGGGAGAGAATCCAATCGGTGCATGTAGAGAGATGTGGGAGAATTATTTAAAACTTCCTGATCAGAAGTGCGTATGACAGGTGAAGAATCAGCAGTGCATATTGCCAGCTGGTATAAACCTGGCTTTAGGACTTCAACCATCTCATGATGACACACTGATAAAACAAAGAGACCGGATCAGATGGTTAAGTTCTATTTCATATAGGCTTCACCCTTTAAGGCTATCTCTAGTGGGTTTATCTCTCCATGCTCATGGGCGTAGCACTGAAAACTTTAGTCCATACCCACCTACTGCATGGGCCCTGTCTTGGTCTAGAATATAAATTGGGTTGAGCCCTACAATCGACCCTACAATTTTCTTCACCACTGAAGCATCAAGTCCAAGATCAAGCAATGAAAATGACTTCCACTGGCGGTATCCGCTAGTTTTTGGTATACCAAACCAGCTACATTTTTTGCTCTGACCTTCACTGCAAGTGCAAGGATTGTCTCAGTCCTCACCACCCTGTGTTAGCTCTGACTCCTCAGGGTGCCTGTCACTTCTGCGAGATACTCCCCCTGGGGGAGAAGCAGCAGTGTTTTCACTATCACAGCCAACGATGAGTTCACCGTTACTGAGTATCCACTGGAGATGGGCCTTGACCTATTGGATACTGGGTGGGAGTCAAACATCTCTGATTTGACCAACTTCCCTACTATTGGCCAGTTACTATGAGAGCTTTGAGCCATCTTTGAGAATGCAGCCACCTTCAAGAATGGTCATGCAAGCTCTGCCCCCCCAGATGACATGGTGGGCAGGTTCACTGCTGAGAATGCTGACCACTATGACCCTATATGGCCCCAATTCTCGGCTATCAGGACCTACCAGTCCGGATCAGCAGGAAGCCCAAGAAGCTGAGGGCACCAGTCTCTACCTATGCCCTGATTACCAAGGTGGAGGGGTTTTCTGAGTGTGGTTTCCCTCCAATCCCTCCCTCACAGCAGAGTCTTTCAGTGGTTTTTGGTATAGGAGCTTGTTACGGCCCATGTCATCTCATCAAAACTCATCTTATCATCACCTGGGGGATTCGCTACACCTGTTTTTCTCCCTGGTGCTGCCCTCAGAGTTATGTGCTGATTGGTTGCCCACACTCCCACTTACCTGTGATTGGTTCAACCTGTGCTTAGCACCAGAATAAAGGCTGCCATCATTCTTCATTTGGGGCAGCTGTCTTTGGTTGGGTCTCTGTGTCAGAGCTTACCACTCATTCACTGCCAGTGACTGAGATTTTGCTGATTGGGTGTTTGTGGTTTGGAAATATTGTGACTAGTGAACCATTTTGTGATCATTATGAAGCCGGTGTACGCTTTGGTCTATGGTTTAATTTGTTGTTGGGTTTGTTTTTGTTTTTGGACTATCCTTGAGGATCTCCTGTGGCTCCTCTATGTCCAGCATAGGTACCAGTGGCCCCTAGATAAAGCCTTTTTAAATTTTTGTATATTTTCCTGGTTTCATTGTAATAATGTTGCCACTTCGTGTTCCCCTGGACAAACTCCATCTGGGGTCTGGAACAAGGCCCCGCCCTCTAATGCCCAAAAATCAACTAAAGCCCTGCTTCTCGTACTGCTCCCACCAGTGTGCTTACCAGGCTTTAGCCGCAGCGAACAACCTCGTGCTGCTGGCCTATGGCATCACTAACATGGCGGAAGAACCCAACCACCTTTCCAACCATGCAGAGGACATAATGCTAACGCAGCCAGCACCATCCTGAAACTGTGCACAGCCACAGCAGTTGCCACTGCTCGCATTGCAGCACATGTTCCACAGAAACATTTGGCTGCACCTATCATCCTCCGTTTGTGAGGAGGTGAGGAAGGAGCTTCTGGAAGGTTTCTTCAGGTCACATGGGTTGTTTGGTCCTCACTTCCAGTCTCTTGTGGCACACCTGCAGAAGACCTCTGAAGTAGCAGAGAGGTTCAGGAAACATGTGGAACGTCCTCAAACCAACTCACACACCAGCCGCACATCTCCACTGGTGCGGCCGCCGATATAAGCAGTTATTCAACAGCGGTTGCAACAGTGAGTGCATCCCACCCATCTCCTCCAGCCCAACCATCAGGATCCACCTTTTCCAGGTCTCATCTGCAGCGGCGGGCACCTAAGAACCGGCAGGTTGCCTGTTCCTGGTCTAACCCACCAGGAAGAGTGCCACAGAGGCCAAGAAGCAATGACTGCTTAGGGGGATGTGATACGGGGAATGTTGTTCACAATGTTTTGAAAATAAATCACCAACCCCTCCCCTTAAGAACATATTTCCTGATGTTTGTCATGCAGCTAGATTGGCCGATTTTACCGCAGCTGCTTCACATCCATATCCCACACTCAGTGGACTGGCCACTGATAACCTATCAGTTACCGTGTGCCGCTGTCCAACGTTATCAAAGCACTACATTCCTGTGACACACACAGAGTTGTTCCCATCACATGCACTGTCTGGTCCAGGTCATTTTAAGCAGACTGTCACAGCTGGTGACATAAAATCTGTACTCCGGCCCAGGAGCAACGTCTCCTTCTCTCACTTTTCCATGAGTTCGAGCTCAGATGCTCTCTGTCAGCCGAACTCGCCACATCATAAACTATGACACATCCAGACTGACATCGCTGACCTCAACGTAACGTCTCCCTGGCAATGCCTAGCTGTGAGTTGGTACATGAAACATTCTCGGGTGACAAGTACCCAGTCCTTTTAGGCCAAGCAAGCCCCCCCCCCCGTGGGTTGCTCCTGAGGACACTGCAGCTCCAACGACAGTGGTAGGGGCTCTGTCCTGACTTGTTGCTCCTGCAATATCAGCACAAACAACACAAGCATGCCCACTCTCAGAGTGTCACTTGGAGTGGCAGCGGCTGTGCTCTCTGGACAGATGGATGGACAGACTGATCAGCAAGGGGTACACGCTACAATTTCCATCTACCCCCCTGCGGTTCAACCGGGTTCTGGAACTAGTGCTGTCATCCCACAAACAGCAGGTTACACTCAGTCAGAGCTGCAGGAGCTTCTGCTGAAAGATGTTATCTAAAGAGTTCTGCACAGACAGGAAAGTCTGGGTTTTTATTCTGGCTACTTCCCAAGAAGGGATGAGGGGTGGGGGGACCTTAGTCTCCACTGGCTGTCAGGCCGACCATGGCAACTCCGTCCTCTCGTTCCTCCAGATGCAGTTGGAGAGGAATCTGGCTTTCAGCACCATTAAAACTTGTGCTGCAGCTATTTCATGTTGTCATGAACATTTTGATGACAGATCTGTGTTCTGTGATGTGATGAGAACTTCCTTCAACCATGTTGGCGGGGAACAAAATGTTATAATTTTCTACTCGGGGACTCAAGAGGCAGAAAAATGTTCTCCCTTCTCATGGAGTATGTAACAAGCTTTCGTGTGATGGAACTTACGGACATAGATCATCAGGAGAATTACAAGCTGGGTGAGAAAGTTGATGTGGTGGGAAGGGGCTCCACTGCAGGGCTTCCTGTGACTATCACAGCTGCACACCTCAACTTTGAGCTCTGTGCTGTTGGACAAAGGGGGGAACCCCGAGTCAGTGATGATCAGCGGCAGCTGGTAGTTGCCTTTCTTCAGACTGTGCAGAAGCATGATTCGGGAGTGTGTGTCTAAAGGGAAGAGAGAAAGAGAAAAGAGATTAACTGGCTTTATGAATAGTAATAACTGTAGGTCGACTTTCTGCTTTCTGAAAACGCAGGACGGGAGAACGACAAGGAGACTCATAGATGTAAAGTAACGAAGTAGAACTACTTCGCTACTGTACGTAAGTAGTAAAATGTGGTATTCTCTACTTTATTGAAGTATTACTTTTTCTCTCCTACTTCTACTTTTACTCCACTATATATTTTGGATCACTATACTTTTACTCCGATACATTTTTATTGTCTTGCTTCGTTCCTCGTTACAGCATAAAAAGAAGAAAAAACAAACACAATGGTAATTTGTTTAAATCCAATATACTTGTTAGAGTGCGATGTGTGTCGCTATAGACAATCTCTGTACACAAGTTTCAGTTTCATGTCAGTTAAAAGAATAAAGAGAGGGACCTCTTTCCTCTAGCAAAAGGAGCTCTGGCAGCTTTGCTGAGCGGGAGTGAAGGAGCGTCATGCAGCAAGTTAGCAGCAACATAATGTGTCTCCTGTGCTTCATAAGAAAGGGACACAGTCGTAAAAAAGTGTGTGTGTCAGTGAGTCTTCCGAAGAGGGATCTCGGATCCAAAGGGACACATCTGCTGCAGGGGAACCAACAAAACTAATTTCTTTCATTTTCACAGAAGAATTAGCTTATAAGTGGCCGACTTGCCTTTAGTTGCCATAAGTCATGGATGAAGAGAGATGGCTTTACATAAAGAAAATAAATAAATAAAAAATAAAACATTTAAAGTATACTTATTGGTTGAAGAAGGGGAAAAAAGCTATGGAGGGGAATGAACACCCTTGATGTGTTTTTTTCATGGATGTTCCTGCTCATGCACTACTGCTCCAGCAAAAGGATTTTTGAAAGTTTGAAATCATAAAAAATATGATATACAAAGTTTAATGTCTTAAATAACTACACAACACAATGAACTACTTTTACTTTCAGTAAAAATGTTAAAATAAACTACTTGTAATACTTAAGTACAAAGATGTTGAATACTTTAGTACTTCTACTTAAGTGGGGCAATTCAAGAACACTTCAACGTCTGTTCAAGTTACTTCATTCATCGAGTTTTATTTCTAGTGATTTCTAGTACTTTACACATGTCTGTGGAGACTTTTGTAAATAAAGCTTCTGTTTACCTAAATTTGCAGAACTAAAAGTGAGAAGAAGAAAACAGAAAACAGTGTTTACAAAGGAAACACACATCCAAGATGAGGGTAATACCAGTCTATGTCACTGGAAGGGGACTTCTTCTCTGCTGGTCAGATCTGTCTCCTCCAGCAGAGGTGATTGAGAACCATCTGTCCCTCCCTCTCTCGATGTGTCGCGTTCATGAGTTGCAGTATTTACTTGAATGCATTCATGAGAACAGGAGCTTTGTTACAACCCAACTCTGCTACGGTAAATGAGCTGAACAAAAGAAAGAACTGTGGCAAGATGCTGAATGATGGATAATATAGATAAGTATACATTTGCTGTCGCATCAGGCAATGAGATGGAAAAAATAAAAAATAAATAAATAGATAAAGGACCTGAGGTTGCAATGCTGCTTAAAACAACAAAATGCCAAATTAACTCAAAACAGCCAGAAAAGGAAAACAGAAAAACAGGCCTTCCAAGCTTGATATTTACAAACAAAAGCAGCACCATTAACTGTCTAATGTGAAAAATACAAACAAATTATATCAAACTCTATACTAATAACCTATCCCAACTCCACACTAACTCTTTTAAACTGGTTTAGGTCTCATCTGACAGACACAGAAGTTTCATAAGCATTGATGGGTCAGCTTCTAGGAAATACAAGATGATGTATGGCGTTCCTCAAGGCTCAGTTTTAGGCCAATTTTTTTTAATCTCTACATGCTGCCCTTGGGGATGTCGTCAGGAGACACGGCATTCATTTCCATAGTTATGCCGATGATACACAGCTTGACCTTGTTGATTGTATTTTAGATATCAGGACATGGATGACAGAAAACTTCCTTCAGCTCAACTAGGACAAAACTGAAGTTTTAGTCATCAGTCCTAAAGCACACAGAGAGGAACTGGTTTTAAAACTTAAATCATACTCTTAATTACTCTAAAGAAGTAAAGAACCTTGGAATTATCTTTGATTATAATCTCAATTACATATCACACGTTAAAAACATAACTAGGACGGGGTTCTTTCCCTCAGAAACATTTCGAGAGTATGACAGTTTCTATCTCAGGCCAAGGCAGAGACACTGATCCACGTTTTTATAACATGTAGAATAGCTTATTGCAATGTTCTTATTTCTTGTCTTCCTAAAAAGACAATAAACCCACTGCAGCTTTTACTCAACTGCTCGCCTACTTACGAAGACCAGAAAAAAAGCTCACATTACACCAGTGTTGAAATCTCTACATTGTCCCAAGGGCAAGGACTGGGATGTATGTAGAAGAATCTTTTAGTGTTGGTCCTCACCTGTGGATTAGCCTTCCCGAGGACCTCAGGGCCTCTGGGAGTGCTGATAGCTTTAAGAGGCAGCTTAAAAATGACCTTTTTATTAAAACTTTTGATTAATTATTTTTAAGTCAAAACTTTTTTTATTCTTTTATTTTTAAGTATTATTGTTAACGCTTATATATGATTTTATTATGATTATTATTATTATTATTATTGATAATAATATTAATAATTTATTTTGTAATTTAATTTTATTGTTTTTATTGCTTCTTACCATATCCTTTTTTATGTTTTATGTTTTTTTTTATTTATTCACTTAACTTTTTATTAAGTCTTAGTATCTTTTTTTTTTTTCCAGAGTTTTACCGTCCCGACATAGGTATGGCAGTGGGACGACGTCTCTTTTATCCTGTTTTGTTTTTAATGTATAGCACTTTATGCCCCATTTTCATTGTATGAAAGACACTAAAAATAAAGATTGTTTGATCTTATGGCTTTGATCTTAAGCCATAAGAACTGAACAACAACCATCAAACAAAACTTATCAGTTTAACCTTAACTCAGCCAAGTTATTTTAATATGACTGGTGACAATTATCCCACAATAAAAACAATAAATTCCCATTGATTACGTGTTCGCAAAAGTCTTGCAAGCCCAACTGATGACGTATGTGTGGACATGATGCTCACAACCCATCACGTGTGGAGTATTGCCAAACATGGTGGAAGAAGAAGCGGACACACGGGTCAGCGAGATGAACTTATTCCTCAACGGGGCGCCGTCATCTCCAATGTCTGGAACTGGTTTGGGTTCAGAAAGTTTGACACAGAGTGAAAATTTGTAATTTGCAAGGTTTGCAAACAAACAGTGCAAACAAAGGCGCGGAAAACCACCAAATTGCTACACCACCTCAAGCACAAACACAAACCGGTGTTGTACCATGAAGTGACTGTCTGCCAGAAACTTCAACGTTAAAACCTTAAACGGCTGCGGGAGCGCATGCAGCCTGTTACAGCCATGTCGATCAGATTATATCGATGTCTCCAATCTGCTGCTGTTCCTCTCACCACAAAACCAATGTGACAGGTGACATCATGCCCATTTTAACAGAGGAAGTATGTTTTTGCTACATGTTAGTGCTTTCACTGATTAACAACAAGTGAAATGAAGAGATGTGCTGAACAGAAACTATATTCAACGATGTAACTGCTTCACTCTTCAGGTTATGCATTTGCCTTATGCTTGTTTGCATTTAGGATGTAAAGGCCAATTAGTGTCATTTCTTCATTCATTTGTTACAGAAAAATTTATATGGAGAACGCTACAGTATCATTTCCAGTGATGTCAATGAATTATTATGACTTAAAGAATCAATGATGGTGCATTTCTTGTCAAAATGTGGAATCTTCATAAATCCTTTTAGAACTCCATCATTATGCTGAACATTAGTAAGTTTAGATCAAATACTCACCATTAACTCTGATAACTTTCCATGTTTCATCCAGGCCGGGCTGCTTTCCAAGTTCTATCTTAAATGGAGCAGCGTTGGGAGGGATGTCCTTGTCCCAACCACCAACTACAACTACATTCACATCATCCTCACACACTCGTGCTACCGACGGCATCACGTAGGGGGCGTTGTCATTGTAGTCTTCCAGCTGAATGATCAGTGTACCGGTGCCTGTGGCTGGAAGGGTCCCTGCAAACACAACAAGCAAAGGAAACATGTTAGGTCAGGAGACAGACGCTGGTTAAAATGTGCTGCTCTGCTGTAGAACTGCTGATCATATGGACAGATGCCAGAGCAGCAGTCATATACAGAGTAGCTGCAGTAAAACATGGTGTGCTTTACACTGGAGTAAATTAAGCTTTAAATGTGTTCATGTAGACAAGTTCAAATGCTTTCAGCTGAAATCAAGGAGCCCAACTTAGTAAGAGCCCAACTGCAGAGCCAAACTTATTTAACCCAAACAATACCAAACCACTGCTGCACTGCAGGTGCATGAATCACAGGTATTCATGGTTCTGAAAAAAAAAAAAAAAAAAAAACCACACACACATGGCATCATATCATGGCTCAACACTAAAAGACAAGATGTGTAAAAGGGTGATCAGCCTCTTCCACCTTTACAAGGTAAAAATAGAGTTTACAGCAGGGGTCCCCAACTAACTTGGCAAGAGGTCAAGTAACTCCATCAGCCTGGTGAGCCAGGGTCTTAACATGCAATAATTCACTTTTATGCCCTTTTATTAAACTTCTAAATTGGCAATAAAACATTTTTGTAGCTTATTCTCTCAAGAAGTTATTTCATTCATGTAGTGCAAATATATTTAATTGTACAAAACAACATTGAAGTATAAAACAATGATTGCACATAAACTTACTTTTAACAGCCTTGAAGTGCAATATGTGTTCCCTTGCACAAACTTTAATATTGTGCTGTATTTCACTTAAAGTGCAACAGGTAACATTAATGTACCTCAAAAATGTTAATAAATGAACCCTTGTTTGTAAATGTAAACTGTTTTACAATCCTTAACAATAACAATTCAACATTCAAGTAATAACCTTGATTAAGTGCAAAAGTGTTATGTACATAAAGGCAAGGTAAACTGGAAAATATACACATCTCAGTGTGAAAAATTGGCATGAGCACTGGCAGCTAACCTCTTAAATCTGCGTATGAATGGCATCAAAGCCATTCTCAGGCATACAATGATCAAGAGATGGTCTCCCAAAATAAAGCCATCAAAACGAGCCTTAAAGTTTTCAGCCAAGTTTTGGATAAAGTCAGAATGAGCAATGACATTGATCCCTTTAATCTCCTTCAATGAGGGAAAATGTGCACAGTCCTCCTCAAGATCCATCTTCAGAATGACCAGTTTCTTCTGAAAAGTCCGAACAGCAGCCACCAAGTCACACACTGAATTATCTTTTCCTTGAAGTTTCAGATTCAGGTCATTAAAGTGTCCTGTGATGTCAACCAGAAAGGCAAGTGTGTCCAAGTTACTTTTGTCCTCCAAAAAGTCCAGAAAGACACGAGCCTTTGGACTTTTTTGTTGTGCCAGGAAAGCTTTAATTTCATTCCTTATCTTCCAAAAACGTTCCAGTACTTTTCCTTTACTCAACCATCTGACATTGGAGTGCAGTAGTAGGTCATTGGCAGGTGCGTCTACTTCTGCTAAGAATTCCCCCAGCAGACGATGCTGGTGAGATGATGAAGCCCTAAAGAGGTTAACTAGTTTGGTGATGGTGTTCATCACATTTCCATAGTGCTCTGAAAGTGATGAGCAGAGGACAGACATGTGGATAATGCAGTGATATGACAAGAGTTCTGGATTGTCCTGCTTCAGTCGAGTAACTGCACCTTTTTGTCGTCCCATCATGGTCGGTGCCCCGTCAGTAGTGATGGACACAACTTTTTCTAGATTTATTCCCCTCTGTGTCAGCATTTCCTTTATAGCTAAATATATGTCCTCTCCTCTTGTATGTGTTTTCATAGCAGTGATGCCTAAAATATCCTCTACAAATGTTTTACTCTTTTCATGATAGAATCTGCCATATACCAAAAGTTGTGCATTGTCACTCACCTCAGTTGATTCATCAGCAGCTAATGCGATGCAGAGGGCACTTTGTATGGCGCTGTGGAGATGGGACTGCACATCTGCGGATAGCAGCTCGGCTCTTCTTCTTCTTGTTGTGGATGACAGGGGAATTTGGCGGACTTTTTGTTTAAGCTGCTGTCCCTCTTTTCCCTCCAATAGCGTTTCTGCCATCGCCTCCATACACTCTTTGACCATTTAAGAGTCACTAAAAGGCTTTTTGTGCTTGCCCAAAATCCATTGCACTCGTAGTGAACACTCGTATGCCCGTTGATGTGCTGTTAGGGTCCGTGTAATTACTCGTGTTGAACACTCGTACTGTCCTTTCACTTCTTGTATTTTCTGTACCCTCACTGCTGATCCTGGTGGGTAATTTGCATCAAAGGTTTTGTGTTTTGTCTCGTAGTGCCGCTTGATGTTGCCGCTTGTAACAAGAGCAACAGACTCCATACAAATAATACACACTGGCCTTGTAGAACTTGCTGCTGGCACAATGAAAGCGTAAGCTTCAGTCCACTCATCTCGAAAGATGCGACTTTCAAAGTCCACTTTTCTAATTTTAGACAATTTCTCGTGGTAAAACCAAACACAACACACTGTTGTGACTGGTCTGAGCTCTGCCGGTGTAAGGACCCCCTATGTCTTCGCGCGCCCATTAAACAAAAACACTCGGTTTAAATAAAAAAAGAAAGAAAAGAAATTAACATAATATCTATATGTAGATCCTACATGAAGGTAAAAGGGGCTCGGGGTCTGGACCCGGACCCTGGTCTGCCAGTTGGGGACCCCTGTGCTATGGCCTAATGGTCATACTGGGAGATTGTAGCAATGAGGGGCACAAGCTAAAGTCCACTAAGAACATCTTTGAATAAGCATCTGCTGATTGCATCAACCTCCTCTACAAAATATTTTCATATTATTTACAAAAAATGACAATTTCTGCTTGTTGTTAAGTATTTAGAATATTTTCTACGGTTTTCAGCTTTGTGCATTTTCCTTCAACTATTCAGTATTAACATATTCATCCACATTGTTTTGTATTAGCAGCAAACCTTTCTAGTTATAAAGAGAGACAGCATAGCAATAGTAAACCTTTGTGAAGCCATATACAACACTTAAACTGTGCTGAGGTCATGCCACCAGTGTCCTTCGCTGGTCTAATACCTAAGTGGGGGAAAACAGCATTGTCTCGGGAGATGGGAAGTTCAAACCCAGGAAAGAAACTCAATCTCAAGCCAAAAATTAAATGAATTCCTAGGTGATAAAATGAACTACAAAAAATCAGATCAGGCAAATTCTGGCCAAACATATTATAATAAAACTAGTAACCAAACACAAGTATGACAAAAAAATCTGTTTATATTTGTCATACATCTGAAAATGTGCACCATTGTTGTCCTGCTAGAACACACTGACTGTTAATGATTTCTCTGTTTCTAGCCATGGCTCTGCTACAGAAATGTACCATAGCTTTATCATTTGCACCAGTGTAGTATGCATCTGCTTCTATGCATACACTTGCTGCTGGTGGTTTAGCAGAATGACTGCGGTTCTGCAGGTTAAATCCATCAAGAATGAGATGCAACATTTACTCTGGAAACCAGCAGAAGTGTTGGACAATTTGCTTGACTCTACAGTCATTGTGTGCAGAAGATGGACAACTCTGCGTGTGGTACATTAAAACATGAAAGCTGCAAAAATACTACATATTGTTTGTAGGTGGAAAGTAAAGGACAAGTTTAAAACATCAGACAAGTACGGCAGACATAACTGCAAGCAGTAAACACAATTATTTCTGCTTTGTCTTCAGCAGTTAGTGATGTGGTTTCTTTCAGCAGAACATACTTGCATAATTCTGCTATCTTGTGGAAATTTTAATTTACGTTCGATTTTTCATACTATCGGCTTACCATAGCCTTTTAAGGTTGACCCGCGTTGAGCGCGGAACGCACGTCAAACGCCAGAGATAGAAAATCTGAACTTTAGCCGCTTGACGCGGGGCATCAACCAATCAGAGCAATCAGCACGCAGCTCCTGGAGTACGCCCACGATTTATCTGGTGAACCCAGACACGGGGCTGAGACCCCCTACGACAGTGTTCTTCATTGCATGTGGCTCACTGACTCTTGATTTGCAGCTCGTGAAGCAGCCACTGGCTTACTGAAAATGCTATCTAAACAAGTCCTAATGATCCTCAACGGTGCAGTTCTTTCCACAAGCAAGAGCTGCAGGCTGCTTGCAGAAACTTTGCTGTCACAATGGCCCTCACTGACCCTGTCAGAGTTGCCAGTTTTGGCTGATTTCAGCTGCACCAGACTCTGCCAAAGAGCTGCTCCATCTACGTATATATATTGAAAGAGAAACACCTACATTCCAGAGGCATTATTGTATTTTCACCATATACTGTTGCATAAGAATGCCGTTACTCTGTACAGTATTTAAGATAACGACTTCTTGCTTAAAAGCTGAATGTTACTGATTTGGCAACGTAGCAGGATACGTCACAGGATGCAGAACAATGTTCTTAGATTTTCATATGATCAAGTAATTCTACATTTTTGTGTGCCATGTCGTGATTTAAATGTAATTTGTTCAGTGTGTTGTGTGATATTAGACTGAGTTACCAGGATCTAAATGAGAACAGATATTTGACTGCAAATGGACACACCTGGAAATCGTTGCATTGATCTCCCACTCATAAATAGGACGCTTGACACCTGCTGCCGGAGGCTGCATTGAGGTGAATGCTGTTCGGCTTGTGGCTGTTGCTGCTGTCCTGGGAGGAGCAGCTGGACACAGGCTTGCTTGTCAGGTGGATCTTCCCTCACTGGTGGCGGATTTCCCCCGGTCGGATCGCAGCGGACCTCCGGCGCATTGTATCTACGCTCGCTATCCCTCCTTTAAAGGAAAGGAATCATTTCGCCCCGTTGGGGTCGCGTGTGAGGAACTTTCCGTGTGCATGGAATGTACGTTGAGTCCATTTCTCCTCCGTGAGGTTGTCAGGCCTGGATGGTGAGGAGCAGCAGTGGTGGAGACGTGAATCGGCTGATGGACTTCCTTGTGATCACCTGAGGCGGCAGCAGCAGAGACAGCAGCAGACAGCGGAGCAGAGATCCTGGCACTTTCTTCAGGATCGGACCGTGGAGGAGGCTGGACGTTGATACTGATCTTTACTTTGGTTTTGTCAGAGGACAGGAAAAGACTCAGCCAGAATGCATTACTGGAGGCAGGAAGCATAAAGCCAATCATGGTTTCAGCACAGCGTGGGGTGGGGGTCCATGCCTTTGTGGTTGCTGCATGAATGGGATCTTCCCAGAAAGTAGGTTGGGAATCATTGTTAAATATTTTTCTTTACTCCTATTCAACTTGTAAAAACTAACCGGAGGATGAAGTGATGTCAAGACTCAAGTTCAGTATGATGCATTAATATAAAATACTACATAAAATTATATATTCTTACCTTCCCTTTATGTCCTTTATCTAATTCACCTTTCCTGTCTGTATCTATTCTTTGTTACATACCCATCGTGTCCTTATCTTTTGTTCATCTCATTTTACCTCTTCCACTGACCCTTCCCCCGCGTCCCACCTTCTCCTAAGCCTCCATCATTTAGGTACGTAAGGAAGCACAAATGGACCTTAAGAGTTTTCTTTTTCAAGCGTTGTCATATGTTGCTGGATTGCACTTTGAATTGTCTTCTACATGAAAGGTGCTATACAAATAAACTTGCCTTGCTGCCCTCGGACTTCATGTGTCTTTTACGTTACCATGGTTGTTCAGTCTTTTAATCCACTTGTAGGCAGTGCTGAGTTCAAGGTTCATTCCTGCATTGTGACGTCAGTTTCAGACACCGGATGTTGCAGAGGAAGATGCAGACTGTCTTCCATGTCTTCACTCATCTTTCCAAGGCTGCTGGATTCACCAGCACAGCAGTGCTATTCTGCTGCCTGCTAATGGCACCCCTCAAATGGATCTGTCAGAATCTCCAGAGGACAGATGGACTGACAGGGTGGGGGACAGAGACAGAGAGATGAGACACAGGTAAAGGGGAACAAGAGAGGCGCTCTGGAGCTTGAAAAGTCTCTGAGCATCATCTCCTCTGACACTGCCAACCAGCCGCCATGTGGTCCAACAGACCTGGTGCAGCTTCTGGTCCCCATGGATGATGATGATGATGATGATGATGATGATGATGGGATGTTGCCAGATGAGGACAGCAAACAGACCCGGTTTCCTCTTGGAGTGATTCTGAAGGCTTTTCTTTCTGCTTTTTAATGTTTGCAGCAACAACTTGGTATAGTGGCTTATCACAAAGAAAGATGCAAATAAAAAGAAATCTGTGATAAAACCCTGAAACTGCACTGCCACACCTTACAGTAGATTAAGCCCTAAAACAAGTGGAATACTGTTGAAGAGCTCATGTTTAGATTTACAGGTGTACTTCAAACACAACTTTGTCACAGTTAGGTGTACTAGATGGAAGTTTCTCAGGCAAACTCCAGTTTAGAAAATAAGCCAGAAGCCTTCAAAGAAAAAAGTATTTCTGTGTAAAATCACTTCGTGAAGCAGCAGAAAATTGATATTCATCTATCAGTTTAATAATTTCTCATGGGGAACTCACCGTTATCTTCAGCGATGATAAGAGCTGTGTACTTATTGTCATGGACAAAAGGAGACTCTCGGTCCAGTGGGGATGAGGTGTTGACAATTCCTTTTTTTGGGTCCACAATTAACCAGCCTGCTGGGTCATGGTCAACAGAATATCTGCAAAAAGAGTTTTAAATAAGGACTTTAAATAACTGAGATCAAACCAACCAAACCAGAATCTTTCCTTTTTTATTTTACTTGCATGTTTCAAGTGGCCGACTCAGACAGAAACATATCAGCATATCTGAATACTCCATATTGTTTACATACCATACAAAACTTTAGTAAATTTACAACAACTTTTAGAAAAATTGAATGTGCTTTCAAAGCATCCAGATTAAAACTTTGTGGTAACCTGAATGAAGGATGTTACGCTTGAGGCCGTCTGCTCCAGCAAGCATTGAGCATGTGACATAAGTGTTACGAGCTTTGCTTCAATAGGTTGATTCAGCAGGACAAAAGTCACCACACCAAACAAGACCTCGTTACGTCATCAGGGCGTGTTGAGCTCCGCGCGTTCAGAGCAGTGTGGGTTTTTGAGAGGAGGAGGTTCTGGTTGCAGTTCTGCATCATCACTGTCATGTTCTGTGTTCTGTGTTTTTGTTCTTGGATTCTTGTTTTGTTTCTGAGTTCTAGTTTCCTGTTTTATTTTGTAGTTTGCCTAGTTCCTTTATGTATTGGATGTTTCTCAATTCAGGGTCTGCACACTTCCAAGTGCGCAGACTGCGTAGGCTACAAAGTGTTCTGCGTTGTCTGCACACACCGAAGTGCGCTTAAAGTCATTAAAATGAGACGGCCTATCTAGTGTACGAGAATTACCCATACTGCTCCGGTCCTTCGTTGCCTGGCAACTACATACGCAAAGTTCATCTAATTACTTATCCCATTCTTCCACAAAAAGACAGAAAAATATTTTTTAAATGGCAGAAAATGGTGCCAGTAATTTAACTTTGATTTATTGTCATTTTCCTTTGTGTCTAAATGACAAACATGAGGAGGAGGCGGTTTAGACGAGCTTTCCTCAGGCTGACAGCACATCCTGTCCAGCTGACGCTAACTTCAGTGGAAAATAATCCTTGTTAGACACAAATACAGTTGTCCTCATATGTATTCATACCCTCCCATTACAGAAGGAGAAAAACTGCTGCCTGGGAAATAAGATGAAATTGACTGAGAAGTAATAATAAATAATTATAAATATAAGTCTTATGAAAACCATGACATTATTTTCTATATTTCTATATACATATAGATATATATATAGATAAGTAGTATATAGAGATGATGATTAAATGGCATGGTCTGTGATTCCCAAATGTTTTAAAAGCTTTGAAATCAAGAGAGGAGAGGGGAAGTACTTCAGTCTGAGTTCCTGAAAAGACTGAACCATGTGTAAACAAATACAGGACAAGTTTATATGCTAAACCTCTGCTCTCTCTGACATATTTAATTTATTTTCTTTATCTTCTAATTTTCTCAACATCAGAGAAGCACAATTGTGTGGCTCATTTAAAATAAAACTAACTGAAATGAATGGTCTATTTTTCGATCGGTTTTATCCACAGATCCTTACCTTATGCTCTGTTCATCCAATTTATCTGGTTCTTCAGCAGTGAAAAATGCCACCAAGCTTCCCACAGGTATGTTTTCCATCTTGCTGACAATCAGTGGGTCTGGGAAAAACACCGGACTTTCATTGATATCCTTAACTTTGACATGGACAGTGGTGGTGGAATTGGAGCCATAGCCAACGTCAGAGAGCAGAGGTTCCTCATTCTGTACTCTGATGACGAGCGTATGGAGAGTAGCGGTCTCATAGTCCAACGGCTGAGTTGGGAAGATGATTGGAATGGTAAAGTCACATAAGTTCATTCACTTTACTTGAATTCAGAAACCTTTGTGTTACAATCACTTACCTTGATAACTGACAACAATCCCGTGTTGTCTTGGTTGGTTTGAATGTCAAAGCTATGAGTAGGATCTCCGCTCATTATAAAGTACACGGCTCTCCATGCGCCTGTGCCTGGGTCGTCTCGGTCCTCAACTGTCAGGTTAGCTACAACACCTGTTCTGCCCTCTGTCATATTAGCCTTAAACTGTTAAAAACAAGGAGGAAGAGTGAGATCAACAGACAGAGAGGGAGAGAATAAAAACTGAATATGCTGCTTCTAGACAAATAAAAAATCTGAAATCATCGAGTAAGTGTAGAAGGAGTAAGAAGAAGCTCTATAAGATTTTGCTACCGCCATTTATATACTGAATACTGATAATTTGACTGTATTTGTGACTGCTACTGTCACCATGCATCGTTATAAGTCCATCCATCCATCCATTTACTGCCACTTGTCCGGGGTGGGGTCGCGGGGGCGGCAGCCTAAGCAGGGAAGCCCAGACTTCCCTCTCCCCAGCCACATTTAACAACTCTGCGGGGTGGAACCCAAGGTGTTCCCAGGCCAGCTGTGAGATATAATCCCTCCATTGTGCCCTGGGTCTTCCCCGGGGTCTCCTTCCAGAGGGACGTGCATGGAACACCTCACCAGGGAGGCGTCCAGGAGGCATCTTGACCAGATGCCCGAACCACCTCAACTAGACCCTCTTGATGCGGACGAGCAGCGGCTCTACTTTGAGCCCCTCCTGGATGACCGAGCTCCACACCCTATCTTTAAGGGAGAGCCCGGCCACCCTGCGGAGGAAACTCATTTCAGCCGCCTGTATACGAGATCTCATTCTTTCGGTCAGGACCCACCGCTCATGACCATAGGTGAGGGTAGGAACGTAGATCGACTGGTAAATCGAGAGCTTCGCCTTCTGGATCAGCTCCTTCTTCACCACGACAGACCGGCGCAGAGTCCGCATTACTCCAGACGCCGCACCGATCCGTCTGTTGATCTCGCGCTCCATCCTTCCCACACTCATGAACAAGACCCCAAAACTCCCATGCCCCCTCCAGGACCCCAAAGAGGGTACAGAGCTGGTCCACTGAACAGGACGAAAACCACACTACTCCTCCTCAATCCGAGATTTGACTTTCCGACGAACCCTCTTCTCCGGGACCCCTGAATAGACATTACTAGGGAAGCTTAGGAGTGTGATTCCCCTATAATTGGAACACACCCTCCCGTCCCCCTTCTCCGTTCCCTGTATGGCAGGTGTCAGAGCTTGGTCCGCATTGCCGGCCGTAAATTGGATTCATTTCCAGTGAGGGTTGGATTCCACCCAGGCTGCCCTTTATCACCGATTCTGTGCCTGTGGCTGTGCAGCGAGGGGAACACATTGAAATTGGCATCCCCCCCCCACCCCCTTCGCGGTTCAACAGCATTCTGGAAACACTGCTGTCAACCCACAAAAAGCAGGTCACGCTCCAGTCAGAGCTGCAGGAGCTTCTGCTGAGAAGGTTCCCCTTTGTCTGCCCCCTTTATGAGGCCGATCCTCAGTCTGTCGCTGTTTAACCAATGCGTGCGGAGAGATAAATCCACTAGCCTTAAAGGACAAAGCCTATCAAAAATAGAACATATCCACTCTCCGCACATCACGCCTACAGAGGCATGGGAGTTAAGAAAATGACATGGCATCCAGTGGAAGCTGAAATGGAGGAAAAAGAAGGGATGATTCTCACCTCACGACATGTGAATTCAGGAGCATGGTCATTCTTGTCCAGAATGCTAACGCTAGCTGTTGCTGTTGCTGTTCCCACCGACTTCTTTCCTGCCAAGTCCGTAGCAGCAACTTCTAACTTATATGTGATGGTTGACAGAGTCTGAAAAACATAAATTAAACATAGATGAAAAAGAAGTGTAGAAATAATACGGAAGCAAATACAGAAACAGCACAGAGAGGGAAGAAAAGACATCTCCTGACATAAAAATGAGAAATCCATACACATGCTCAGAAAGAAATAAGTTTTTATTCCAGAATCAGCTCCATGGCAGATGGATCTTCTCACGTATCAATGTTTTATGTAACCATCAAACCCTTTCACAGCCAAATAGAATTAGAGTAAAAGCAAAGTCGTCCATCGTGAGATTCTTAAGAAACATTTTAACGTGTCTTTCTCATACTCTGAAGGTAAAAGGTTTGGAGCTTCTGCTGAAAGGAGCATCATATCTGTTTTACCTAATGTAATGCCATGCTGAAATGCTTTCCTTTGTGATGCTGCACATTAAAAAGTCAAAGTTAATGCAGCTCAGTTTGGAGCTTTGTTCATTCATTCCTATAACTCCTATTGATCCTTAGTCTGACACCTGTTGTGGTTTCCAGCAAGGGGAACAAGCTGAACATGTGTTGCATCATTTCCCCTCTCTGAAGGTGTACTTTTAAGCTTTTCTAATAATGTCCAACATATGGAAATCTGAAAATATCTGAAAAACATGTGGCCATTTGAATGTGGAAGATCCTCAAATGTGGACGATCCTCAGTCTTCATGAGAGTGAAAGTCTCAAGTTTCTCTTGTGGAAATTATCTCTAAAAGAACAAAGTTCACACAGTGTTATCTGAAACATGGAGAGGCTTCTTCTTGATTCCACCTGGTATATTTTGAAAAAGAAAAGAAACCCAAATGCTGCACGTATACGTGCATTTTTGTATTTAATCTAAACCCATTCTGCTCAAGAAACAGATTGACGACATCATGTGTTCATGTCAATATTCTTAGTTTTCATCTGCTTTTGCTTTTTTATCTTTTCTAAAATCACATCTCCTGCCCTTTGACCAGACTACCTTTACATACAGGTCTCATGAGGAGTCATGTTTTTAGTCTTGACCCGACATCCATCTGGATTAAGGGTGTGAGAAAGTATTTAAAGTGAGAGTTTCTGCAAGACTTTTTCTAGTTTTTCAGGGCAACAGCAGCTCTGGGAAAACTCATATACAGCACTGTGCCCTCAGGAGAGTCTCAAACACATTCTTCAGGTCATAAAGCTCCAGAAGGCTGCTTTAGGGAAGATCAGTGGAGAACTTATCAGGGGCCCATTTCCTGCAATACGACCTTCCTGAAATCCTATGTATCATGTCGTCAGAGACTCGATAAGTACATATGAACAAAAGTGTAATAAGCGGCTCCATCGGACGAAAGCATGAAATGCAGCAACATCCGTCTACATGATGGCTGCAGGTAACAACACACACTTATGGAATGAGCCATGAGGTGAGCGATGATGTGATCATTCACTTCTATTCAGCTTTATTTGTATAGCACTACTTCACAACAATGTCATGTCAGGGCACTTTACAGACACATTAATTCAAGTTAATTCATAATAAATTCAGTTATAAGTATAAAGAAAAGTGTAAATAAAACAATCTCAACAAGCTATATACATATTTACATGGTGCAATATGGAAAAGGTATTATGACTGTACAGATGAGTTGTACAGTCTGACCGCAGTGGGAATGAAGGACCTGCTGTAGGGCTCCATCCTACATGGAGGATGTCTCAGTCTGCCTCTGGAGAAGCTACTCTGGCCCTCCCCAGTCTGTGCAGTGGGTGAGAGGTGTTGTCCATGATGGATGTAAATGTGGCCAATATCATCCTCTCACACAGCAAGTTGGGTCTCCTCCTATCCTAGTCAGTGCTGCTCACTCCCCAGAAGACAACAGCATAGAGCAGGGATCCCCAACCGTAGTCCTCGGGGACCGGTATCCTGCAGGTTTTCCAAGTGTTCCTTCTGGAACACACCTGACTCAGACTCAGACAAGCTCTGCACATGTCTGCAAAATACACATTGATGGACTCGTTGGTGGACACCAGCAGTGAGGGATGCCATCAAGCTGAAGAAGGAGTCTAATTGGGCCTTCTTGGCCTGTGGGACTCCGGAGGCAGCTGATGGGTACCGACGAGCTAAGCGGCATGCGGCTTCGGCTGTCACCAAGGCAAAAACTCGGGCATGGGAGGAGTTCGGCGAGGCCATGGAGAAAGACTTCCGGACGGCTTGGAGGCTCTGGATGCTGTGGGGCTGTCCTGGCTGACACGCCTCTGCGACATCGCGTGGACATTGGGGGCAGTGCTGCTGGATTGGCAGACTTAAAAAGGGGGACCGGAGGGTGTGTTCCAATTACAGGGGGATCACGCTCCTCAGCCTCCCTGGTAAGGTCTATTCAGGGGTCCTGGAGAGGAGGGTCCACCGGATAGTCGGATCTCGGATTGAGGAGGAGCAGTGTGGTTTTCATTCTGGCCGCGGAACAGTGGACAGGCTCTATACCCTCTTTGGGGTCCTGGAGGGGGCATGGGAGTTTGCCCAACCATTCTATATGTACTTTGTGGACCTGGAGAAGGCGTTCGACCGTGTCCCCCGGGGGCTCCTGTGGGGGTTACTCCGGGAGTATGGGGTACCGGACCCCCTTGTGCGAGCTGTCCGGTCCCTGTACGACAGGTGTCAGAGCTTGGTCCGCTTTGCCGGTTGTAAGTCGGATTCATTTCCGGTGAGGGTTGGACTCCGCCAAGGCTGCCCTTTATCACCGATTCTGTTCAAAACTTATAGGGACAGAATTTCTAGGCGCAGCCGAGGTGTTGAGGGGATCCGGCTCGGTGGCCTCAGGATTGGAGCCCTGCTTTTTGCAGATGACGTGGTCCTGTTGGCTTCATCTGGTCGTGATCTCCAGCTCTCACTTGAGCGATTCGCTGCCGACTGTGAAGCGACTGGGATGGGAATCAGCACCTCCAAATCTGAGACCATGCTCCTCAGCCGGAACAGGGTGGATTGCCCTCTCCGGGTCTGGAGTGAGGTTCTGCCTCAAGTGGAGGAGTTTAAATATCTTGGGGTCTTGTTCATGAGTGAGGGAAGGATGGAGCGCAAGATCAACAGACGGATCGGTGCGGCGTCTGCAGTAATGCGGACTCTGCGCCAGTCTGTCGTGGTGAAGAAGGAGCTGAGCCAGAAGGCGAAGCTCTCAATTTACCAGTCGATCTACGTTCCTACCCTCACCTATGGTCATGAGCTGTGGGTCCTGACCGAAAGAATGAGATCTCGTATACAGGCGGCTGAAATGAGTTTCCTCCGCAGGGTGGCCGGGCTCTCCCTTAAAGATAGGGTGTGGAGCTCGGTCATCCAGGAGGGGCTCAAAGTAGAGCCGCTGCTCCTTCGCATCGAGAGGAACCAGTTGAGGTGGCTCAGGCATCTGGTTAGGATGCCTCCTGGACGCCTCCCTGGTGAGGTGTTCCATGCACGTCCCTCTGGGAGGAGACCCCGGGGAAGACCCAGGACACGCTGGAGGGATTATATCTCTCGGCTGGCCTGGGAACGCTTCGGGATCCCCCTGCAGAGTTGGCAAATGTGGCTGGGGAGAGGGAAGTCTGGGCTTCCCTGCTTAGGCTGTTGCCCCCGCAACCCGACCCCGGATAAGCGGCACGAAGACGAGACGAGACGAGACAGGAAGATGAGAAAATTTCTGCTCCAGCTAATTTTCCCAGTTTTTCATGCTCACCTTGACTCAAATGTGTTTTCTCCCCTAATTTTTTTTTCATTTTTGTAATATAGCCTTTATATTAGCTGGGTAAATCCAACCGATCCAGTCCCACAAAAGGCGGCAGGTCGTTATAAATTCTAAACTTCCTCTAACATCTGCCCTTCTTCTGTCTTTTCTCTGAGAAATAAAGAGAAGAAAAATCATAATATTTTCTTAGTCTATGTTTACATTAACATACTTCTGATATAAAGTTCAACCATCAGCCTTATAGAGAAATTACAATCCCACCGGAAGATCCGTAAAGACATTGTTAAGAGAGAAAAAAAAAATCTTGCCGTTCCTAGTTGTGCATGTATAAAATACCTTTCTGAGGTAAAGTTAGTCTCTGAAAATCCTCCTTAGTGGTGCCATCATTGTTACCACAGTACTTTTTATGCAAAACAACCAGTGTCAAGCTATATTTCTCTCATTCACCTGTCAAAAGCCCGCTGATCTGAATCAGTTGATTCATACGTTGCCATGGGGACGCCTGAAACAGAGTGATATAACAGGGATTTAACTTTTAACTAGCTGTGCGAGAACAAAACAGCCAGCTGGCATTAGAATTCTCATTGACCAGGGTATAAAGCTGCTTTTACTGAATGCCTTCTTTACCTTCAAATTGTTCCTTTTTAGCTGGGTGTCTCAAGTCTGTGGTGTGTGTGTGTGTGTGTGTGTGTGTGTGTGTGTGTGTGTGTGTGTGTGTGTGTGTGTGTGTGTGAGTGTGTATGGGAGGGGGTATTATGAGCGTATCTTAAAAAGATGTAGATGAAAATCAATTTTTAGGCGTGAATAATGTATAAAAAAACAGAATTTTATACAAGCATACGAAGCTTTGTTATTTCTCTATTTTCCCAATGAAATAATAATGTTGTAAACATTAGAGAAATTGGGGTTCGGTTAACCATGAATTAGACACAATGTCAAAAACCTAAAGGATGGAATATTATGTCTTTAGTTACAGCCAGCTCTTATATCAACCCAGAAACTGATTGAGAAAGGACAGGGAAAATAATGCTCAACGGATTCTACTACAACATGACAGGAAGAACTTTGGTTCACCTCTAATATAAATCTACAATTTAAAATGTTTGATACTCTATAGATTATCATTTAAATTTTTTTTCCTTAAATTTGGGTCTCATAAGCCCAGTCTGTAACATTAGACTGGGCTTTGTCATTGAGAAACATTCATCTGTTATCTGTCTTGTTTCAATCATAATTAAGGAATATCCAGAGGCGGTCCTGGCTAGTTTTGTACCCCGGGCGAACCACCCATCATGCCATCATCCAAACACATTAAAATGCGTTTGGATGATCAGGCAGTGTTTGACCACATGAAGGGGCAGGTGTAAAGTGCAATCTAAAACTGGACTTTTCTGACCTTATTTGATGCAAAATCATCCATTAAATCATCATATAATATCTGTTGTGCAATTGTATGATTGATGCTGATGATGACAATCCAGAGAGACACTCCTGTGGCATATTGGACATATCTGGCCAGTGGGACCTGCTCTAAAATATTTCAGAAGTGCCCCCGAATTTACAATTATTATACAATATGTAAATTAGATCACACTTAACATGCATCCGTTATCCAATTAAAATAAAACATAATAATGCACAAACTATAATTTGTTAACTAATCATAACACACTACAAATCATTCAAAAAGCATCACATAAAGCTTACAGAATGTCATGTCAATGTATACTGACATCACATGTATGTTATATAAGTTATTTTAATTATAAGTTAGCAGACGTATAGCATTAAAAACTCCAGTCAGGACACACTATTGTTTACTAAATTCCCAGACTAACATGTGAACTTGTACTTGTGTTACAAACACAAACTAATATAATGGTGAAAATAACTGCAGGACTTCATGCCTTAAGCTTTAATAGTTGCTGCAGCAAAGCTAAAAACAAATACAGTCGTCTGTAAAGGCGGCGCCGGTAAAACTGCCTGCGGGGCCTGAGCTTCAGTTCGGTTCTGTAAACTTGTCATAAATGTTAAATGTCTGCATGTCAAACCTTGGACGAGCTGGCTTGAACCTTGAATTTCCCCTCGGGGATGAATAAAGTATCTTTGATTTGATTTGATTCTGTGGTGAAGTAGCAACATGTTAGCATTAGGGTAATAAATAGCGTACAGGCTACTGTTTCATTACATGCACATTAAACCTCACTCATGGAGACCTGCACACCTTCTTCTTCTTTCCTTCTCTTTATGAACTGCACACCTGATGGTTTCTTTGGTCTTTTGTTCATTATACCACGCCTTTGACTAGACTTAACATCACCTTTCCATCGGTCAAACACCCAGCTAATATTGATGTCACGTGATGATGTGAATAAATTAACGTTGATGCATTTTCTTGGCTTCTTTTTCTTTCTTTTTTTTTAACATTTTCACGCAGCCCAATTAATATATATTACATATGGTTCAATTTATAAATGAAATATCAATTTATTTGGAAGCAGGAGTGTGTGTGTGTGGATAATAAGAGTTCAGACTGCCCCTCTCCTTGCTTTTCCTCTGAGTGAGACGAATCCGCTCACAACCTCTGCAGTTGGGAGTTGATCCCCCTCCCGTCTCCCCCCTTCCTTTTCTACAGACACACACACAACCTGTAGAGGCCTGCATGTCTATCGGCAGCAAGTTGACGTGATAGTAGCGCGTCCAGCCCAAATTATCTTGACTTGGAAATGCGCGGGATTAGTCTGGAGAACTGCTGTTTTTTTTTTTGTTTTTTTTTAGGGCTCTTGTGCCTTATGAGTTTTTTTAGTCCACTCTTTTTTCAAATAAACCGAGTCCTGGCACTGCAATTTCTGTTAAACTCCTGTTTTGAAAAAAATGTTACAAACCATCATGTAAGACAATAAGCAGGAGGTGCAGGGATGATTTGCTCACCTTAAAGTGGAACTATTATGTGCATTTCAGGCTAATTTATTTTTATTTCTGAGCCCAGAAGGGCTGGGATTGATCGAGTTATCGCCACAAACCGCTTTATTTACTAAAGACCGACCCTCTCCGTAGTCTGTCAGATCAGCCTGTACGCCAAGGCCATCACCTGTTAGTCGAGGTAAATCTATCATAAATGGGAAACCAATATCGGCAAAATGTGAAAATTTAGAAAATATTCTATGTTCAGAACAACTCACCAGACTGTTTGTCAGGAGCAACTGGTGAGCTGGTGGTCACAGCAAGCAATGGAGCTCCAGACACTGAAGGTGTTTGTGACACAGGTAATTGGGGGGTAATGAATGCAGGGGAAATGGGAGGCACAGTTTGTGGAGCAGAAGCTGCAGAGGAACCAGGAACAGCTGCAGGTACTTGTCAGGCAGAACTAAGTGTTTGGCCTGCCTCTAATGTGGGCAAGGTTATGTCCTGAAATTCCTCAGGTTCTGTAAAACCTTCATCCACCTCCACTTCAGTCGTCTCTGACTCTTCAATAGCTGTCTTGTAATCCTGCAAAACTTTCCCAGTTTGCATGTAGAGATACTCCACACCAATCAGTTCTCCTTAAAATGAATTTTAAAAAAAAAAAAAGCACAAAAAAATGTAAGTATTCACATTAAAGCATAAGTTGAATAAATAAAAAAATAAAGAATTATATAGCAATCACCAACCTGTGTATTTTCTTGGCCCGACATAGTTCAGAATCTTCTCACCCAGAATCTCCTCTGGCAGTGTGTTTGCAGCATGACGGAGCAGATGGTCATATGAGCCTGACTGTTCATCCATCGATGCCGCCACAGCCCGGTCTTCATTCCATCTTGATAACCCATCCAAGAGATAGGCCTGGAAGTACATCACTTGCCAGAGTACCTGTAAAATAATTCAGAGAACAGAATTATTCTTTCATAAATGTTGTTCCCACAGTATATTTCTACTTATAATCATCAGCAGACTTTTATATAATGTAGTTCTTTAGGATCTGGCCTGTCATTTTTAATATGGTCAAAAGATGTCTGAAATAAAAACAGACACACACAAATTCATCTCTCTCTCTCTCTCTCACACACACACACACACACACACACACACACATATATATATATATATATATATATATATATATATATATATACATATATATATATATATATATATATATATATAGATGTATATATATATATATATATATATATATATATATATATATATATATATATACATATATATATATATATATATATATATATATATGTGTATGTGTGTGTGTGTGTGTGTGTGTGTGTGTGTGTGTGTGTGTGTGTGTGTGTGTGTATGGCAGTGCTTACCTGGAATGAAACGATTAAGGTAAAGATGAAATAACTCCAGGGATGTTGAACTTCATGCACAGCAATAAGTGGGCAGACGGTGACCACCCTTCAGGACAGTTCCTGTCTGCACGTAGAGCTGAATCACTGGAGGATCCTGTATGCAGGCTACATGCTTTCTCTGAGATTTCATGATTTTACTCATTCTCTCTGAGTTAATCAGTGGAACTCCCAGAGTGTCTCAGCCATTGTCCCCATCCAAGGACTGGATAAGCCTTTCAATCAGTGCTTGTGTCTCCTGAAGTCCACGAGTGGTCCTTTTGCCGTGCAGAGCCAGCTCATTTTGGCTAATACACCGCAGTTCATTATCCTCAGATGGGTTCCGGCCTTTAGTTGCTAACTCTGGCAACTCTTGGCAACTTTTAGGGCTGTGAGGTCCTCTTCATCCCACATAAAAATACTGTGGCTGAGGTGACCCATAAAGGTGGCATACAGCTGCTGTGAATCGGTTGTGCATCCCACAGCAAACCTCCTCATGAAGTGCCAAATGTCAAGGCGGATATTGAGGTGTTTCCACTCTTCAAACATCCTCTTGAAAAAGCTGTTTCCACAGCAGTCTTTGTCAACGTACAGCACCTCAGGAGGAGGCGCCCCTGCAGTGCTGTACCTCCCAATCAGCCCTTCCATCATTGGCCCGAGGCCAAACCCTTTACTGGCAGTGAGCACTGACATTATGACCTGTCCGTGCTCATTTCCAACGTTGGTGACCCATGTTGCAGTCCCAAAACTCCTCCCTGCAACTTTTTTGATTGAATCCATCTTTAAAATGCGACCAAGATGTAATGTCATGGATGCCTTGATTTCATTTAACCTCTGAAGAACATCCTGGGCATACACCTGCATCAGCCACCTGTATTTAGGGACAGGAAGCATTGCAGGTTGAGGTGGAAATGTCACAGCACAGATCAGACCCTTCTCTGCGGCACTCTTGACACCTTTGCAGTCTGTCAGATATTGCACTGTCTTCTGCAGCCAGGTTTCACTGTGGTGCTCCTGTAGCTTCCTTTGGATCTGACTGCTGCTGTTTCCCAGGTCCCTCTGACGCATCAAAGCCACAACCTCCATATCACAGGCGAGTTTTGATGTTAAAATGCAGGGAAATTACATCCTGTGGCTAATGTCAAGCTGTGAAACAATGCCATGGCTCCAGCTGATGACTTTCCTCTTGCACCTGTTACAGGCGAGATATTCAGATGCCACAAAATATATAGTGCCTAAACGCACATCCTGTCTGATCTTCTGATGCAGACCAGCTGAATAGAGGGGCTCTTTGTGGCACTCTGAGTGAGGACACATCAGCTTTACTTGCCACAGCTTCCGAGGCATCCAGAGGAATAGGGGATGGCCAAAGTAGTTTTCCAGCCGAGGGACATGTATGGCCTGCAATGGCACATGTGGAGGATATCACCAAAGTTTGTCAACTCTGCTGAAGTCCAGCTCAGGATTTCCCTGTACCGTCCACTTGAACAGAGCCTTAGATATCCATTTCTGGTCTATTTCAGGGAGTGTCTTTATTCAGCCAGCTGGAAGACAGACTCTCTCGGCTGTAATACAAAAAATACACATGAGACATACATTAAAAACCAAACACAAAATAATCAGAACTTGAAAAACCTCTGAAAAAGAAGTTCATACAAAAAAAAAAAAAAAAAAAAAAAAAAAAATGTTCTTTGTTTCTGAAAACAAACAAAAATCTTCATTGACCAAAGACTGAAAAATAATATTTTTGTCATTTGGTCTCTTCCCATCTCATGGCCTCTGCCAGCAAAGTGGAGTCTTTAGGCTCCGATACAGGGTTGGCAGTGGCAGGGGAGGGTCCTGGGACAGCAGAGGTGGATGGAGTTTCCTCCACCGAGGCAGATGAGGTTCCTGGGGCCAGAAAAGTTGATTCAGTGGGGTGACTGATGGTGAATGACGGCTGCAGGCGGGACTGAGTCAAAGCTACAAAAACAAGAAAGAAAAAGTATGAATGAAGAGAAAACTACCTGCTGAAAGTCTGATAATAAATCATAATCTGTGCAAATACATGTCCCCTTACATGGTCTGACTTTTAAGGGAGATACCAGACTTTTCACCATCTTGGTCAGATTTTGCTCACTTGGCAATTTCTTCACCAACAGGGAGGACAGGGAGGCAGCAGAGGAGTGTTGGGGAGGAGAAGGCTGTGATGAAGAACTCTGAGAACTGTGCTTTGTGGCTGTCTGCTTCCCATCATTTTGCCAGCAGAGAAGAGCTCCACATACTCCCTGAAAGATTGCTTATTGTGTGCATGTTCTCTAGAATCTTTGCTTCCTTCTGCAGAATCTCTCCTCATGGAAACTACAAGGTAAGCAGCATACCCAAGAGCATTTTCCAGCACCCACTTTCAAAGAAACCCAGCAAGTGTCTTATATTGCATGGATCTCCTTTCTGCTGCAGCAGGGCGCTCCGAGCTTTATCCAGAACAGCTTGGGGACAAGGGCCTCATCCATGGCTTGCCTTTGTTAGCCTTGTCAAACTCCATTGCCTAAATGGAATCCAATAATTTCAGGCTTCCATCTGCCTGTCTAAAAAAGCGAGGTTCCATCTGATTACATAAATTTAAAAAAAAAAAAAAAAAAAAAAAAAAAAGTTTCAATGTCAGTTGCAGAGCATGAGCAAATCATTATTATTAGCAGAAAATATTTTCATACATTATATACACAGTGACTCACATTGAAAGCATTATTCCTGCTATATTTTAAAAGGGCAACTTGTTAAAGTAGAGAAAAAAAGAGCTTGATGCAAGCTTTAAATAAATACAAACAAATACCTAACTAGCCACATACATTTGCCCTGTCTAAAGAAATTTAATTAATTAATTTGTCCTTATATTATCTATAAAATAAGTGCAAGAAATTGATTTAGGTCAGTTACAGAAGCGACAATGAAAGTGTAAAAATAAATTAATAAGCACATCCATGTATAATTTTACATTCGTTATTGAAGTAAGACACCAAAATACCAGCTGGAAATTTTACTATTCTACGTAAGCGCTCAGTGTTACAGTAGTCATAGTGACCGTGTTCATTGAAAAAAATACCCACGTCTGTTTGTAACATGCTGTTCATTGATTAATTAAACTGGAACAGTACCCAGCTGGGATATTTATTTTACCACTTCGCCATGAATTCAACTATGGTTGATGGCAAGTGGAAAAGTTCGATAACCCCCCCCCCCCCCCCCCCCCCCACCTCCGAAAACAACATTGTTACTACGAGCGTGGATAAAATGAATGAAATAGCCATCGCTTGATACCGTCCCAAACAACATATTTAAACAGTGTCTAGAGAAACACAAATTGGCAACTTTTTTGTACTTACCTCCGAAGAGCATTAATTTTAAAACAAAGAGCGATGTAGTGAAAAGTGAAATTGCTGATAACTTTCCTCTAAATCTGCTGTTTGGACCGACAATGAACGAAGGCCTCTGATTGGTCAATTCTTGGTTGTTGCTGGGTGGGACTTCGGGAGACCCAATAGATGCGATTGTTTGACTGGCTCAATTCTTGGTTAATTCTTGGTTACAGACTGAGAGCCGATTAGCTATCACTACCATGAATTACCAAGATTCACCTCGACTTACAGCTGGCTTGGGGCGCCAAACGAGTGGATTGAGACTCTTCCGCATTAAGCCTCGCCTCCCACCACTGCACTACATCGGGAGCGCGCACCGCAACTGCTTTCGCCGTCATTGTAACATCTCATAAACAGAAGGATTAGGCTAATATGAACTCAATAAAAATACAAAATACAACGTCAACACATAGCATACAGCCCTACATGTTGGAACCTGAATCAGACCCTGAAAACGAAGTGGAAAACAGCAACCCACAGCAACGAATGCAGCAGGATGTCTCTCTTTGGTAAACTCACCAGCGGTTGTTGGAAATAACTTTATCCGACGTTTTCCACCTGCCTGATGTATTTGTACATGCCCTTGTTAACCAGTAGAAAGTAACCAATCACCGAACCTTATCCCCCGGGACGTCACAAGGATTTCCAAGTAGAAAAAACTCTCTAAAACTACACGTTTTTCGTTGCCATGGAAACCGAACGGAGAGCGTGCTGGAACTCAAACTCAAACTGAAACATGCGTTTAGGTGATAAAAAAAAAAAAAAACAGTGCCGTTCACATGTCTGATGAGGATTCAACACTGTAATACTGTAGAAAGCTCAGAAAACTCCAAATACCATAATAGCACCCCTTTAAATGTTTTCCTATTCCTATTGTAGGAAAATAAAAAATAAATGTAGTGGAAAAATGTTAATAAAGTACTTCCATGTATTATTATTACATAAAGTAGAAGCATGGGAAGAATAGTTGTGTGAAAATGTGTGAAAATTTAACAAATTTTAACAAATTAATTTCATACCTACCAATGATTCAAAATCTAATGTTCTGCTACTTCATTTTCAGATTCTTTTACCAACTGTGTTTTTTATTGTTCTTTATTAAATGTAAATAAATAAAATGAGCCTTTCTTATACTGGCATCTGAAATAAATAGTATGAAGCTAACACTGATAACACTTTATAACGTACAGTTGTGCCTGTACACTTTCATTTCATCACTCCCAAATAAGAACAGTCAGTGTATCCATCCAACAACAGGTGATCATACTGCTATGAGTAAAGCAAAATAAAATAAATAATGGGCCTAAATTAAATCCAGTCAGTTCCAGAAAACACAAGTATAGTCTAGCAGAAATTAATGGATGCAAATCTAAAAACATATTAAACATGGTCATTCTTTTTTAAAAAAGTTGAGTAATCCATTTGTGATAGTTGGGGCAGCAGAAATATTTGACTGAATCAAAATCTGTCTACCTCTGTGGTGATGAGTCTAAGGACCACAGCAAGGACCTGTCTCAACTATATCAGCGACACAAACGATTTAATGCATGTCAATGCATGAACTACCTGAACTCTCTCCCGTCTGCACCGAGCTGCGTGCCGGTTGTACAGCATTACAGTGCAGGACCCACTCATTACAGTGGTCCGGACCATGGTCTGGACCAGACCACTATGTTTGCAACAACCCCTGCTGTTTGGAAGCTGTTATTATTTCTGCAATTTTCTGTCCATCCAAGTAAAGCCTCAGTCTGAGACATAATGATACGTGATAAGACATGATGATGTTTGAAAAAGGCTGTTTTCATAGCTTGTGAAAGCCTGCATGTGTAATTTTCTGCTTCCACAAATTATAGGCTGAAAATAGGGACATGAAGTGGGATTACTGGGCCATGTATTTCAGTATATACTGGGAGGAATTTATGCTTTAATTGTATCAAAAATGAACTTTCAGCTTTTCTAAAGCACCGTAGCAACAGCACACAATGACTTGTAGCTTTTTCTCACAGATTACAATTTTGTTTTAATGCGTTTTGTTCATTTAGAACTTAAAAAACCTATTTATCTTACCTTTCTTTCACCAGGAAAACATTCAACTATTTATACCACTTTCCAAGTAACCTGTAAGATATTTTAATAAAGAAACTTCCAGGTTTTTACTGTAAAAACCTAAAAGTCTCATGGAGTGTGGAGTCTTTTGCTGGTATTGAGGTGGGAAAGAGTTTCAGCCTTGTACACAAATGCTCCCAGCGTGACACTTTTAGTGTGAACAGAAATCAGCACGCAGCAGGCATAAAGTAAAGCCTCAGTCCATCCAGACCTGCACCTTCTGAATCAGGGCTTCACATGGAGTGCTCCATTTACAAAAGAGAGATTTGTTACATGCAGAGGCCTACCAGCATTCATCCCAACGTCTCTGCTGGCCTTGTGGGAGAAGATAGGTGAGCTGCTTTTTACCAACCACCATGATGTTTGTCATACTGTGAGTCAGTAACAAAACAATGTTGGCTTGGTCAGGAAAAACTGCCGTTCAGACCAACATATCTGCAGCCACATTTTACCAGAACTGTCACAACGCAAGTTAAAATCCTAAACGCTGACATGAAGATTGTGTTTGTGTGTGAAGGTGGAGATGGTGTGACCCCTGACCTGCGAGACCTCATTAGAAAAATATGAGCATAATCCTGAGACTCGATTCACCCCTACACTGCTTTCTGCTTGAAGCAGATCAGAGGTGAACCTGAACGACCCTGCAAAACCCAGTACAGTAAGGAAAGATACGCATAAGTCTACGTATACGTATAAGATAAGTAAGTCTGATCCATCAGCCTACCTGATAGAGGAAAAGGGAAAGAATTATCTCCATTGTCATTCTAACGCGGCTGAGATGCGATTAGTCCAAGCTACATGTTCTTATGAACTCACTTCACCACTTCCATGGATGAGGCAGGGAGGGAGGAGAACATGTCCAACCAATCAGGTTTTCAGCTTTTTTCACTGAACCTTTTATGATAAAATTTATTTCTGTCTGACGCAGGTCAGATCGTGCACAAGAAGCTAACTGCCTGCACGTGCACGGACAGAGATGCATCCCCCTGAGAGACGAGGAAAAAGAGATGAAGCAATCTACAGATGGTGATGCTTCATGTTCCGACACGAAGAAAGACGAGGCCACGAGGACAGAGCAGTACGCTGAAAACACACATATACACACACGTTTACCGTCATTGGAACTTCTCACAGCTAATGTATCAATTTGTCTCAGACTTTAATCTAATATTCCAAACTTTTTATTTAGTTTTATGCCTGAATTATACATTTATATTGAAATAAATCAATTTCAGAGACCACAAAGCTTTTTTTTTTTTCTTTGGTCCAAGGTGATTTTTACCTTATAAAAACATAAAAGATTACATTATTTCCAAGTGAATTTGTTCTTTAATTCACTAAAATGCTGAAATTTTTGTACATTTAGTGAAGTTTTCTCATCTTCCATTATTAACTTGCTGTTATAAAAATACAATTTGTAATGAAACGTGATGAGAGATTGATTTCTTATGTCCCAATAAAAATGTTACTTTATAAAGCTTCAAAGAAATATTCAATATTTAACACAAAATGCATCACAAGCCACCACTCACAATACTTTTTTAAAGTAAGAATAAGAATAAGTAAGAATAATTTAAGGTAAAACCAAAAATGAGACAATCAATGCTGGATAGACATAATGTATATTTTATTACAGTGGTTTTAAATCAAAGGACTTTATTATAATACATTACGGCTGAAGAAATGATGAAACCGAGGGCAATTTACACAACAGCTGCTAAATAAATGAAATGAAATGAAATTAATTCAAAAATACTTTATTAATCCCCAAAGGGAAATTCAATTATAAACATATAAAAAGAATTATAAACAGAACATCCTTGTCTAACTTCCCACCTTTGCCAAACACCACACTGTTAATGTAACAGCATTAACTCCAATAATTACTGTGAACGCAAATGTCCCTGCTGGTGGAAGTCTTGAGGAGTGGTCTGTGGCGGCCACACTCCACGCGGCTGCCGCGGGGACCCCTGCATGACGTCACGGCATGAAGGGGGTCCTCGCGGTGTCTGTGCTTCCCTCCTCCGAACCGCCGAGGAGGAAGTGAAAGTGGGATTATTCCCAGTCGTGCGAAGCTTATAGAACTTGCGAGTCCACAGAAGAGACGTCATTCCTTTAACTCACGCCATCACAGCATTGGGGGGTCTCAACCTCCATCCCCGCCGCCTCCCGTATCGGCTGTCTCTGGTCCTCCGCCGTCCCTCGGCTGGTCGCGCTGCGGGTAATAAATGGGAGTAAAAATAAACCAAAATAAAATAATGGGAGTCCTCTTTCATCAGGACAGCTACGACCAACCTTCACACGCAGCTGTCAGACCAACATGCGTCCTTCAGGGAGACGTAGCAAGCGGTGATTGTTCAGATCTCTGCGCTGATCGCCACACCACGTCCGGTCTGCCGCCTCCACGCCGTCTGCTGGGCTCTTTCTCCCCTCACACTCCTGTCCCCTGATAGCCAATCAGCTCTCAGTCTCTAACCAAAGAATTTGCCAAGATTTGAGTCACTCAACCAATCGCATCTCGAGTTGTATTAAACTCCCGCCCAGCAACAACCAATAATTGACCAATCAGAAGCTTTTTCCTTCATCGTCTGGCCAAACAGCGGATTTACTGGAGATTTTACTTTTTGCTACGTCACTCATTTAAATCAAAATCAACATTTAAGTGGTGAGTGCAAGAAAGTCGCTAAATTATGTTTCTCTAGACACTGTTTAAATATATTGTTTGGGACGGTGTCAAGCGATGGCTATTTCTTATTTTTATCTACGCTCATAGGAACAAAAGCTGTTGCCTGCTTCAACCGCCCACCGAGGGTTTTTTCGGGGATTTATCAAACTTTTCAACTCGCCATCAGCTGTAGTTAAAGTCATGGCGGAGTGGAAAAAAATAAACTTCCCAGGTGGATACTGTGCCAGCTTAATTCATCAATGAACAGCATGTTACAAACGGACGTGGCTATTATGAACACGGTCACTATGACTACTGTAGTAAAATGTCCTGCTGGTATGTTGTGTCTGACTTCATCAATGAATGTAATATTACAAACGGATGTGCGTATTTATTTATTTTTTAATGAACACAGTCATATCACTCCTGTAACTTTGTGTGCTTTCGCCAGCTTGGTTTGTGTTACTCCACAAACTGTCTCTGTGCCTGTTTCCCCTGCATCCATTACCTCCTGTGTGACAGACACCTTCAGTGTCTGCAGCTCCATCACCTGCTGTGACCACCAGACCTACAGTTTCTCCAGACAAACAGTCTGGTAAGTTGCTCTGAACATTTTCTAAATGTTCACTTTTTGCTGTTTGTTGGGAAATGTGTCAAGACAAGTTTTACTCTCTTTTTTTTTTAACAGCAGCTGCAACAGACCCACCTGCCCTCATCATGCAATATAGTCATTTACCTCAAATATGTTATTATAAATCACTCATCAGTCACGTTTGTACGTATATCTTTTCCAACTAAAGGTGTTTTGTTGAGGCTCACAGTCCTGCGCAGTGGCCCGACTGCAACAGAGAGGTGGAAGCCATCTCTGTGAAGTGCCTACAATAACATCAGGGAGTGTGTCATCACAAATACTGGTCTGATGAGCTGCTCGAGTCCTCACTAAAACCAAGAAAGTGGACCATATCAGTCCACTTCTGAAGTCGTTACACTGGCTGCCTGTCCGCCAGAGGTTAGACTTTAAAGTTCTGCTGCTGGTCTATAAAGCTCAGAATGGTTCAGGTCCAAAGTACATCAGAGACATCCTGTCCAAAAGCATGCTAAAGGAACATAAATGAAAGATTTTACCTTCGACGAACTCAATCACACTGCTGCTGTTTTGTCCCTTTTAACCAGTCCCATTATGAACCTACCAGACCCCTCAGGTCATCTGCATCTGGTCTTTTATTAGTTCCAAGAGTCAAAATGAGACGTGGAGAAGCTGCATTCAGCTTCTATGCTCCTCATGTCTGGAAAAATCTCCCAGATCGTCTCAGATCAGCTGAGACAGTCAGTTTATTTAAATTGAGGTGAAAGACCCCCCTGTTCTCAGCTGCATTTCAGTGTTTTTTATTCAGTTATTTTGAGTTTATTTCAATTCCAAATCTGCATGTTTAACGGGGGAGAGAGGTAGCCGGGCTACCTAATAATTTCTCTCTACCGTAGCCCCCAAAGACCCATTGTTAGCCTTTCTGATGAGCGATCTGCCATTCAACACACTGGACACTTTCAGGCTTCAAGTCCCATCATAGTGTCACAGTTTGGTTTTGAGAATCGTTTCTTTAGCTCACAAAGGATGTTATCAAGCAATGGGTAAAATTTAATAAACCTAATTATGTCGTTTCCACGTTAATAACTGGTGTCCACAACTTAATTATGTCCTTCCCACATTAATAACTGGTGTCCACAACTTAATTATGTTCTTCCCACATTAATAACTGGTGTCCACAACTTAATTATGTCCTTCCCACATTAATAACTAGTGTCCACAACTTAATTATGTCCTTCCCACATTAATAACTGGTGTCCACAACTTAATTATGTTCTTCCCACATTAATAACTGGTGTCCACAACTTAATTATGTCCTTCCCACATTAATAACTGGTGTCCACGACTTAATTATGTCCTTCCCACATTAATAACTGGTGTCCACAACTTAATTATGTCCTTCCCACGTTAATAACTGGTGTCCACAACTTAATTATGTCCTTCCCACATTAATAACTGGTGTCCACAACTTAATTATGTCCTTCCCACATTAATAACTGGTGTCCACAACTTAATTATGTCCTTCCAACATTAATAACTGGTGTCCACGACTTAATTATGTCCTTCCCACATTAATAACTGGTGTCCACGACTTAATTATGTCCTTCCCACATTAATAACTGGTGTCCACAACTTAATTATGTCCTTCCCACATTAATAACTAGTGTCCACAACTTAATTATGTCCTTCCCACATTAATAACTGGTGTCCACAACTTAATTATGTCCTTCCCACATTAATAACTGGTGTCCACAACTTAATTATGTCCTTCCCACATTAATAACTGGTGTCCACAACTTAATTATGTCCTTCCCACATTAATAACTGGTGTCCACAACTTAATTATGTCCTTCCCACATTAATAACTGGTGTCCACAACTTAATTATGTCCTTCCCACATTAATAACTGGTGTCCACAACTTAATTATGTCCTTCCCACATTAATAACTGGTGTCCACAACTTAATTATGTCCTTCCCACATTAATAACTGGTGTCCACAACTTAATTATGTCCTTCCCACATTAATAACTGGTGTCCACAACTTAATTATGTCCTTCCCACATTAATAACTGGTGTCCACAACTTAATTATGTCCTTCCCACATTAATAACTGGTGTCCACAACTTAATTATGTCCTTCCCACATTAATAACTGGTGTCCACAACTTAATTATGTCCTTCCCACATTAATAACTGGTGTCCACAACTTAATTATGTCCTTCCCACATTAATAACTGGTGTCCACAACTTAATTATGTCCTTCCCACATTAATAACTGGTGTCCACAACTTAATTATGTCCTTCCCACATTAATAACTGGTGTCCACAACTTAATTATGTCCTTCCCACATTAATAACTGGTGTCCACAACTTAATTATGTCCTTCCGACATTAATAACTGGTGTCCACAACTTAATTATGTCCTTCCCACATTAATAACTGGTGTCCACAACTTAATTATGTCCTTCCCACGTTAATAACTGGTGTCCACAACTTAATTATGTCCTTCCCACGTTAATAACTGGTGTCCACAACTTAATTATGTCCTTCCCACGTTAATAACTGGTGTCCACAACTTAATTATGTCCTTCCCACGTTAATAACTGGTGTCCACAACTTAATTATGTCCTTCCCACGTTAATAACTGGTGTCCACAACTTAATTATGTCCTTCCCACGTTAATAACTGGTGTCCACAACTTAATTATGTCCTTCCCACATTAATAACTGGTGTCCACAACTTAATTATGTCCTTCCCACATTAATAACTGGTGTCCACAACTTAATTATGTCCTTCCGACATTAATAACTGGTGTCCACAACTTAATTATGTCCTTCCCACATTAATAACTGGTGTCCACAACTTAATTATGTCCTTCCCACATTAATAACTGGTGTCCACAACTTAATTATGTCCTTCCCACGTTAATAACTGGTGTCCACAACTTAATTATGTCCTTCCCACGTTAATAACTGGTGTCCACAACTTAATTATGTCCTTCCCACGTTAATAACTGGTGTCCACAACTTAATTATGTCCTTCCCACGTTAATAACTGGTGTCCACAACTTAATTATGTCCTTCCCACGTTAATAACTGGTGTCCACAACTTAATTATGTCCTTCCCACGTTAATAACTGGTGTCCACAACTTAATTATGTCCTTCCCACGTTAATAACTGGTGTCCACAACTTAATTATGTCCTTCCCACGTTAATAACTGGTGTCCACAACTTAATTATGTCCTTCCCACGTTAATAACTGGTGTCCACAACTTAATTATGTCCTTCCCACGTTAATAACTGGTGTCCACAACTTAATTATGTCCTTCCCACGTTAATAACTGGTGTCCACAACTTAATTATGTCCTTCCCACGTTAATAACTGGTGTCCACAACTTAATTATGTCCTTCCCACGTTAATAACTGGTGTCCACAACTTAATTATGTCCTTCCCACATTAATAACTGGTGTCCACAACTTAATTATGTCCTTCCCACATTAATAACTGGTGTCCACAACTTAATTATGTCCTTCCCACATTAATAACTGGTGTCCACAACTTAATTATGTCCTTCCCACATTAATAACTGGTGTCCACAACTTAATTATGTCCTTCCCACATTAATAACTGGTGTCCACAACTTAATTATGTCCTTCCCACATTAATAACTGGTGTCCACAACTTAATTATGTCCTTCCCACATTAATAACTGGTGTCCACAACTTAATTATGTCCTTCCCACATTAATAACTGGTGTCCACAACTTAATTATGTTCTTCCCACATTAATAACTGGTGTCCACGACTTAATTATGTCCTTCCCACATTAATAACTGGTGTCCACGACTTAATTATGTCCTTCCCACATTAATAACTGGTGTCCACAACTTAATTATGTCCTTCCCACGTTAATAACTGGTGTCCACAACTTAATTATGTCCTTCCCACATTAATAACTGGTGTCCACAACTTAATTATGTCCTTCCCACATTAATAACTGGTGTCCACAACTTAATTATGTCCTTCCAACATTAATAACTGGTGTCCACGACTTAATTATGTCCTTCCCACATTAATAACTGGTGTCCACGACTTAATTATGTCCTTCCCACATTAATAACTGGTGTCCACAACTTAATTATGTCCTTCCCACATTAATAACTAGTGTCCACAACTTAATTATGTCCTTCCCACATTAATAACTGGTGTCCACAACTTAATTATGTCCTTCCCACATTAATAACTGGTGTCCACAACTTAATTATGTCCTTCCCACATTAATAACTGGTGTCCACAACTTAATTATGTCCTTCCCACATTAATAACTGGTGTCCACAACTTAATTATGTCCTTCCCACATTAATAACTGGTGTCCACAACTTAATTATGTCCTTCCCACATTAATAACTGGTGTCCACAACTTAATTATGTCCTTCCCACATTAATAACTGGTGTCCACAACTTAATTATGTCCTTCCCACATTAATAACTGGTGTCCACAACTTAATTATGTCCTTCCCACATTAATAACTGGTGTCCACAACTTAATTATGTCCTTCCCACATTAATAACTGGTGTCCACAACTTAATTATGTCCTTCCCACATTAATAACTGGTGTCCACAACTTAATTATGTCCTTCCCACATTAATAACTGGTGTCCACAACTTAATTATGTCCTTCCCACATTAATAACTGGTGTCCACAACTTAATTATGTCCTTCCCACATTAATAACTGGTGTCCACAACTTAATTATGTCCTTCCCACATTAATAACTGGTGTCCACAACTTAATTATGTCCTTCCCACATTAATAACTGGTGTCCACAACTTAATTATGTCCTTCCCACATTAATAACTGGTGTCCACAACTTAATTATGTCCTTCCGACATTAATAACTGGTGTCCACAACTTAATTATGTCCTTCCCACATTAATAACTGGTGTCCACAACTTAATTATGTCCTTCCCACGTTAATAACTGGTGTCCACAACTTAATTATGTCCTTCCCACGTTAATAACTGGTGTCCACAACTTAATTATGTCCTTCCCACGTTAATAACTGGTGTCCACAACTTAATTATGTCCTTCCCACGTTAATAACTGGTGTCCACAACTTAATTATGTCCTTCCCACGTTAATAACTGGTGTCCACAACTTAATTATGTCCTTCCCACGTTAATAACTGGTGTCCACAACTTAATTATGTCCTTCCCACATTAATAACTGGTGTCCACAACTTAATTATGTCCTTCCCACATTAATAACTGGTGTCCACAACTTAATTATGTCCTTCCGACATTAATAACTGGTGTCCACAACTTAATTATGTCCTTCCCACATTAATAACTGGTGTCCACAACTTAATTATGTCCTTCCCACATTAATAACTGGTGTCCACAACTTAATTATGTCCTTCCCACGTTAATAACTGGTGTCCACAACTTAATTATGTCCTTCCCACGTTAATAACTGGTGTCCACAACTTAATTATGTCCTTCCCACGTTAATAACTGGTGTCCACAACTTAATTATGTCCTTCCCACGTTAATAACTGGTGTCCACAACTTAATTATGTCCTTCCCACGTTAATAACTGGTGTCCACAACTTAATTATGTCCTTCCCACGTTAATAACTGGTGTCCACAACTTAATTATGTCCTTCCCACGTTAATAACTGGTGTCCACAACTTAATTATGTCCTTCCCACGTTAATAACTGGTGTCCACAACTTAATTATGTCCTTCCCACGTTAATAACTGGTGTCCACAACTTAATTATGTCCTTCCCACGTTAATAACTGGTGTCCACAACTTAATTATGTCCTTCCCACGTTAATAACTGGTGTCCACAACTTAATTATGTCCTTCCCACGTTAATAACTGGTGTCCACAACTTAATTATGTCCTTCCCACGTTAATAACTGGTGTCCACAACTTAATTATGTCCTTCCCACATTAATAACTGGTGTCCACAACTTAATTATGTCCTTCCCACATTAATAACTGGTGTCCACAACTTAATTATGTCCTTCCCACATTAATAACTGGTGTCCACAACTTAATTATGTCCTTCCCACATTAATAACTGGTGTCCACAACTTAATTATGTCCTTCCCACATTAATAACTGGTGTCCACAACTTAATTATGTCCTTCCCACATTAATAACTGGTGTCCACAACTTAATTATGTCCTTCCCACATTAATAACTGGTGTCCACAACTTAATTATGTCCTTCCCACATTAATAACTGGTGTCCACAACTTAATTATGTCCTTCCCACATTAATAACTGGTGTCCACAACTTAATTATGTCCTTCCCACATTAATAACTGGTGTCCACAACTTAATTATGTCCTTCCCACATTAATAACTGGTGTCCACAACTTAATTATGTCCTTCCCACATTAATAACTGGTGTCCACAACTTAATTATGTCCTTCCCACATTAATAACTGGTGTCCACAACTTAATTATGTCCTTCCCACATTAATAACTGGTGTCCACAACTTAATTATGTCCTTCCCACGTTAATAACTGGTGTCCACAACTTAATTATGTCCTTCCCACGTTAATAACTGGTGTCCACAACTTAATTATGTCCTTCCCACGTTAATAACTGGTGTCCACAACTTAATTATGTCCTTCCCACGTTAATAACTGGTGTCCACAACTTAATTATGTCCTTCCCACGTTAATAACTGGTGTCCACAACTTAATTATGTCCTTCCCACGTTAATAACTGGTGTCCACAACTTAATTATGTCCTTCCCACGTTAATAACTGGTGTCCACAACTTAATTATGTCCTTCCCACGTTAATAACTGGTGTCCACAACTTAATTATGTCCTTCCCACGTTAATAACTGGTGTCCACAACTTAATTATGTCCTTCCCACGTTAATAACTGGTGTCCACAACTTAATTATGTCCTTCCCACGTTAATAACTGGTGTCCACAACTTAATTATGTCCTTCCCACGTTAATAACTGGTGTCCACAACTTAATTATGTCCTTCCCACGTTAATAACTGGTGTCCACAACTTAATTATGTCCTTCCCACGTTAATAACTGGTGTCCACAACTTAATTATGTCCTTCCCACGTTAATAACTGGTGTCCACAACTTAATTATGTCCTTCCCACGTTAATAACTGGTGTCCACAACTTAATTATGTCCTTCCCACATTAATAACTGGTGTCCACAACTTAATTATGTCCTTCCCACATTAATAACTGGTGTCCACAACTTAATTATGTCCTTCCCACATTAATAACTGGTGTCCACAACTTAATTATGTCCTTCCCACATTAATAACTGGTGTCCACAACTTAATTATGTCCTTCCCACATTAATAACTGGTGTCCACAACTTAATTATGTCCTTCCCACATTAATAACTGGTGTCCACAACTTAATTATGTCCTTCCCACATTAATAACTGGTGTCCACAACTTAATTATGTCCTTCCCACATTAATAACTGGTGTCCACAACTTAATTATGTCCTTCCCACATTAATAACTGGTGTCCACAACTTAATTATGTCCTTCCCACATTAATAACTGGTGTCCACAACTTAATTATGTCCTTCCCACATTAATAACTGGTGTCCACAACTTAATTATGTCCTTCCCACATTAATAACTGGTGTCCACAACTTAATTATGTCCTTCCCACATTAATAACTGGTGTCCACAACTTAATTATGTCCTTCCCACATTAATAACTGGTGTCCACAACTTAATTATGTCCTTCCCACATTAATAACTGGTGTCCACAACTTAATTATGTCCTTCCCACATTAATAACTGGTGTCCACAACTTAATTATGTCCTTCCCACATTAATAACTGGTGTCCACAACTTAATTATGTCCTTCCCACATTAATAACTGGTGTCCACAACTTAATTATGTCCTTCCCACATTAATAACTGGTGTCCACAACTTAATTATGTCCTTCCCACATTAATAACTGGTGTCCACAACTTAATTATGTCCTTCCCACATTAATAACTGGTGTCCACAACTTAATTATGTCCTTCCCACATTAATAACTGGTGTCCACAACTTAATTATGTCCTTCCCACGTTAATAACTGGTGTCCACAACTTAATTATGTCCTTCCCACATTAATAACTGGTGTCCACAACTTAATTATGTCCTTCCCACGTTAATAACTGGTGTCCACAACTTAATTATGTCCTTCCCACGTTAATAACTGGTGTCCACAACTTAATTATGTCCTTCCCACGTTAATAACTGGTGTCCACAACTTAATTATGTCCTTCCCACGTTAATAACTGGTGTCCACAACTTAATTATGTCCTTCCCACGTTAATAACTGGTGTCCACAACTTAATTATGTCCTTCCCACGTTAATAACTGGTGTCCACAACTTAATTATGTCCTTCCCACGTTAATAACTGGTGTCCACAACTTAATTATGTCCTTCCCACGTTAATAACTGGTGTCCACAACTTAATTATGTCCTTCCCACGTTAATAACTGGTGTCCACAACTTAATTATGTCCTTCCCACGTTAATAACTGGTGTCCACAACTTAATTATGTCCTTCCCACGTTAATAACTGGTGTCCACAACTTAATTATGTCCTTCCCACGTTAATAACTGGTGTCCACAACTTAATTATGTCCTTCCCACGTTAATAACTGGTGTCCACAACTTAATTATGTCCTTCCCACGTTAATAACTGGTGTCCACAACTTAATTATGTCCTTCCCACGTTAATAACTGGTGTCCACAACTTAATTATGTCCTTCCCACGTTAATAACTGGTGTCCACAACTTAATTATGTCCTTCCCACATTAATAACTGGTGTCCACAACTTAATTATGTCCTTCCCACGTTAATAACTGGTGTCCACAACTTAATTATGTCCTTCCCACATTAATAACTGGTGT